>NC_030818.1:39435833-39794166 GCF_001704415.2 Capra hircus | reverse complement strand
AGTATTTTTGTCTGGGAAATCCCACGGACAGAGGAGCCTGGCAAGCTATAGTCCATGGGGTCACAAAGAGTTGAACACAACTGAGTGACCAAACAATATGCCCTGGAGTGGGATTGTTGGCTCATTTGGTAACTCTATTTTTGTTTCTTTAAGGAGCTTCCATACTGTTCTCTATAGTGTCTGTATTAATTTCCATTCCCACCAATAGTGCAGGAGGATTCCCTTTTCTCTACACCCTCTCCAGCATTTCTTTGCAGATGTTTGATGATGGCTGTTCTGACTGGTGTGAGATGATACCTTATTGTAGTTTTAATTTGCATCACTCTAATAATAAGTGATGGTGAGCATCTTCTCATATGCCTCTTGGCTTTCTGTGTGTCTTCTTTGCAGTAGCGTCTGTTTAAATCTTCTGCCAGTTTGTGGTAGTTATTTTCTTTTGTTTTTGACATTGAGCTGTATGAACTCTGTATTATATATTTTGGAGATTAATCCCTTGTCAGATGCTACATTTGCAAATATTTTCTCCCATTCTAAGGGTTGTCTTTTCATTTTGTTTATGATTTCTTTTGCTATGCAAAAGCTTTTAAGTTTCATTAGGTTCCATTTGTTTATTTTTGCTTTATTTTCATTACTGCAGGAGGTAGATCAAAAAAGATCTTGCTGTGATTTATGTCAGAGAGTGTTTTGCCTGTGTGTCCTCTAAGAGTTTTATAGCATCTGTTCTTACCTTTAAGTCTTTAATCCATTTTGAGTTTATTTTCATGTATGGTTTTCCCTTGAAGTGTGCAGGGTAATTTCTTTGTGCCCAGGGTTCTGAAGTTTCACGTGTAGGTCTTGGTGGTTTGTACTTCATTGATTTTGAAAAAAAAGAAAACATTGTGGATCACTTTCTGAATTATTTCTTCAACAATTTTGTTTTGTAAATTTCCTCCTGTTCTTTCTCTCTTTAAGAACTTCTTTTATTTATAAACTAGACGTTTCTATTTCTCTTTTATTTGAGTCTTTGGAGATTTGCTCAGTTTTACTTTCTAGAACTTCTGAATTTTCCCTCTCCTTTGTCATATTTATCTTTTTTTTTAAGAGCACCCTTGTTTTCTAAGTATTCCACTTTTTTTTTTTTATAACTGTCTCTTCTTTTGGAGAAGCAGTAATTTCATTTATATATCTGAATATAATATAGCTTTTTTTTTTCTTGATTCTATTTAGCCTTCCCAGACTGTCTGCATTTTTCAAGTATAATTTTTTTTTCTCTATCTGTTGATTTTGATCTTTGTCAGTTCTCTTAGGGACTTTCCTCAAATGTTTAGTGATCCATTGGGCTATGTAATAGCATGTGTGCAAGAGGGAGAGAAATAAGGAGAGAGAGGATGAGGGAAAGGGCGACAGAGAAAGAGAGGGAAAAAGAGGTGTTTGGTGGAATTTTTTTATTGCAGAGAGATGTTTATTTAGGGATTCTTGTCAGTACCTCAAGGTCTCTCCTGCTTGGATTGATTTTCCCAGAGAAGAATTATCTAATATTCTTCCCAGTGAATATAAAGCTGGCTTCAGGGTTCTGGAACCAAGCAGCCAGGGGGGACTGGGAGTCCCAGTGTTCAGTGTATAGACTCTTATGCAGTCTTTACCCTCACCCACTGCTGTGTCTGGTGTCTCCAAACCCAGACTTCCTCTGTTCTACCTCCTCATTCATTAAACCTGCTCACCTATCAGGTTGTGGAGGCCTAGTTGTTTCTTATGCAGGCTTGAATTCAGTAATTAATTTCTTCAATAAATACTTACCAAATGCCTACTGCATACCAAGCATTGTTTTCTGTAGTGTGGAAGTGACTGTTTGTGAAACAGACAAAATCCCCCATCCCCTGTGAACTTTCATCCTCAACCAAACCCTTTCTTTCAGAACTCATTATTGTCTCCAAATTCTAGACTTTGGTCTTCTCTAGTGTGAACTGGCTTGTGTTTTGTTTAGCTCTTTGTGCTCCCTGTTTTCATCTTCTGTTTGGTCCATTCAGTCAGGAACTACTTTCCTAGTTACAATATTAGGTAGCTTTCACCTCCTTTTCAGCTCTTTTGTCTGTATTTTGGGGCTGATTTCACACCCTTTTGGTCATTTCATGGGATTTAGGAAGCACGTAGGGCAAACATGGGTGTCCGGTCTACCAGCTTTGCTAGAACCACTGTGAACTATGATTTTGGACTAATGAGTCTAACACCCGAATGTCTGTTAATGTGTGATGTGTGTGGGTAGGCCAAAGTCTCAACATAGCTGGGAATCTGGACTCTTCTCTACTGATATTTGTCTTTGTTACAAGCTGGCCCTGTCATGAGTCACCAGATCACGCACTCTGCACTCTCTTCATGAATTGCTGTGCCCTCTGACAGAACCGCAGTTACTTTTCTGGCCAGAAAGGGCCCCGATTTCTGAGGACATGTGACTATCAGAACAATGCCTACTTCCAACCCTACCCTAGTACCAACATGTATCAGAACATTTTTTACCTCCCATCCTCCAGCGCTTCCCTAGCATTATATATTGCCTGGAGCTGAGAGAATCTATAGAGTTTCAGTGTTGTTTTATTTTTTAGCTTCAAAGAAGGCAATATATAAGTTTGTATCTTTATCACAATTCTGTGCCATCTGTGTTCTTTTGGGAGGAAATAGTCACTTGTCTAGAACAGGAAAGACTAATTTTTCTCACTTGGAGCAAGAGAATTACTCTTGAGCACTTCCCAATTTCCCAAGTAAAGGAAGGCAGGTATATCCACCCTCTGGAAGCCATTGATGGCAGACTTTGTGAAGCTGAGGGGCACGAGCTCTGTTCCCCTTTAAATTATCAAACTCAAGGCATGTACTCTGAAACCTGTTCCCTTCTGTCATGAGTGACATGCCTTATCCTGGTATCAGGTTTTTTTTTCCCAAGAGATCAAAATGGTACGTTCTTATGTGAGACCTTGTTTTGCCCAAAGTCTTCCCATATTATCAGAAACTTCACATTCCTAGTTTTCAAAATAGAGCCCAATTCCAGAGATTGCAGGTGAAATTCTAGGATTTCAACTCTGGGTACTATTTTTTTATTTGGGTATTAAACCTGGAAAATGCATTTTAGACTCTCTTGGGGAATTTAGAGGAAGGGAAAAGGAGTCAATCTTCTATTAAGCTGTTAAAGTGGTTTGAGAATTCTATACCACTGGTGGGAAAGGAATGAAGAAACCTTGTGATTCTCACGGTCTTGTTCCTAAAAATAACTGTTGTGTGTGAATAAGGATTTCACAGCTCTGAAAGAAAATCTTTCAAAATGAACTAAAGAAAAATGTCAGAAGATTTTCAAGCTATGAAAATTAGTTATGCCAAAAATTGATATTAGAACTCTGAACATTAATAGAGAACAATATTATCTTTTGGCATTTTTATGTCTTTCAAAATGCTCTGTAAATTGCTTGCCCTTTTAGACATTATTGTTATAAAGTAATAAGCCTTTATCTATATACTTCATTGAAGACCTTTGTATCACCTAGAACACAACTTAGAACAATAAGTACTTATGATTTTTTAAAATTAGCTTTTATTTTCACCAAAGATAAATAGGAAAAACATCTGCTCTATAAAAGCACATAGAAGCAAACAAAGTAACTGATCACTATTTAAGATGTACCTGTTAAATGCACACTGTATTAGATAGTATGATAAGGTTTAGGAGTGCAGGTATAAATTAAAGAGTTGTGGCAGTGCATTCATCAGGCTACAATAGAGTGGTGATGACAGATGATTAAAGGAATATATCTGAACTATGGGATACATACTATGGTGGCAGAATTACAAGGAATTTAGATAGCACTGTAGCTCGCGGCTCTACCCTGTTTCAGAGGTGAGGAAAGGAGTTCCAGCTAAAGGTGGTATCTTCAATGATGAATGAGAACTCTCTAGAAAAAGAAGAGAAATTAATTTTCCAAGAAGAGGGCTAGTATGTGTAAGGGTTTATAAATGAGAAAGGAATGCATTTTAGTGCAGTTAGAGCAAAGATATTTGTGAGATAGAGAATGGTGAGAATTAGGGTAGGCAGTTAGGCAGAGATCATATTCTTTGGGGGTTTAAAGGCACATTAGGGTATAGACCTCATTACAAAGATAATAACCAGCCACTTAGTAATTTTTAGGATGAATATGACACAATTAGATTTGCGTATGATTAGACTGGGCAGATCATTTTGGTTGCATATGAAAAATGGAGGGCTTCTTGTTCCAGTCTTGTCAGAGAAACTGACATTAGACTACCTTCTTACTAGATGGAAAACAAATAGTTTTAGTCATTGGGCATCAGTCAGTGTAAGGTTGAGATCTTTGAGGAAACAGAGAAGCAAAAAACCTTGCGTAACTTATTCACCCTTTCTGCCGATGGAGATGTCCCATGTGTAATACTTGAGAGCAGAAAGGGGGTTTGCACTGAGCAGAGTAAGACAGTTTTGTGTTTTGAGGCTGCAAACACAACTGGATAGAACTGCTGATAAAGGGCTGGCAGCCACGTGAGATTTCTGACCATATATAGATTATGGAATGCTAAGGAAACAGTGGAGTTCTGACCTAAATAGAGTCCAGAAACCTTAATAATCAAGCCATGTATTTAGCTGAGATTGCCAAACAGTAAAGATCACACTCTAAAACTACTTCATAAGCATGTTAACAAGTTCTTTGCCCAATAACTAAGGGCAAATTTGAAATAAATCCACTCTTTGTAAAGCAAGAAAACAAGTCAGCATGTGATAAAATAATCCACTTGTAATTTCAGTTCAGTTCAGTCGCTCAGTCGTGTCCGACTCTTTGCGACCCCATGAATCGCAGCACACCAGGCCTCCCTGTCCATCATCAATTCCCAGAGTTTACCCAAACTCAGGTCCAATGAGTCAGTGATGCCATCCAGCCATCTAATCCTCTGTCGTCCCCTTCTCCTCCTGCCCCCAATCCCTCCCAGCATCAGAGTCTTTTCCAGTGAGTCAACTCTTCGCATGAGGTGGCCAAAGTATTGGAGTTTCAGCTTCAGCATCAGTCCTTCCAATGAACATCCAGGACTGATCTCCTTTAGGATGGACTAGTTGGATCTCCTTGCAGTCCAAGGGGACTCTCAAGAGTTCTCCAACACTACAGTTCAAAAATTCTTTGGCACTCAGCTTTCTTCACAGTCCAACTCTCACATCCACACATGACCACTGGAAAAACTATAGCCTTGACTAGATGGACCTTTGTTGGCAAAGTAATGCCTCTGCTTTTCAATATGCTATCTAGGTTGGTCATAACTTTCCTTCCAAGGAGTAAGCGTCTTCGAATTTCATGGCTGCATTCACCATCTGCAGTGATTTTGGAGCCCAAAAGAATAAAGTCTGACACTGTTTCCACTGTTTCCCCATCTATTTCCCATGAAGTGATGGGACCAGATGCCATGATCTTCGTTTTCTGAATGTTGAACTTTAAGCCAACCTTTTCACTCTCCTCTTTCACTTTCATCAAGAGGCTTTTTAGTTTCTCTTTGCTTTCTGCCATAAAGATGGTGTCATCTGTATTTCTGAGGTAATTGATATTTCTCCCGGTAATCTTGATTCCAGCTTGTGCTTCTTCCAGCCCAGCGTTTCTCATGATATACTCTGCACAGAAGTTAAATAAGCAGGGTGACAATATACAGCCTTGATGTACTCCTTTCCCTATTTGGGACCAGTCTGTTGTTCCATGTCCAGTTCTAACTGTTGCTTCCTGACCTGCATACAGGTTTCTCAAGAGTGGCCACAGGACTGGAAAAGGTCAGTTTTCATTAAAATCCCAAAGATAGGCAATGCAAAAGAATGCTCAAACTACCGCACAATTACACTCATCTCACACACAAGTAAAGTAATGCTCAAAATTCTCCAAGCCAGGCTTCAGCAATACGTGAACTGCAAACTTTTAGGTGTTCAAGGTGATTTTTGAAAAGGCACAGGAACCAGAGATCAAAATGCCTACATCTGCTGGATCATCGAAAAAGCAAGAGAGTTTCAGAAAAAACATCTGTTTCTGCTTTATTGATCTGTAATATAACTACCCCCATATCAGGACTAATCTATACTCTCCATTAACTACCACACACAATATCCAGTACATAATGATAGAAAGTACTAGTCAAGATAGAAAACAAACAACAGCATACCAGTGTGAAAACAACACTCATTTAATATTTGCGAAGGATAAAATAGTTATAGGAGCAGATCCAGAGATGAACCAGCTACTGAAAATATTAGACAATGATTTTAAAATACCTCTTACAAATATGTTAAGAAATTTAGAGATGAATAACCAAGCAATTCAATGGGGTACTTCAACAGAATTTGAAAATTACTTCAGAAAAGAAATTATTTCAAATATATAAGAAAAAATGCCAATTTTATTCAATATATTTCAGAAACCAGAGGAGGAAAAGACACAGCCATATTTATTTTATGAAATTAATGTGTGTTCATGCTCAGTCACTGAGTTGTGTCTGACTCTTTGCGACACTATGGACTTTGGCCTGCCAGACTCCTGTATCCATGGGATTTTCCAGGCAAGAATACTGGAATGGATTGCTATTTCCTCCTCCAAGGGATATTCCTGACCCAGGGATCAAACCTGAGTCTCCTTTATCTCTTGCATTGTTAGGCATATTCTTTACCACTGAGCCACCTGGGAAGCCCTATGAAAGCAGCATAACCTGACAAAGACATTAAAAGAAAGAAAAAAAAGTAAAAAAATATAATATCCTTGATTCCAAAGATCATTTATAAATATTAGCAAATATAGTAATGTATATTAATAGATCATCATGATTAATAAGTTTTATCCTTGAAAAGTGGAGTAAGATTTAACATTCACAAGTCAGTCATCATAATTTACCACAATGACATCCTAAAGGGGGAAACATGATCATCTCAACAGAGTAAGAAAAATAATTAAAATTTAAACCAGTTAAAGATAAAAATGATTTTAGCAAACTAGGTATAATAAAAAAAAATCTTTCTCAAATTGACAAAAGGCATTAATAGAAAACCTGCATATAATCAGATAATACATTTAATGATGAAATAGTAATTTCTCCCTGATATATGAAAAGGAAGAAAGTACACTCTAAACACCACATTGCTCTGTAGTTCCTACCTAGTGCAAAAGGGGAAGGAAAGGGAAAGAAAAGGAGAGAAAAAAGGGAAAAAAATAAAAGGAATATAGAAATAAAAGGTGTAATAAAAAATATTTATTTTTATTTGTTTTCTAGGACAAAAATCCTTTTTTTCCCCTTTGTTAATCCTCCCCACATTCTCACACATGCCTTGTATGTATTCCACATTTTCATTTTTTTCTTTATGGCACAAAAACAGTCTTAAGTCTTAACACAATCCTTCCCTTTGCAGTTAAAATTCAGTGCCAGAGAATTTATTATAGGAATCATTATTATCTATTATAAAAGTTCCCATTAGCTATCTTAGTGCTTTTATTGTAAACTTCTTTATGAATTCTTGTCAAAAGCCTAGAACATTACAAGTATATAGAAAAGGGGTAAACATAAAGTCAGCATCTATATTTGAAAAAAATGAAATATATTTATTTTTAGAATGATATAATTGTGTGTATCAAAAATCAAAGCCAAACTATCTGTAAAGAACTGAACTAAAATAATAATTTAGCAAGGTTGTTGGATTAAGAAGTCAGTATACAAACATCAATGGCATGTTAATAGAATAGCAAATAAAAAAAAAGATACCCTGGAAAGCTGAATTTAAAACTAATTATTTATAAAATAGTTAAATACTTAGAAATGTAGGAATAAATTGACAAACATGTAAAACATATTAAAGCTATCAAATATTAGTAAAAGAAGTTGAAGAAATCCAAGATACATGAAGAAACATGCTAATTAATGAGTGTGAAAGCTTAATTTAAGATACTATTTCTCCTAAATTAACTCAACTATTCAATTCACTTTCAGTCAAAAATCACAGCAGAATTTTCTATAGAAATTGACACAAAGATTCTAAAATTTATGTTGAAATAAAACCCATATCCTATGTATACTGACTGTTCAAACGGTCTTGAAGAAGTACAAATGTGGAAGATTTTACTACCAAATTTCAAAACATACTGTAAAACTGGAATGATCAACACATGATTTTGGAGTTGCGACAAAAAAGTCAGTGGCACAAAATACACATTTTAAGTCTAGATCTACACATAATATGTCAGTTGCTTTTGTCAAAGAGGTCAGTCCATTTCACTCTGAGAAAAGAAAAGAGATGTTATGGGGAGGGAGGTGGGAGGGGGGTTCATGCTTGGGAACGCATGTAAGAATTAAAGATTTTAAAATTTAAAAAATAAAAAAATAAATTAAAAAAAATAAATAAATAAATAAAAATTTTCAATAAAAAGTGCTGGGACAACTAGATAATCATGTAGAAAAAATAAGCATTGATCATTTCCTCATACTAAACACAGATACTAATTGAAGTTGGCTCACAGGCCTAGTGTATGTGCATACTCAGCCGTGTCCAAAAAAGAAAGCATGCAGAAAGTCAAAATTAAGCCACAGACTGAGAGAAAATATTTGTAATGTCAGACATTATTAATGTCTGACAAAGGATTCATATTAAGATTATAAAAAGGATTATAATAGCCAGGACATGGAAACAACCTAGATGTCCATCAGCAGATGAATGGATAAGAAAGCTGTGGTGCATATACACAATGGAGTATTACTCAGCCATTAAAAAGAATTCATTTGAATCAGTTCTGATGAGATGGATGAAACTGGAGCCAATTATACAGAGTGAAGTAAGCCAGAAAGAAAAACACCAATACAGCATACTAACACATATATATGGAATTTAGGAAGATGGCAATGACGACCCTGTATGCAAGACAGGAAAAAAGACACAGATGTGTATAACGGACTTTTGGACTCAGAGGGAGAGGGAGAGGGTGGGATGATTTGGGAGAATGGGAATTCTAACATGTATACTGTCATGTAAGAATTGAATTGCCAGTCCATGTCTGACGTAGGGTGCAGCATGCTTGGGGCTGGTGCATGGGGATGACCCAGAGAGATGTTGTGGGGAGGGAGGTGGGAGGGGGATTCATGTTTGGGAACGCATGTAAGAATTAAAGATTTTAAAATTAAAAAACAATAAAAAAAAAGGAAAAATAACTAAATATGGAAAAAAGACTTGAAGTGATATTTTACCAAATCTTGTAGAAGAATGTCCATAGAGCATATGAGAATGGGTTGAGTGCCACTGGATCATTGTTCAGTCACCAAGTTGTGTCTGTTTCTTTGTGACCCATAAACTGTAGTACGCCAGGCTTCCCTGTCCTTCACTATCTCCCAGAGTTTTCTCAAATTCATGTCCATTGAGTCAGTGATGCCATCCAGCCATCTCATCCTCTGTCACCCCTTTCTCCTCTTACCCTCAGCCTTTCCCAGCATCATGGTCTTTTCCAGTGAATGGGCTCTTCACATCAGGTGGCCAAAGTATTGGAGCTTCAGCTTCAGCACCAGTCCTTTCAATGGATAATCAGGGTTGATTTCCTTTAAGAATACTGGTTTGATCTCCTTGTTGTCCAGGGGACTCTCAAGAGTCTTGTCCACTACTACAGTTTGAAAGCATTAATTCTTCAGCTCTCAGCCTTCTTTGTGGTCCAAATCTCACATCCATACAAGACTACTGGAAAAACCATAAACTGGAGTACGCCAGTTTAGTTTTATAGTTTTGACTATATAGACCTTTGTCGGCAAGTGATGTCTCTGCTTTTTAATACACTGTCCACATTTGTCATAGCTTTTCTTCCAAAGAGCAAGCATCTTTTAATTTTGTGGCTGCCATCACCACCTGCAGTGATTTTGGGCCCCAAGAAAATAAAATCTGTCACTGTTTACACTTTTTCCCCATCTATCTTCCATGCATTGGTAAGCAGATTCTTTACCACTGAGCCACCGGGGAAGCCAAAACCCTCATCAGAATGACTTAAATGAAAAAATAGGGTTTCCCAGATAGTGTTACTTGTAAAGAATCCAACTGCTAATACAAGAGACAAAAGAGACGTGGGTTTGATCCCTGGGCCAGGAAGACCCCCTGGAAAAGGAAGTGGCAAATCAGATGCAGTGTTCTTACCTGGGAAATCCCATGGATAGAGGAGCCTGGCAGACTACAGTCCATTGGCTTTCAAAGAATCACACACACTGAGAGACTGAGCACATGCAAATGAAAAATATTAGCAGTAAAATGCTAAATATTGGAGAGGGTATGAAACAGGTAGAATACTTGTGTATCACTAGAGGTGATGGAAAATAGTGGTGTAATCATTATGGTAAACTATTTGTCAGCTTCTTATAAATTTCAAAATCTTCCAAAATGCCCTTAGTATTTCCTCTTCTTGGTATATGAATGTTAATAAATGAATATGTTTGTATATATTTCACTGAAGGTAATTTATGCATCAATAGGTGATGCAGTGGTAAGGAATCTGCCTGTCAATGCAGAAGACACTAGAGACACAAGAGTCCAATCCCTGGGTCAAGATCACCTGGAGTAGGAAATGGCAACTCATTTCAGTATTCTTGCCTGGAAAATTCCATGGGCAGAGGAGCCTGGTGGACTACAGTCCATTGGGTCACAAAGAGTCAGACGTGACTGACTGAGCACACGCAAATACTATTAATATTAAACAATAGAAATAAAGTTAGATAGTTAGGATACTGATGAAATCGAGGTGAAGGATGATGGTGGCCTGCACTGCTGTGGTGGTAATGGGCATGGAAAGATTTATGGAGATTCAAAAAATATTCAGAGTGTAATATTAGTAAGACCATGTGTAATCTAATGGTAGCACTTAAACTGGCAGATTTCAGGATTATTCCCATAACCAAGCAAAGTAACAGAATGTTTTGTTACTAACAAAACATCTAACAAAAATGTTTTGTTAGAGCTAGTGGGAGGTTATGAGGAGGACACAGAGCTAGGTCTCAGGTGAGAGATTTTTGGTCACTGCAACCAAAGTAAGAAGTGTTATCAACCATTTCTCTGCCCTGTACAGACATCAGAAAATTCCCAAATGAAAAGGCTGGAGATGAGGTTGGAGATAGCTGCAGGCAGAAGGAAGGTGGTGAGGGAAACGGGAAGTCCCTGTGAGACAGAATATCCTCTTGCTCCACAGTCTACACACATGCTTCCCTTAGTGAACTCAGATCCATGCCACCTTTGCCTACTTGTGTTAAACCTTTGGCTAGAAACAGGATTCTGACTTTTAACCAGGCTCCCCTGCCACTTATCAAACTTTGATATATCTTCTTCCTCAGCATGATTTCTGCCCTGTCTATCCAACTTGTACTGTTTGACTAAAGAAAGGATGAAGATATTTTATGGTACATAGAAGACTCACTTTTCTGAGTAATGTGCAGCTGGGGCTGTTCTCCTGCTCTGGTAAAAAAGGAGGCTCTTGGTCCCCTAAAGAAAATGCAACCATGTAAATTGCACTTTCTTGAATCTTAGTTTCTTCAAACCAGTTTGCTGTTAGTTGTACGGGAGAAGGTGAGGTCTCGACTCATGTGTAGATGGTCTTTGTGCTTTGAGGAATTAAAAAATCCCCCATCATGAATTAGAAAAGCTTAAGGTTTTAATGAAATCATCTGATGTTTCTTCACTAGAATCTCTTTTATCTAACCTATGCTCACCTCCTCCCACTGTACTTGAATTTTGTTCTTTCAGGGTTTTGCATTTCTTTTTATGTGTGGCATCATAAATATATTGAAGAAAAATGTAAGTTACCAGGTGACTGATTGACTGCTGCATTGCCAGGCCTTTTCCTGGTTTATATTTATAAATTAAGAATATACTCTAATGTTTCTAGAAGAATTAATTTCAAGTAACATTGTTTACTAAGAATCACATTCTTACTGCTTGGTTTTTTACCTAAGTGGGAAAACTCAGTTTTAGAATATAGTGAATCTTTGTTTAAGCCAACCAAAGTTATTTTTAGCATGGAAAACTAATGACAAGCATCACTGGATATTTAAGATCCACAGAAACTGAAAATCTTCATACATATGAAAGAAGAGTCTTCGCAATAAAATTAATAATATAAGGCATCTTACACAAAGAAAACCACTTCTGAATTATAATGATGATGTCTGACAAGTAATCATAATAAGTGTCTCTATATGCATAACCAGATCTTAGCTAACTCTGAGACATGAGGAGATATTATAATAAGAAAATGTCGATGTACTTGCTAAGCTTTTGTTAGCCACTATATCAATCATCGTGACAATCCTTTTCACCAGCCAAATTCTATATTTCTAGTCTCTTCATTATTCTTGGTGGAGACTCTAATAGGCAGTGAAATGTCCAAAACGTAGGAAACAGGAGGAAGTAAAGGTCCTTAGTAGGCCATCAAAGAAAAGTCAGTTCGTCCTCTGTTTTTGGAATCAAACCAAAAGAAACAAATCATCAGATACACCAAAAACACAATCTTTATCACAGTGTAATTTATGGCTGTTTTTTCTAGAAATATTGTTAGGTAAATAAAAACTATTTTACCTCTTTGACTATAGCTACCTTTAGTTAAATCACCAGATAGTTTCCAATAAAAATTGCAAACAGTATCTGCATTGTTAACGTTCTCAGCATGAGGGGCATCTGAATAACTTAAAAACAACCAGTCAACCAAAACATAACAGCTGGAGCACGAAGAATTCATCTGGCTAGAAACTCTCTCTCAAGATTTTCTGACAACCCCCTTACCATGAGACTCAGGCAGTGTGACAGCCCTTCTGCTGCTGACATAGAAGAAAAGCCCCAAATTGAAGAGCAACATAGATTTTCTTCTCAGTTGAGTCTGCCTTCTATATCCATTGCAATTCCTATGACATAAAGGGGCAGGAAGGGAAATTCTTTATGCTGTGTTTTTCCAGGATTCTTCTGTTTGATAGACCACAACAAGAGAACTCAGCATTCTACATCATATATTCTAAATATATACTCTACATATCAGATGGGGGCTTCCCAGGTGGCACAGTGGTGAAGAATCTGCCTGCCAAAGCAAGAGACACCGGACTTGCAGGGCAGGTCTCGGGGTCGGGAAGACTCCCTGGAGAAGGAACTGGGAACCCACTCCAGCATTCTCGCCTGGGAAATCCCATGGACAGAGGAGCCTGGAGGGCTACAGTCCATGGGGTTGCAAAGAGTCGGACACGACTGAGTGACTGAGCACAATACATATCAGATCGGTGATTCAATACTGTTAGCAGTTTTTTTCAATATGCACTATTGCTTGTAGACCCTGTTACAAGTCTCAACTAAACTGCTTATGAGCTTGAGGAGGTATGTTCTAAAGTAAATTTTAACAAAAATAGAAATCATCAAAGAGCAGCAAAGTCATTATGCAAATATAAGATTATCCAAAGCTTATTGCATGGAGGAGATAAGGTATAAAAATGAGGGAAGGAAAATATATGAAGTTTTCTAGCACAGATCAGATTATTTCTGATCTTTTTTCAGCAATACCACTCTGTGATGTTCAGCATACATCCCCCTTTGCCAAACCAAAAAGAAAAAGTCTCCAGTTTTGACTCTGTGCCTATACACTGTGTTTGTTTTTTTTTTTTTTTTTTCCCTTCAGCTGTTTAGCCCATCACCTGGAAGCATACACTCATCATTTTTGGCTACCACCATGGTTTAGTGTATAAGCCAAGGAGTTTTGTTAGCAATCCAGAGACTCCTGTCTAAAACGCCTGCCCTCTCAACTGATCTCCCCACCCCACTGGTCTCTTCTTCATTCAGGCAAAATCTTATGAAATTTGAAAGTATTTGAGGATATGATTTTCTAGAACAGATTTAATTTTTAACAAATTACATTAGAAAATAAGTAGAAGTTCAGAGTGGTATAAGAATACATGGTGTGCATCTTAGCAATTTTAGAAGAATAGATATCATACAAAGCATACTTTTATGATCATAATATCTATAGAATTAAGTTAGAAATCACAGTAAGATAGGTAGAAAATCTCAAATATATTTGGAGGTAAACAACCTATTTTTAAATCCCACATGAGTCAAAGAAGTTTCAAGTTACATTTTAAAATAGTTCAAGCTAAATGAAAATGAAAATGCAACTTATCAAGTTTGTGAGATGCAGCAAAAGCAAAGCATAGTGGGAAATTTATACCTTTGAATGCATATCTTAGAAAAGAAAAAGATCTAAAAATCAATGATATACACTTTAACCTTAGGAATGAAAAAAGAGAGCAAGTTAAATCCAAAGTAAGCAGAAAAAAAGAAATAATACAAATTAGAGCACAAGTCAATACAATTGAAAAGAAGAAATTAATAGAGAAAATTAAAAAGTCAAAATCTTCTCAGTAAAGATCAGTAAAGTTGGCAAGTTTCTAAGCAAGGTCACTAAGAAAAAATAAGTCATAAATCATAAATATGAAGAGTTGAAAAGAGGTCATTTCTGCTGTTGTATGGACATGAAAAGGATAATAAGCAATATTGTGAAGAACTTTATTCCTATAATTTTGATAACTTAGATGAATTAGACCAATTTCTTGAAAGATAAAATCTACTAAGACTCACACAAAGTGAAAGAAAGTGAAAGTGAAGTCGCTCAGTCGTGTCCGACTCTGCGACCCCATGGACTGTAATCTTCCAGGCTCCTCCGTCCGTGGGATTCTCCAGGCAAGAGTACTGGAGTGGGTTGCCGTTACCTTCTCCAGGAGATCTTCCCAACCCAGGGACCGAACCCGGCTCTTCCGCACTGCAGGCAGACGCTTTACCATCTGAGCCACCAGGGAAGACTAAGACTCACACAAAGAGAATTAAAAAATCCTTATATGCCTTTATCAAATGAATTAAATTGAGAATTAACAGCCTCCCAAAAGAGAAATCACTAGGCCAATAAATGTTCACTAGCAAATTCTACTAAACATTTAAGGAGAAAATTATACCATTTATCTTTAATCTCTTCCTGTAAATATAAGCAGAGGAAACAATTCTTAACTCATTCTGTGACATTACAAGAAATAAAAATTAAAGACCAATGTCTGTTATAAACATAGATGCAAAAATCTTCAACAGAACATTAGCAAATCAAATCCAACAATGTATAAGATAAGTATACACCATGACCAAGTGAGATTTATTCCAGATGTGTAAAGCTGAGTCAACAAATTCAAAGGTAAATCAATTAAATTCATCATATCAATGCTAAGTAAGAAAAATCAAATGGTCATATCAGTAGATCCAGAAAAAGCATTTAACAAAATCCAGCACCCATTTATGATAAAAACCAAACAGCCCTTCCAGAAAAGAGGGAATCTAAGGGTAACAGACTAGGCGTTGGGAATCTGAATAGATTTCATGAGTACATTATATTCTGCCCAAAATGAAAGGACTGAAAGAGATTAAGCAAACGCACCCACAAACTGAGAAGGAAAATCCAAGTTAGAAAATGCGGGCAGAAAGGATAAAAAATACACAGCAAGATCTGAAACTCTATGGGTCAAAGCACTTGGAAGAGGCATTCTTCTTAACCAGAACGATTCTAACAGGTAAACAGTGGTATCTCATTACATGTTTTTAAAATATTTTTCTTTTGTTAAGGTATAGTTTGATGTACACTATTAGATTAGTTTCAGGCTTACAATATAATAATTCAAATTTTTATAGATTATGCACCATTTAATATTACCATATAATATTAGCTATATTCCTTCTGATGTACAATAGATTTTGTAGCATATTTATTTCATACATAGAAGTTTTTATCTCTTAATCCCCTACCTCATCTTGCCCCTTCCCTCTTCTCTCTTCTCACTGGTAATCACTGGTTTGTTCTCTGTATCTGTGAGACTGTTAATTTTGTGTTATATTCATTAGTGTTTTATAACTTTTAGATTCCACATTCATGTAATATAATACAGTATTTGTCTTTATGACATTTCACTTTGCATAACACACTCAAAGTTCATCCATGTTATAACAAATGGCAAAACTTCATTCTTTCTTTGGCTGAATAGTATTCCATTGTGTATATATGCCATTTAGGTTGCCTCTATATCTTGTATTGGAAATAATGCTTTCACAAACACTGGGGTGCATGTAAGTAAGGTAAGTAAAGTCGCTCAGTCGTGTCTGACTCTTTGCAACCCCGTGGACTGTATAGTCCATGGAATTCTCCAGGCCAGAATACTGGAGTGGATAGCCTTTCCCTTCTCGAGAGGATCTTCCCAACCCAGGGATCGAACCCAGGGCTCCCACACTGCAGGCAGATTCTTTACCAGCTGAGCCACAACGGAAGCCTGAGAATACTGGAGTGGGTAGCCTATTCCTTCTCCAGTGGGTCTTCCCAACCCAGAAATCAAATCAGGGTCTCCTGTATTGCAGGCGGATTCTTTATCAGCTCAGCTATCAGGTCATGTATCTTTGTGAATTAGTGATGTTTGTTTTCTTAGATATATGCCCAGGAATGTAATTGCTGAATCATATGATAGTTCTAGTTTTAATTTTTTGAGGACCCTCACTACTGTTTTCCATAGTTGCTGTACCAGTTTACCTTTACACCAACAGTGTCCAAGGATCCCCTTTTCTACACATCCTCACCAATATTTGTTATTTGTGGTCTTTATGATAATATCCATCCTGACAGATATTAGATGATCTTTCATTGTGATTTTGATTTGCATTTCTATGTTGATTAGCAACGTAGAACATCTTTTCCTGTGCCCATTGGCCATCCATATGTCTTTTTGGAAAAATATCTGTTCAGGTCTTCTGCCCATTTTTTAAAATCAAATTGGTTTTTTGATACTGAGTTGTATGAGTTTATATATTTTATGTATTAACCCCTTGTTGACCATATCAGTTGCATATATTTTCTGCCATTCAGTAAATTGTCCTTCTTTTTTTGGTGGTTTCCTTTGCTGTGCCGAAGCTTTTAACTTTAATTATGTCCCATAAATTTAATTTTTCTTTTGGTTCCTTTGCCTTAGAAGATAGATTTAAAAAATTGCTACAGATTATGTCAGTGCAGCTGGTTGAGGAGCCCAGGATGTTTCAGATATTATGATGGCATGCTGATGGTTGAGACTGGGCCCAGGGGATTCTTTGGGATAGTATTGGCTCACTGGTGAGCTCACTGCTGAGTGCCAGGGTCTCTGGCTATAGGGCCCTGGGAGTCCTGGGGCCAATGCCTGTGCAGTTCTGTGTTGGGCCAGGTCCTGGGCTCTGTGGTGGGCAGGTCCATGTACTGAGGTCACTGTGGGCTCAGGAGGCCTTGAAGGCAGCCTGCCTGCTGGTGGCTGGGGCTGTGTTTCTGCCTGGCTAGTTGCTTGGCCTGAGGTATCTTGGTAATGGTGCCAATAGGCTGGTGAATGGGGCTGGGTCATGGTGTTAATAAGCTAGAGAGAGGATCCTAAAATGTGACTTCCCAGCACCAGTGTCCATATGGTAGAATGAGATGCCAAAAAATGGCTTTCCAGCACTACCTGTGTCCTCAGGGTGAGGTCTGGTTGCCTCCACCCTCTCTGGGAGACTCTCCAAGATCAGCAAGTCCCCTTTAAAGTATTGTTTCTGCCTCATGGTCTAGAGCATTTGAGATTTCATATGGACCCTTTAAGAATGGAGTCTTAGAAAAAACAAGAAGAATGGAGTGTCTATTTCCCACAGCTTTCTGTGTCTCCTGTGAGTAAGTCCCACTGGCCTTTGAATCCAACTGTCCTGGGGGCTCATCTTTCTGGTGCAGGACCCGTGGGTTGGGGAGCCTGCTGTAGGATTCAACCACTTGCTTTTTGCAAAGAACCTTTGCAACTGTAATTATCCTCTTATTTTGGATAGGAGGATATTTGAAGTTTCCCTGGTGGCTCAGTGGTAAAGAATCCTCCTGCAATGCGGGAGACCCAGGTTCCATCTCTGGGTCAGAAAGCTCCCCTGGAGAACAGTATGGCAACCCACTCCAGTATTCTTGCCTGAAGAATCCCCACGTACAGAGGATCCTGGCAGGCTATAGCCCATGGGGTCGCAAAGTGTCAGACATGACTGGGTGACTTTCACTTCACTTCTTATTCGGGTATTGCCCTTTGGAGAGTATGAGTCTTGACTATACTTCAGCTCCACTCCTCCTACCTGTCTTGTTGTGGTTTCTTCTTTATATATCTATAGTTGTAGAAGATTATTTCTGCTAGATTCTGGCTTTTCTCGTTAGTAGTCACTTTGTACATAACTGAGATTTTAGTGTGCCTTGAGGGAAAGTAAGCTCTTCCTCTCCAACATCTTGACCAAGCTCCTCTCATTGTGATATTAATTTATGATTCTCTAATTACTAATGATGTTGAAAACCTCTTCATGTGTTTCTTTGCCATTTTTATATCTTGAAATCTTATAGCCATTTTCCCTTTCACTTTTATATTAAATATCTTTAACTTATTATACAAGCCAAGTTAGTTGTCTTTAAATGCTGCACATCCTGAATATTATTTAATATGTATCTTATCCACATTATTTAATATGTACCTTGATTCCCTGTATTTCCTATAAAGCAAGGTTCTTCCAGGTCTTATTAGTTTCAGCTTCAGCTCTTTGGGCAAGAACACTTTACCTTGGTGCTGTGTGCTTCAGGTGTAATCACTTCAGGAGGTTTTCGCATTTTTCAGTGACACTGACATTGATCAATGGAACCAGTCAATGTAAAAGTCTTCATTAATTTTAAAATAGTGATTGCTACCTGAATCAATTAATTAAAATTTGCAATGTTGTGATCTTAAGATTCTCTTCCATATTAACTGTAATAGGAATTTTTCTAAATAGAAGATTTTTTCCTTTATTACCAGTTTATACAGCAAAAGGAATCAAGACCATCCTCACAAAAAAGAAATGCAAAAAGGCAAAATGGCTGTCTGAGGAGGCCTTACAAATAGCAGTGAAAAGAAGGGACGTGAAAAGCAAAGAAGAAAAGGAAAGATATACCCATTTGAATGCAGAGTTCCAAAGAATAGCAAGGAAGGATAAGAAAGCCTTCCTCTGTGATCAGTGCAAAGAAATAGAGGAAAACAACAGAATGGGAAAGACTATAGATCTCTTCAAGAAAATTAGAGATACCAAGGGAGCATTTCATGCAAAGATGAGCTCAATAAAGGACAGAAATGGTATGGACCGAACAGAAGCAGAAGATATGAAGAAGAGGTGGCAAGGATACACAGAAGAACTGTACAAAAAAGATCTTCACAACCCAGATAATCACAATGGTGTGATCACTCACATAGAGCCAGACATCCTGGAATGTGAAATAAAGTAGGAAGTAGGAAATATCATAGTGATCACTTAGGAAGTATCACCATGGACAAAGCTAATGGCGGTGACAAAATTCCAGTTGAGCTATTTCAAATCCTGAATGATGATGGTGTGAAATTGCTGCACTCAATATGCCAGCAAATTTGGAAAACTTAGCAGTGGCCACAGGACTGGAAAAGGTCAGTTTTCATTCCAATCCCAAAGAAAGGCAATGCCAAAGAATGCTCAAACTACCGCACAATTGCACTCATCTCACATGCTAGTAAAGAGATGCTTAAAATTCTCCAAGCCAGGCTTCAACAGTACGTGAACCATGAACTTCCAGATGTTCAAGTTGGTTTTAGAAAAGGCAGGGGAACCAGAGATCAAATTGCCAACATCTGCTGGATCATGGAAAAAGCAAGAGAGTTCCAGAAAAACATCTATTTCTGCTTTATTGACTATGCCAAAGCCTTTGGCTGTGTGGATCACAATAAACTGTGGAAAATTCTGAAAGAGATGGGAAACCAGACCACCTGACCTGCCTATTGACAAACCTATATGCAGGTCAGGAAGCAACAGTTAGAACTAGACATGGATCAATAGACTGGTTCCAAATAGGAAAAGGAGTACGTCAAGGCTGTATATTGTCACCCTGCTTATTTAACTTATATGCAGAGTACATCATGAGAAACGCTGGGATGAAGGAAGCACAAGTTCGAATCAAGATAGCCGGGAGAAATTTCAATAACCTCAGATATGCAGATGACACCACCCTTATGGCAGAAAGTGAAGAAGAACTAAAGAGCCTCTTGAAAGTGAAAGAGGAGAGTGAAAAAGTTGGCTTAAAGCTCAACATTCAGAAAACTAAAATCATGCTATCCGGTCCCATCATTTCATGGTAAATAGATGGGGAAACAGTGGCTGACTTTATTTTTTTGGGCTCCAAAATCACTGCAGATGGTGAATGCAGCCATGAAATTAAGACTCTTACTCCTTGGAAGGAAAGTTATGACCAACCTAGATAGCATATTAAAAAGCAGAGACGTTACTTTGCCAACAAAGGTCCATCTAGTCAAGGCTATGGTTTTTCCAGTAGTCATGGATGTGAGAGTTGGATTATAAAGAAAGCTGAGCACCAAAGAATTGATGCTTTTGAACTGTGGTGTTGGAGAAGACTCTTGAGAGTCCCTCGGACTGCAAGGAGATCCAGCCAGTTTATCCTAAAGGAGATCAGTCCTGGGTGTTCATTGGAAGGACTGATGTTGAAGGTGAAACTCCAATCCTTTGGCCACCTGATGCAAAGAACTGACTTATTGAAAAAGACACTGATGCTGGGAAAGATTGAGGGCAGGAGGAGAAGGGGACGACAGAGGGTGAGGTGGTTAGATGGCATCATCAACTCAATGGACCTGGGTTTAGGTGGACTCCGGGAGTTGGTGATGGACAGGAAGGCCTGGCGTGCTGTGGTTCATGGGGTCGCAATGGGTCGGACATGACTGAGTAAATGAACGGAATACAGCAAATGATAGAATAAACACTTATTTCCTTTTAATTTATAATTTTCATATGAAGGAGTTGGTGTCCTAGCAATTTCCAAGTTCCTTAATTGTTATTATTTTTGGTTGCATTTCTCTATTAAAAAATGAGTATCGGCAAAAATTAATGTTTTTTAAAAATATGTTTCGTGAATTTCTGTGAAATACATTTATTATTTTGTTGATGCTCAAGCTATCCTATCTTTGGAACAGAAGAATCCTTCACACTGGTTCCTCTGTATTCACAACTTTGTCAAGTGAATGGCAATGGTTATCCCCTCCTGGGAAGGACTTCCATTCCACCAGAAGCAGCAGTCCCAGAAGCAACCCCACTCCATGGTTAAGGGTCACCACTGAAAACCATAACTCACACACTTTTACAGTGAAACAATGCTTTACTCACACAGAGAAAGACAGAGCAAGGTGAGTTTCAAGAGGGGACATTGGTTCCCCAGCGCCAGCAGGTCACCTCCCACATCTGACACAAGGTGATGGTCTGCAGGGACCGCTCCTGTGTGCCGGGTGAAGGACCCTGTTCCTTCCTCTTCACTCCACAACACCCGTGACAGGATGCAGTTGGTGTTTGGCAAGGGGCCGTATGACACACACGCTCAAACAGGACAAAGGAACATATGCTGAGTCTAAAACAGAAAGATGTTCCCACGCAGGCTGGGAGGGCTCCTTATAACTTGGTGGAAAGGAGGTGTTCCAGGCCCAAGGCCCATTTTTATGTGGCTGAGTGAGGAGTCAAAAAACTGCACACATTTTTGCCTTTCCTAGAAAACTTTATTTTCTGGCACAACAAAATAGACTGGGTCATCTTGATGCTTCCTGCTCCAGGCATGGAATCAGATGTTCTTCAAAGGTGTCCTGTTTTTTGTTTTGTTTGTTTTTTAAGGGATGGGTATTTAGGTTGCCTTTTCAATAACATAATTTGAAGGGCAAAGTAAACTTTTTAATATATCCAACTCAACATTCCATAACATCATTTTATTTTGTGCTTTTATCTTTTTTTTTTCTTATGCTGAATATCTTGGCTTACATTCAAACTATTTTCAAAGTAATAAAATATTATAGTGAAAAGTTAGGACATTTGATGAAGTTTAAGATTTCTTTGCAATTCTCTTTTCCTTTAAAATATGTTTCTTAAGGCTGTGTTCTGAAGCCACTTAGAAAATCCTTTTATCTGTGGTGTTACATCATCAACTTAATATTCAGTTAGATCCCCTTGTTTCTGTTGGGTTTCAGCTTTTTTTAAGTGACTTTTAAAAAAGGATTTTATGACCAAAAACATATACTAAGTTTATCCAGAAAAGTCTCATTTTTACCACCATCTCCTTCATTCATTTGTTCCTCTCCTCCATAAGTATTGATTTTTATTAGTCTTCAGTTTATCCTTCCAATGTTTCTTTTCATAAATATAATAAATTTACGCTTATAGTCATATGGAGGGATAACATGATATGACAGATAAAATTCTGCCTCTTGCCACTTTCAGTTAACTTCAATACATCTTGAACATCTCTGCATACTACTGTATAGAGTTTCTTTATACTTTATTTATGTCTGCATAGTATTCCATTCAGAGAAGGCAATGGCACCCACTCCAGTACTCTTGCCTGGAAAATCCCATGGACGGAGGAACCTAGTGGGCTGCAGTCCATGGGGTCACTAAGAGTCCAACACGACTGAGCGACTTCACTTTGACTTTTCACTTTCGTGCATTGGAGAAGGGAATGGCAACCCACTCTGGTGTTCTTGCCTGGAGAATCCCAGGGATGGGAGAGCCTGGTGGGCTGCCGTCTATGGGGTCGCACAGAGTCAGACACGACTGAAGCAACTTAGTGGCAGCAGCAGTATTCCATTATGTGTATGGTTTATAATTTATTTAGAGTTGTGTTGTTAGATATTTGTTTTGGTTATGATCATTGACTATAAATGCCAGTATCAGTCTTACTCTCATACCTTTTCAACTTACAGACTTAGAAAAAATATATTTACAAAGCATCACATTTCCTTTTTTATAAAATCTCTTTCATGCATTTTAAAATCAATATTGTGTTGGAATATTTGTAACAAATATACGTCTGAAGTGCTACAATGAAAGAACCCATGGCATGCTCATACATGTGTAAAGGAAAAAATAAATATGCCTAATTTGTGATATCTGCAGATTCCCATGTTGTAAATATTCCCACCATGGCCAGTTTCAAGCCAGCAATGTGAGGTCACTGAAAGTGGAGTTGGGAAGAGATGTACACAATTCAAGCTTGGCCAGAGGCAGTTCCAGCACACTCCTGAGTAGACCCCACAAGTGCTGTGGGAAGAGAGGTGGATCTGTCTCATTTGTCCTTCTAGATCCCTCTCCACTCCTCTCCACACTGCCCTGAAAGCTGAGCTGGATCAGCAGATTCCCTTGCTCAGTCATGTTCCCTGGTCCCTGGTTGTAACCAGCCAGTGGGGAGCAGTGGTAGAGAAAAAGGAAAGGCAGAGACTGAGAGTGGGCTTGACCTTCCAGTTTCTTCCCTATGAGGTTATCTCTTCTGTCTGACTGGGTCACTTGGCAGTGTCCTACTGGGTTCAGGGCAGTGCTCTCTCTGTCTGTCTCCATTCTTCTTTCTCTCTTTCTCTCCAAGTTTCAGTATTGCTCCCTCCTCCTACTCTTTCAAGCTCAAGAGTGAGAAGTTTCCCTGTTCTTCCTAGCTGTGTTATTTCTTTTAGCTTCCATGTTGTGTCCAAACTTGCAAATTATCTTATAAGCAGTTTTCATATTATTGAAGTAGAACATGCTATGTTTTTTCTGTGAGTAGTATCCTTCCCAACATAGGAGTAAGAAAGGACATGATCAGGATAAGAAGTATTAAGTGTATGAGACCTTGACTTCAATAACATTGTGAATTTATTGGTATTTGGTAATATGCGGAGTCTGGTGGGCTACAGTCCATTGGGTTGCAAAGAGTCAGACATGACCGAGCAACTTCACTTTCACTTTCACTTTCAGTGTGTCCCATAGCCCATTTATATTATTCCTATAATGCTGTAGGGTATTAGCTGTTCAGTTCAGTCGCTCACTCGTGTCTGACTCTTTGCAACCCATGGACTGCAGCACACCAGACTTCCCTATCCTTCACCAACTCCTGGAGCTTGTTCAAACTCATGTCCATCGAGTCGGTGATGCCATCCACCATCTCATCTTCTGTTGTCCCCTTCTCCTCCTGCCTTCAATCTTTCCCAGCATCAGAGTCTTTTCCAATGAGTCAGCTTTTTGTGTAAGGTGACCAAAGTGTTGGAGCTTCAGCTTCAGCATCTGTCCTTCCAATGAATATTCAGAACTTCCTTTAGGATGGACTAGATTGATCTCCTTGCAGTACAAGGGACTTTCAAGAGTCTTCTCCAACACCACAGTTCAAAAGCATCAATCCTTTGGCACTCAGCTTTCTTATTAGTCCAACTCTCACATCCATACATGACTACTGGAAAAACCATAGCTTTGACTAGACGGAACTTTGTTGACAAGTAATAAATCTGCTTTTTAATATCCTGTATAGGTTGGTCATAGCTTTTCTTCCAAGGAGCAAGTGTCTTTTAATTTCATGGCTGCAGTCACCATCTGCAGTGATTCTGGAGCAAAATAAATAAATAAAGTCTCTTGCTGTTTTCGTTGTTTCTCCATCTATTTGTCATGAAGTAATGGGACTGGATGCCATAATCTTCATTTTTGAATGCTGAGTTTTAAGTCAGCTTTTCACTCTTCTCTTTCACTTTCATCAAGAGGCTCTTTAGTTCCTCTTCAATTTCTGCCATAAGGGTGGTGTCATCTGTGTATCCGAGGTTATTGATTTTCTCCCGGCAATCTTGATTCCAACTTGTGGTTCATCCAGCCTGGCATTTCACATGATGTACTCTGCATATGAGTTAAATAAGCAGGGTGACAATGTACAGCCTTGATGTACTCCTTTCCCTGTTTTGAACCAGTCTGTTGTTCCATGTCCTGTTCTAACTGTTGCTTCTTGACCTGCATACCGATTTCTCAGAAGGCAGGTCAGGTGGTCTGGTATTCCCAGCAAAAAGATGTCCAATTATATAAACACAGAAAATCATGAAGATTTTATAGTAATCAAATTCACTGATCTACTTTGAGATATCTGTTCATTTGCCAATACAATTCCAAATAGAAAGTGAATGTATTAATTTGGGAGTCTCAATCATTGCCAAATAGGAAAAAATGTTATTGGTTCAACCTTGAGGAAGTTTAGACAAAGCTAGAGTCTGAGGCTGGTTAGCAAAAGTGCACCTTTTGTATATTCTGAGAACAGACCTCTTTCAACACTTTCTGCATATATTCACTTTACAGTATTTTCCACCCACAAATTATTCATCATATATTTGTTTTCCATTTGGTCCATTTGTCTACAACACCTGATTTATAATTACAGTCTACATAGGTAGGTTTGATATATATACCAATAGGTGTAAACCTCTAAATGAACAGAGACTGTTTGGCCTGCATTATAATTCTTCATCAAACCTACTATGTAGACTACTAATCTATGTTTGGCACTTTGCAGTTACCAAACAGTAATAATTCTCCCATTTATAGTAAGTAAAACAAATCTCAACATATTTAAATGAATTAGCTAAACCAGCTAAAGCCAACTCAATAAGAGAGCCAGTGAATCCAGTAGAACAAACCATCTCTTTATTCCACCTTCCCTGCCTACAGACGTTCCAGGACAAAAACAAGTGACACAATGCTGGCTTCTGGCATTAAAAAAAAAAAAAATCCAAATTTAGATGGAGTCCAGATAAAGTGGGAATTATAATGGCAATAACAATCATTACTACCATTTATGGAATACCTTGTGTAACAAATAGTGCTCTAAGAAATAATTATTCTTAGTTAATAGAGGAGGCTGGAGTGGGTTGCCATTTCCTTCTCCAGGAGATCTTCCCGACCCAGGGATTGAACCGAGGTCTCCCACATTGTAGGCAGACGCTTTACCATCTGAGCCATCAGGAAGTCCTATATTGAAGTACAGAGAGGTTTAATAACTAAGGTCATATTGCTAGTATCCTTGGGGTAAAAAGATGGTTGCCCTCATTTTGTCAGCATAAGTAACAACCAGCACAACACAAACCCAGATTTCTAAATTAGAAGTTTCTCACTTGTGTAATTGTTCAGTTTCAATAAGGCAATTCAGGAGGTATAATATTTTGATTTGTTGTTTACTGTTGCTGCTATTTCTTAAACAAGATTGACTAGAGAGAGAACTAGAATTGGAATCAGAAGATAGATAACTGATTTGTTAAAATTACAACCAAGAGCACTAAGCTAGATTTCTTCCTCTTTATCTGAGCAGTTTTCTTAATACAAATACACACACTCAAATATCACAGGCATAAATTTTCATTTGTCTAATTTCTTCCTAAATAGATAAAATGTCAATTAAAAAAAAGTACATTGAGTTAAACAAGAGATATTCAACTCATTTATTGGGCATTATAATACCCTATACTACTTCTGCTTTATTGATTACACCAAAGCCTTTGACTGTGTGGATCACAACAAACTGTGGAAAATTCTGAAAGAGATGGGAATACCAGACCACCTGACCTGCCTCCTGAGAAATCTGTATGCAAGTCAAGAAGCAAAAGTTAGAACTGGACATGGAACAACAGACCGGTTCCAAATTAGGAAAGGAGTACACCAAGGCTGTATATTGTCACCCTGCTTATTTAACTTATATGCAGAGTACATCATGTGAAATGCCAGGCTGGATGAAGCACAAGCTGGAATCAAGATTGCTGGGAGAAATATCAATAACCTCAGATACACAGATGACACTACCTTTATGGTACAAAGCAAAGAAGAACTAAAGAACCTCTTGATGAAAGTGAAAGAGGAGAGTGAAAAAGTTGTCTTAAAATTCAACATTCCAAAAAAAAAAAAAAAAAGAAAAAAAATTCAACATTAAGAAAAACTAAGATCATGGCATCTGGTCCTATCACTTCATGGCAAATAGATGGGGAAACAATGGAAACAGTGAGAGACTTTATTTTGGGGGGCTCCAAAATCACTGCAGATGGTGACTGCAGCCATGAAATTAAAAGATACTTGCTCCTTGGAAGAAAAACTATGACCAACCTATACAGGATATTAAATAGCAGATTCATTACTTTGCTGACAAAGGTCCGTCTAGCCAAAGCTATGGTTTTTCCAGTAGTCATGTATGGATGTGAGAGTTGGACTAAAAAGAAACCTGAGTGCCGAAGGATTGATGCTTTTGAACTGTGGTGTTGGAGAAGACTCTTGAAAGTCCCTTGGACTGCAAGGAGATCAAACCAGTCCATCCTAAAGGAAACCAGTCCTGGATATTCATTGGAAGGACTGATGCTGAAGCTTAAACTCCAATAGTCTGGTCACCTGATGCAAAGAACTGACTCATTGGAAACGACTCTGATGCTGGGAAAGATTGAAGGCAGGGACGACAGAGGATGAGATGCTTGTATGGTATCACTGACGTGATGGACGTGAGTTTGAGTAGGCTCCAGGAGTTGGTGATGCACAGGGAAGCCTGGCATGCTGCAGTTCATGAGATCGCAGAGTCAGAAAGGATTGAGCAACTGAATGCTTTTTACAATGGCAATGAATTCTGACAAGACACTGTGGTATTAATACATTTTATCCACTAGATGTCACTCTTTTCAAAGCAATAAAACAATTTGTGCTATGATGTAATCCAAAGGATTTATCTTCATTTTCTCCCTCCCTCCTTTTCATCTCTGACTTTGATTCTTTCCTCTTTCAGCATGTGAATTTTGCTTTAAATATAAAGAAAAATAGGTTTCTAAAAGCCATTTTAGAATGTAAAGCAGGTTGATATGTCCAAACTTATCATCCTTTGATAGAGGAGTTTAACAACATGAAATTTTGAATGTTCAAAGGAAAAAAAAAAAAAAGAAAAGTAGAATCAGGGCAAAAGAAATAGAGTTTTGCCAAAACTACTTTAGCATCTTCTAAATTACTGTAAGCATTTGTAGATAGAAATACTGAGACAGAAAGAAGTTGTTTTAGTATGAAAGAAAAATTTCCATGTAATTTTTTTCTTATTTGATCATTTAGACAAAATTTCTCCTCTGCATTTGTATAAAAAAAAAGAAGAATTCACATATATTATTCCACTCTCGGAGAGATTCAGTAAACAGCCAGTCAATATTACACCATAACTCATAAAATCCTGCCTTGAGGAATAAACTGTCTATAGCATTTCATTGGCTAGAAAAATGACATTTTTCAATAATATGCTTCAAGGAAAGAAAGCACAGAAAGATGTTATATATTTCAAGTGGATAATATATCATAAAAGGCATGTTTTATGTTTCAGTTTCAGTTCAGTCGCTCAATTATGTCTGACTGTTTGCGACCCCATGGACGGCAGCGCGCCAGGCCTCCCCGTCCATCACCAACTCCTAGAGTTTACTCAAACTCATGTCCATTGAGTCAGTGATGCCATCCAAAAATCTCATTCTTTGTCATCCCCCTTTCCTCCCGCCTTCAGTCTTTCCCAGCATCAGGGTCTTTTCCAATGAGTCAGTTCTTTGCATCAGGTGGACAAAGTATTGTAGTGTAAGCTTCAGCATCAGTCCTTCCAATGAATATTCAGGATTGATTTCCTTTTAGATGGACTGGTTGGGTCTCCTTGCAGCCCAAAGTACTTTCAAGAGTCTTCCCCAATACCACATTTCAAAAGCATCAATTCTTCGGTGCTCAGCCTTCTTCACAGTCCGACTCTCACATCCATACATGACCACAGGAAAAACCATAGCCTTGACTAGATGGACCTTAGTCGGCAAAGTAATGTCTCTGTTTTCTAATATGCTGCCTAGGTTTGTAATAGCTTTTCTTCCAAGGAGCAAGCGTCTTTTAATTTCATGGCTGCAGTTACCATCTGCACCATAGTTTATGTAGGTTTTATTTATTTATTTGGAGGATAATTGCTTTACAGTGTTGTATTGATTTCTGCTGTTTAACAATGGGAATCAGCCATAAATATATATATATATATATATATATATCTCCCCTTCCTCTTGGAACACCCTCCTACCCCTCAATCCCACCCCGGTAGGTCATGACAGAGCTATATAATTTTCATATTCCTATTTCTGATTCTCTATATTGTACAAAATAAAGTCTTACTTTCTTGTTTGAAAATATGTAGAAACTGTACAATATGCTAGTGCAAAAAAATATATATTTCCATCATCTTTCTGGAATAAGAACAGCATAGAACTCCAAGTTCTGTAGAACTGAGCCATGGAGCTGAGGATCTTACTAACCATCAACGTGTTAACAGCATATTACCTCTTCTTAATGCCTTCTGCTTCTGTTAGGTCCATACTGTTTCTATTGTTTGTGCCCATGTTTGCATGAAATTTTCCCTTGATATCTCTAATTTTCTTAAAGAAATCACTAGTCTTCCCCATTCTATTTTCCTCTAGTTTTTCATTGCTCACTGAGGAAGCCTTTTTTTATTTCTTCTTGCTGTTCTTTAGAATGCTGCAATCAGATGGATATATCTCTCCTTGTCTCCTTTGCCTTTCATTTCTCTTTTCTCAGCTATTTATAAGGCCTCTTCAGACAACCATTTTGCCTTTTTGCATTTTTCCCCCTTGGGGATGAAACCTTGGGGATGATCACCACCTCCTGTACAATGTCATGAACCTCTGTTCGCAGTTCTTCAGGCACTCTATCAGATCTAATCCCTTGAAAATATTTTTCACTTCTACTGTGTAATCATAAGGGATTTGATTAGGGCATTCCTGAATGGTCTAGTGGTTTTCTCTACTTTCTTAAATCTAAGTCTTGTATCATAATTAGTGAATGTTGTTGAGGGCCCCAGGCACCCATGTAGACACTCCTCTTATCCACCCAGTTTACTGTTCTGAACAAGCTCCTGCTTGGAGTCTCTCATGGCCACTTCTTGCTCACTTCTACGCTGTGCAGATGTGTGCTTATTTGGAGTGTTTGTGGTCTCTTCTACCCTGATTAAGTCATCATGCACGTGCATTCTATCTTCTAAAAAATTGTCAAAATGCTTGTCCTGAAAATTACATAGTTCTATGTTTTACTGCACTGTACACCTGGGGTAACAGGCAAATTTGGCCTTGGAATATGGAATGAAGGCTAATAGAGTTTTGACAAGGGAATACACTGGTCATAGCAAACACCCTCTTCCAACAACACAAGAGAAGACTCTACACATGGACATCACTAGATGGTCAATACCGAAATCAGATTGATTATATTCTTTGCAGCTAAAGATGAATAAGCTGTATACAGTCAGCAAAAACAAGATTGGGAACTGACTGTGGCTCAGATCATGAAACCCTTATTGCCAAATTCAGACTTAAATTGAAGAAAGTAGGGAACACCGCTAGACCATTCAGGTATGACCGAAATAAAATCCCTTATGATTATAGAGTGGCAGTGAGAAATAGATTTAAGGGACTAGATCTGATAGATAGAATGCCTGATGATCTATGGATGGGAGGTTCATGACATTGTACAGGAGGCAGGGATAAGGACCATCCACATGGAAGAGAAATGCAAAAAGACAAATGGCTGTCTGAGGAGGCCTTACAAATAGCTGTGAAAAGAAGAGAAGCAAAAAGCAAAGAAGAAAAGGAAAGATATAAGCATCTGAATGCAGAGTTCCAAAGAATAGCAAGGAGACATAAGAAAGCCTTCCTCAGCAATCAATGCAAAGAAATAGAGGAAAAAAAACAAAATGGGAAAGACTAGAGATCTCTTCAAGAAAATTAGAGATACCAAGGGAAACTTCATGCAAAGATGGGCTCAATAAAGGACAGAAATGGTCTGGACCTAACAGAAGCAGAAGATATGCAGAAGAGGTGGCAAGAATACACAGAAGAACTGTACAAAAAAGATCTTCATGACCCAGATAATCACAATGGTGTGATCACTCACCTAGAGCCAGAAATCCTGGAATGTGAAGTCAAGTGGGCCTTGGAAAACATCGCTACGAACAAAGCTAGTGGAGGTGATGGAATTTCAGTTGAGCTGTTTCAAATCCTGAAAGATGATGCTGTGAAAGTGCTGCACTCATTATGCCAGAAAATTTGGAAAACTCAGCAGTGCCCACAGGACTGGAAAAGGTCAGTTTTCATTCCAATCCCAAAGAAAGGCAATGCCGAAGAATGCTCAACCTACCGCGCAATTGCACTCATCTCGCACACTAGTAAAGTACTGCTCAAAATTCTCCAAGCCAGGCTTCAGCAATATGTGAACCATGAACTTCCAGATGTTCAAGCTGGATTTAGAAAAGGCAGAGGAACCAGGGATCAAATTGCCAACAATCACTGGATCATTGAAAAAGCAAGAGAGTTCCAGAAAAATATCTATTTCTGCTTTATTGACTATTCCAAAGCCTTTGACTGTGTGGATCACAATCAACTGTGGAAAACTATGAAAGAGATGGGAATACCAGACCACCTGACCTGCCTCTTGAGAAATCTGTATGCAGGTCAGGAAGCAACAGATAGAACTGGACTGGTTCCAAATAGGAAAAGGAGTACGACAAGGCTGCATATTGTCACCCTGCTTATTTAACTTCTATGCAGAGTACATCATGAGAAACACTGGGGCTGGAAGAAGCACAAGCTGGAATCAAGATGGCTGGGAGAAATATCAATAACCTCAGATATGCAGATGACACCACCCTTATGGCAGAAAGTGAAGAGGAACTAAAAGCCTCTTGATGAAAGTGAAAGAGGAGAGTGAAAAAGTTGGTTTAAAGCTCAACATTCAGAAAATGAAGATCATGGCATCTGGTCCCATCATTTCATGGCAAATAGATGGGGTAACAGTGGAAACAGGGTCAGACATTATTTTTGGGGGCTCCAAAATCACTGCAGATGGTGATTGCAGCCATGAAATTAAAAGACGTTTAGTCCTTGGAAGGAAAGTTATGATCAACCTAGATAGCATATTAAAAAGCAGAAATGTTACTTTGCCAACAAAGGTCCGTCTAGTCAAGGCTATGGTTTTCCCAGTGGTCATGTATGTTTGTGAGAGTTGGACTGTAAAGAAAGCTGAGTGCTGAAGAATTGATGCTTTTGAACTGTGGTGTTGGAGAAGACTCTTGAGAGTCCCTTAGACAGCAAGGAGATCCAACCAGTCCATTCTAAAGGAGTTCTTGGTGTTCATTGGAAGGACTGATGCTAAAGCTGAGACTTCAATACTTTGGCCCCCTCATGTGAAGAGTTGACTCATTGGAACAGACCCTGATGCTGGGAGGGATTGGGGGCAGGAGGAGAAGGGGACGACAGAGGATGAGATGGTTGGATGGCATCACTGACTCTATGGACATGAGTTTGAGTGAACTCCGGGAGTTGGTGATGGACAGGGAGGCCTGGCATGCTGTGATTCATGGGGTCACAAAGAGTCGGACACAACTGAGTGACTGAACTGAACTGAACTGTAGTTCTATTTGTTTTACATATTATTATAATTCTTTCCATGAGGTCTTAGAGGAAGAGGATTTCATGCATGAAAAGAGCCATTATTTTTCAGTGTGTATCCACACCTCTCATTTAGAATTGTTTATTCAACCTTCAGGAAAACAAACAAAGCAAAACTATGTGAAGAATTATTTCAGAGAACTCATAAGTTCTGACTGCACTTCTCCCAGCTGCTACCACATTTCTTTGCTGCAGCTTAGAGCTGAACTCTTCAAAAGAATTGCTCACATTTTTTATCTCCAAGCCTCCCTGCAGTTCTGTTGTGAATCAACTCAAATCAGGCTTTCATCCACAACCTTTCCATCTTAGAACTGAGAAGTAAGAGAAACTTTCTCAGTAAATAGAGAAATTCTACCTGGTAATAGAGAAATTCTACCTGGTGATTTTAGTCATTATTCAAATCTGTTGTGGTTTCAAATATCATGTTAATTCAATAACAAAGTGTATGGCATAAAAAATGAATATAGATCCCTATTTCATCTTTTTTCCAAATAAATTTAATATGAATTAACTATTTACATAAACAGTCAAGTACTAAAAGAAAATATACTAAATGTTCACAAAATTTTGAAGTAAACTCTTTTTTAACCTGGCATGGAAGGCATTATCTGTAGGAGAAAAGCTGATAGGTTAAATGATAAAAATGAATAAGTTCATGAATCAGAAAGAAAGCATGTCTTAGTCTATTCAGGTTGCTTTGCAATAAAACTATCATAAACTGGGTGGCTTAAATGACATACAGTTAATTTGTCACAATTTTGGAGGCTGGAAAATCCATGTCTGGTCCATAGATGGCTGTCTTCTTGCTATGACCTCACATCGTGGGGTGAGGGAGTCTTGTGGGCTCTCTCTAAGAAGTGTGCTAATTACATTCATAAGTGCTCCTCTAATTACCTCCCAAGGGCTCAGTCTCCAAATATCATCTGGAAATTGAGCATTTCACCATATGAATTTGGTGAGTATAAACATCTAGTATACAACAGAGCATAAAAATAAAAAAAGTAAAATGTTGGGGAAATATGTGTAAGGGTTAATGATAAAGAATCATAACACTTCTATGTAATAACTTTTTAAAGAATCAATGAGAGAAAAGACCTAATAGCAAAGTGGGCACAAAGCATCATAATCAGCCTTGCAAGAAGGAAGATGCGCAAAAGGTTGCTAACATCATACAAAACTATTCAATATAATGATAATTCAAGAAATGTGAGTAAAACAATAGTTTTTGTCATTTCTTACCTGTAAGAGATATATAATCTTTAAGAATGTCAGTACTCTGGGAGAGAGTAAATACATAGCCTCTGTCAAACATGGTTGGTAGATATTTAAAGTAATAAAAGAAACAAAACTCTCAAGGGGGCAAAAATGCCAATATGGAAAAATTTTTAGAAAATTAAAATCCATAAAATTTACTTATATTTTATTCAGTCTGAATTAACTCTAAGGAAATAATGAAATAATCAGAGAAGTATACAAATATATATTCAAGGATATTAGCTGTAATATTATTTATGAGACCTTTAAAAGTTGAGAGAAAGTAGAGATTTGGTTCTACAAATCATAGTTCATCTTTATAATGGTATATAAAAGTCAATTATTAAATTATTTTATATAATAATATTTAAAATCATTGCTTTATATTCATAATTATATTGCTAAGTGACAATACTGGTATACAAAATAATACATATGAATACAAATTTTTCCTGCCTTCTGAAATTTTGTATTTAACAATTGCAATTCCTATCCATTCTATTATTTATCTCTCATATCCTTTCTCTCTTTTCTATCCCTGAAACCAGTGAATTTACTTAGACTTTTCCCAGTTGAACTGCTAAGATAGCTTCTTTATCAATTTTTCCTTATTTCATTTCCATTCTCCCACCAAAATAATCAAATACTCAAATATGATCGTTCAGCTCCCTCCTCAAAGTTCATCCATGGTTTTCTATAGTGTATCTGTTTCAAACCTGTCTCAGCCGATCAATAACCAATACTGAGGCTGGACCAGCCCTTGTGGCTCAGCAATAACCACCAGGAAGCTTTGGGAAAGAGTTTATTACCTACAAGTCCTGGAAATTAAATGACATACCTGGTTGTGGCCACAGGTAGAAAGAAAGAGAGTGCAGGTCTGAGGTTGTGCTTTAATTAGGGTCAAGGGTCGGGGCCTATGGTTTCCTGGGCTCACTCTTCACGAATTTAAAACAAAAGAATGGGAATTACTCTGTATTACTATGTGATCTCAAGTAAATTACATAGGCAATCTTAATCCGATCTTATTCATAAATTGGGGGTAGAAAATCTTTCCTCTTCTGACGTGAATTAAAATGGCAATACATGTTGAAGATGTCAGTTTATTAGTGTTAAGTCTGTAAAAGTGAAATCCATTTGGAGTTGTGTCTTCATTTTGGGGTTATCTTTTATTTTGTTTTTGTCTTTTTTTTTTTTTTAAGAAAGCTGGTACAAAGGTGAATTTAAGATAGTGATAATGTCTGTCTGACTTGATGTGTTAAGTTAGATAACAGTTACAATTATTGTTGATTGAGGTAAAGAGGACATTGAATCTAGAAACTGGACACTTGGTGCATGACTTATGCTTGGGGAGGTCATGATAACCAGGTCTGACCACTGATCAGGCAGCAGAGAGAGCATTGGTCACCTTCCTCCCACCAGGGATTAAAAAAAGGGGGAGACATGGGATTCATTCACTCAGGGTTTACACCTTTCTGTGGGAGAATTTTAGATTTGTACTGAGTTGATATCTAACTGAAATTAAAAGCCAGCTGTAGGTTCACTGACTTTTCTGATTTAACTTACAGAACACTAAGTAGGCAGAAGAATGAAAGAAGTTTTCTCTTTCAAGAGTTTTCTCTAGCAGGGCAACTACTGTTCTTTGCTGTGCTGATGGGATAACATTACTCAGATCTGAATGTACACCAGGATTTCCTCGAGAGATTTTAGGTCTAGATTCCTGGGCACTCACTCCAGAATTTCTGATTTAGAAGGTCTTGGGGTGTGGGGGAAGGGACCTGATAATTTGCATTTCTAAGATGTTCACAGGTGATGCTACCGCTGGTCTAGGGATTATTCTTTGAGAACCACGATATTAGCAAAGATCCCCTGGAGGAGGGCATAGCAACCCTCTCTAGTATTCTTGCCTAGAGAATTCCATGGATAGAAGAGCCTGGTGGGCTACAGTCCATAGGGTAGCAAAGAGTCAGACACAACTGAAGTGACCTAGCACACACAATACAGCACATATTAGCAAAACAACACAATCACACACACACACACACAATTTTGGTCTTTGGTAATAATGTTTAAGTGATTAGCATGCAATTGGAATATATTCAGAGATTTTGCTGCATCAGGTAAGAAATATAGAGATTGCTTTACTTTACTCTTACAGAAATATGCTGCCAGTATCTCATTTTTTAGACATAAATTCATTATGTCATTCCCTGCTCTAAAACTCCCACCTGTCCTCTCTCTTTTATACTTCTGACACCCTACATGGTATATTTGTAACAGTCAGATTCCAGCAGATTGACAGGCAGTTCCTGAAGGTGCAGTGTTAAGGATTCTGATATAGGGCTGCTGGATAAAATCTAAGATGCCTGGTTAAATCGGGTTTCATATGAACAATGGACACTTTTGGATATGAGTTTGTCTCATGCTATATTTGGGGTTGACTTACACTAAAACATGATGTGCTGTTCATTTGAAATTCAAATTTAACTGGGTGTTCTGAACTTTCATTTGTTAAATTTGGCCATCCTATTGATGGTGTACCATGATTGATGGGGAATGTGAGGTGATCTATTTAACCTGGCAGCTACTGGAATGGGAGTGGAGGTTGAATTATATATACAAATAACTGAACAATCTTTGCACTGAAACTGGAATTCTCCATCAGACTCAGTTTTATTGAATTTGTGGCACTGTATCAGTAGAGGAACAATGGGATATGTTTTCTGTCATAATATATCAACCACTTCTCACTATAAGCAATCTGATCCTCATCACCTGGAAGTCACATAGCCTGGGATGCAAGAGAAGGAGAATGTTGGCAGCAACTGCTGTGATAAGTGTTGTATCATTTTGTGATAATGGCACTTAACAGTGGAAGTCATCAACTGCTTTAAAATTAATGGCAGCTCCGACTCTGCTATCAAATGTATGTTTGTCATTAAACCAGTGTCAGCCTCACAAACACAGCTGATTCTGAGAACTGCAGGGTACATTTGCACCTTCATCTGCGGCTTTGACCAAATGGCTCTGATACTTTATAGCCAGAATATACCATCAGCTCCAAGGCAGTGTTTGAATAGGTATCCTATGATTTTCTCCATACTGAGTATTTTCTTCAGTGAATTTCTTTTTATCATATCTGAAATGCAAGTATAAGTCTGATGACATACTTGCAATAAAATGCTTATCATTGAAAAACAGCTGATAAGAACCATCAATATAAATTTAGGTGATATGGAATTAAATCTCCAATGAAGGAAATATTTTAGTGTGGGAGAATGCATGCTCCTTTCAAAAATGTTTATGTTAATTCTAAAGAAAATTGTTTATTAAAATTTTGAAAATTGGTACAATATGGACTTTTGCTTCCAATATGATGAAGGAGACATACCTTTCCCTGTTTTTCCTGCTGTGTACAAGTCAAAATCCTGGATATTATAAAGAAAAAACACCGAAGAAGTTTCTGAAAGATAAAAGAGGGACAGAGGAGGGACTTTAGAACCCAAGGACCAACAAAGATGTAAATTATCAATATCAGAAATTAAATAAGAAATCACAACAGGTCTTTAGATGTTGGAAGCATAATAAAGGAATACCATATACAACTCTGCACTCACAAATTTGACAGCTTAGATGAAATGAAAAATAACAGTTGAAAGACGCAAAATGCCACACTTGCACAATATGAAACAGATCATTTGAATAACTTTATAACTATTAAGGGAATTTGCTTCATAATTTAGAAATTCCCTAAAAGAAATTGCCAGGCCCAGGAGGTTTCACTGGAAACTTCTGGTAAACATTTAAAGAAGAATTAACACCAATTATCTGCAATTTCTTCCAAAAAATAGGAGAGGAAGTATCATTTTCTATATCATTGTGTAATGCTAGTGTTACTCTAACATGAAAACCAGACAAGGCAGTACATAAACAAGCAGCAGACCAATGTCTCTTATGAATATAGATGCAAAAATCCTTAATAGAATATTACCAAGTAAAGTTCAGAGATATATAATGAGTTATGTACCATAACCAAGTGAAGTTTCTTCCAGGGATACAAAGTTGGTTCAGTATTCAAAAATTAGTATAATCCACTGTAACTAACAGGCTAAAGGAGAAAAATCACATAATTGTATCAATTGGTGGAGAAAAAGCATTTTCAAAAATCCTATACTCATTCATGATAAAAAAAAATGTCAGAAAAGCATGAAGTAAAGGAGACTTCTATAATTTGATAAAGAACATCTATAGAAAGCTTGCAACTGACATCATACTAAAGGGTAAAAGTCTGTATGCTTTTCCCTAAGGTCAGGGATAAAGCAAGGTAAGTGCTCTCCCATTCTTACTAACATAATGATGGAAAATTTAGCCAGTGCCATAGGCAAGGAAAGTATATAAAAAGGCATATAGACCAGAAGAAAGAAAACTGTTCCTACGTGCATATGGCATGATAGTCTATGTAGAAAATTCCAAGGAATATATAATAATAATAACTCTTGGAGCTAATAATTGAATTCAGCAAGGTTGCTGAATACAAGACTAACATACAAAAATCAAACCAATTATATTTCAGTTTACTATAAATGAATACATGAACACTGAGATTAAAGATGCATTTATAATTGCTCACAAAATGGGAATATTTGGATAAAATGTAACAAAAACTGTGCAGGGTATACACTCTAAAAACCACAAATTGCTGATGAGATGAATCAAGGAATATCTAAATATACAGAGAGAAATGAGGTGTTCGTGGATTGGAAGAATAAATATGGTGAAGATGCCAATTCTCCACAGATTGATATATAGTTTTAAGGCAATTATGATCAAAATCCCAGAAACATTTTTTGTATATCTAGATTAAAATTTTCTAACACGGAAAGGCAAAGGAAATAGGATAGCTAGCACCATTTTGAAAAATAAGAATACAGTGGGAGGAATCAGCCTACCTGATGCCTTGGATCATTATATTACTATTGTATCCAATATGGTGGCTCAGAGGTTAAAGCGTCTGCCTCCAGTGCAGGAGACCTGGGTTCAATCCCTGGGTCAGGAAGATCCCCTGGAGAAGGAAATGGTAACCCACTCCAGTATTCTTGTCTGGAGAACCCCATGGACGGAGAAGCCTGGTAGGCTACATACAGTCCATGGGGTCGCAAAGAGTCGGACACGACTGAGCGACTTCACCGCATCACCACATATTGTGGTATTGGTGGAGAGACATAGATGAACAGAATATATATAGAACTTTGAAATAGATCTACAAAAATCTTCTCCACTGATTTTTTTTAAACTGTGCAAAAACAATTCAGTAGAGGAAAGATGCCAGTTTCAGCAAGTAGTGATGGAGCAATTTGACACCCACTGCAGTGAACCTTGAGGTGAATCACACATTACAAAAATTAACTCAAAATGAATCAACTTAAGTGCAAAATGAAAAACTATAAAGCTTAAGGAGCCAGAGAAATTTCTGAGGAATGGAAGCTTGGGAAAGAATTTTAAACAGAGTTTGTTGTTGACAGCAAAATCATGATCCATAAAAGGAAAAATTGATAAATTGAACATCAAAATTTCAAAATTTTGTTCTATGAAAGATCTCAGTATAAGGATAAACAAGTTAGAGTGGAAGAATGTAATTGCAAACCATATATCATGCAAAGGACTAGTATTTAGAATATATAAAGAACTTACAAAAATCTCAAAAATAATCTAATTAGAAAATGAAGAAAAGACACAAAGACATATTTCCCTAGGAAGGATACGCGGTTGGCAAATAAGCTCATGGAAAGATCAACATCATTAGCCATCAGGAAAAGGCAAATTAAAACCACAATGAGATATCAGTGCACACCTCTCAGAATGGCTTAAACAAAAGTGACACCACCATATACTGGCAAGGATGAAGAGAAACTAGATTATTCATATATTGCCAGTGGGCATGTAAAAATCATACTGCCACTCTGGAAAAGAGTTTGATAGTTTTTTTTAAATGCAATTACAATATCTCCATACTCCATGGGGGAATGTTATATCTGTAGATAAATTTCCTAGAGAAATGAAAATTTATGTTTTATTAGAAACTTGTTAATGAATATTTATGAAGCTATATTTATAATACCCCCTAACTGGAAACAACCCATATGTTCTTAAATGGTTGGATGATTCATATCATGGCATGCCACTCTGCAAGAAAAAGGAATGAACTATTGGTATACACAGCAAAACCTGGATGAATCTCCAGAGATTTATGCAGAGTGGAAAAAATTAATCCCAAACATTACATACATTATAATTCTACTTATATAACATTCCTTAAATGACATATTTATAGAACTGGAAAACAGATTAAGTATTTGTCAGGGATTAAAGGGCTGGGGCTGAGAGAGAAGTGTGATTTTTAAAGGATACCATGAGGGATCCTTTGTGATGATGAAAATACTCTGCATTTTGACTGAATAAATGCCAATATCTTGATTGGTACATTGTTCTTTAGTGTTGCAAAATGTTACCATTGGGGAAACTGAGTAAATGTAAATCCCTCTGGATTATTTCTTACAAACTAATGTGTATCTACAAGTATCTCAAAATAAGAATGTTAATTAAAAATTACATAATCTGATAATTTCAAGCCATTCAGACTCAACTAATCCTGGACTAGGGGCTATCAGTCATCATCTCATTTAATTCTCATAACAGCAAGCAGGTAATTTTATTTTTGTTGATGGTAACATTGGTGTTCTGAAAACCTAAATAATTTTTCTAAGGTTATGTTTCTATTATAAGAGGTACTTAAATTTATTAAGATAAATAGATTAAATTCACATCAAAATTAAATCAGGATCTTCCCATGTCAGATTTAATGGCCCTTCTCCTGTATCTCATTGCCTTCTCAGGGAACTCTGTCATTTATTCTTTGAAGTAGTTTGTAGAGAGAAAATTATTCAAGAAATTTGAGGACTTTACATTAAAAATTTTTCCGACTTCTGCATTAGGGAGTGTAGATAGTATAGTCCCTGTTTGAAAAATGAGGTGGGCCATCATGATTAAGTAGATTGCTTCAGGTATCTTGGATTCTACACTGTGCTCTTCCAGTGTAGCATTACCAGGAGAGCCAGAAAGTGGTCACCTGCTCCCAAGGTTCACTAGTGATCATTTCTGCAGGGATAACTCTTGCATTTATTCTAAATTCATATCTTTCTCCTTTTGCACAATTTAAATAGCAAATGTTAAATGTCAGGTCCAAATTCCCTGAGCTATTGCCATTCATATGTCACTGCTATTCAGCTTTGAAACAAAGTCATCCTGTCCATTCTACCACCAAAGTATATCCTGTGTTTCTCCAGCTTGCTTCTTACCTCTGCAGCCATCTCAGAGTGTCTGTTTTCTCTAAGCTTCAGTCTTACAGCAAACTTCTGATTGGTTTCCCCACTTATCATCTTAGCATCCTTCTTCTTTGTCCTGAAGTTACTAATCTTTCAAAAATATAAGCTTACTGTTCTCATTCTTCTGCTTTGTGTGACATTTCATTATGGCTCAAAAATAATTTCTGCTGCTCTCAAAGTGTTTTCCTTGTGCAGGAATTTTGTTTTTCACTCTGTTGTGATCAAGTTTAACCCTGTCAATTGACTATGAGATGTGAGTAGGAGCAATATGTGACACTTTTGAAGAAACTTTTATACATTTAAACTTTAGAATGGATAACTAATAAGGACCTACTATATAGCACAGGGAACTCTACTCAGTACTCTGTAATGATCTATGTGGAAAAAGAATCTAGAAAAGAGGAGATATATGTATATGTGCAACTGATTCATTTTGTTATACAGCAAAAACTAACAAAACAGTATAAATCAACTACACTCTAATCAAAATTAATTTTAAAGAAGAGCTGTTGACAGACTTTGTCATCACTCTTCTTTCTTTGGTCATTTCGGTTGCAAGGCTTCTCCTTCAGCTGTGGTCCTGGAATTAAGGAGACAGAGGAGAAGCACAGTGAAGCCATAATAGATATTTCATATAAGCCAAAAAGTAAGCCATTGTTTTGGTAGTCACTAAGAAAGGCAATGCCAAAGAATGTTCAAACTATTACACAATTACACTCATCTCACACACTAGTAAGGTAATGTACAAAATTCTGCATGCCAGGCTTCAACAGTACATGAACCGTGAACTTCCAGATGTTCAAGCTGGATTTAGAAAAGGCAGAAGAACCAGAGATCAAATTGCCAACATCCATTGGATCATTGAAAAAGCAAGAGAGCTCCAGAAAAAAAAAATACTTCTGCTTTATTGACTATGCAGAAGCCTTTGAGTGTGTGGATCACAAAAAGTATGGAAAATTCTTCAAGATATGTGAATACCAGACCACCTGACCTGCCTCCTGAGAAATCTGTATGCATGTCAAGACATAACAGTTAGAACCAGACATGGAACAACAGAATGGTTCCATACTGTGAAAGGCATATGTCAAGGCTTTATATTGTCACCCTGCTAATTTAACTTGTATACAGACTACATCATGCGAAATGCCAGGCTGGATGAAGCACAACCTTGAATCAAGATTACTGGGAGAAATATCAATAGCCTCAGATATGCAGATGACACCACCCTTATGGCAGAAAGCAAAGAACTAAGGAGCCTCTTGATGAAAGTGAAAGAGGAAAGTGAAAAATTGGCTTAAAGCTCAACATTCAGAAAATGAAGATCATGGCATCCAGTCCCGTCACTTCATGGGAAATAGATGGGGAAACAAAGGAAACAGTGAGAGACTTAATTTTGGGGGGCTCCAAAGTCACTGCAGATGGTGACTACAGCCACGAAATTAAAAGACATTTGCTCTTTGGAAGAAAAGCTATGACCAGCATAGACAGCATATTAAAAAGCAGAGACAATACTTTACCAACAAGTGTCCATCTAGTCAAAGCTATGGTTTATCCAGTAATCACGTATGGATGTGAGAGCTGGACCATAAAGAAAGCTGAGCGCCAAAGAATTGATGCTTTTGAACTGTGGCGTTGGGAAAGACTCTTGAGAGTCCCTTGGACTGCAAGGAAATCAAACCAATCAATCCTAAAGGAAATCAGTCCTGAGGATTCATTGAAAGGACTGATGCTGAAGCTGAAACTCCAGTTTTTTGGCCACCTTATGTGAAGAACTCACTCATTGGAAACACCCTGATGCTGGGAAAGATTGAAGGCAGGAGGAGAAGGGAATGACAGAGGGTGAGATGATTGCATGGTATCACCGACTCGATGGACATGAGTTTGAGCAAGCTTCGGGAGTTGATGATGGACAGGGAAGCCTGGCGTGCTGCAGTCCATGTGTTTTCAAATAGTCAGACACAACTGAATGACTGAACTGAACTGAGCTCTTTGGAAATTGTTCTATTGTTAAAGCAGGACTTGGCTTAGGCTGTCTGACCCATGGATTATGTTCTTTGATAGGTTTCCTGTGCACTTAGGATAGAGTCCATAACAGCCTTCAAGATGCTACACAATCTGGCCTCAGCCAATGCCACTGTCCTTATCTCCTGCCATATTTCTTACCACCTAAAAAAGATCCCCTAGAGTAGGATATAGCAAATCACTCCAGTGTTCTTGCCTGGAAGTTTCCGTGGACAGAGGAGCCTGGCAGGCTGCAGTCCATATGGTTGCAAAGACATGACTGAATGACTGAGCATGCATACAAACATTCTTAAAATGCATGAACACACTTGTTTAATACATTTATCCTTTTGATCTTGTTGTGAGAAATACCCCTTCCTTCAGCTTGAGTCAAAAGTATTAATTCTTTAGGATTCAGAGAATTATTTCCTCAGGAAATGTTTATGACTACATGCAATCTAAATTATGCTTCTCCTTTAAAAATCACAATTTTCTGTTGTCTAGAGTACTCTTCAACTACCTTTTCTGCTACAAAATAAGTGGGCTCAGGCAACTGTGAGGCAGTTACATTGCTATTGTTCTTATTCTAAAAAGGAGACCAGGGAATAGCTTGTGATGAGGACTTGACTGAAATTGGGGCTTGATTGAAACTCAGTTTCTCAAATTTATCAGACAGCATTTCTGGGAAAATATATGTATTGAAATAGTAATTTATATATTATATACTTGAAGCCTAATTAATAAATGTAAGCATAATTCATTGATGCACCAATAATTCATTCAGTTTTGAATATTGAACATTGAATTCCTAAGAGATTACATATAAATAATTAAATCTAATCTTAGCTCAGATGTAATAGAATGAGCTCCATGCTCCAGAACCCACATTGTTCTTAGAAATAAAACTGGGATCAAGGCCAGCCAAGTTTTGAAATTTTGAATCCCAAAATATCCACCATTTCCAGGGAGTGTGTGGTCAGAGAAGCACAGGATTTGTAATTATGACATTTATGTTTATTATTTATTATCATAATCTACTTCTCCACCTGACTGTAAACTCAACAAGGACAGAGACCATGGTTATATCATTGTCTCCACTATGCCAGGGACTGTACCTTACATAGTGTGGAGGCTTAAATAGAATAACAATAATTCTGGTTTTGTAGAATACACTATCCACATCAATCATCAATTGCAATTGATGTGGTAATATTTCCATAAAATATTCAATTATAACTCTTCCTATGGGCACCTAAAGCCATGGAGTGCTTAGTATCTGTATAGAAAGATATAGTTTCCATTTTTTATGAAATTTATTCTCTGTGTTAACATTTGGTTTGAGCCAATAAGAGCTACTATTCACACATTATATGTCAGGCACTGTTGAAGAATAATAAATTTTATATTATTTAATCTTTATAATAAACTTGCACCAGAATTATTTTTCTATTTGAAAATTTGACAGAGAAAAAAACCCTGATGTCCAGGGAAAGTAAGTGGTGTGCCTACAGTCATATTAGGTAGTAAGTGGTACAGACTTGGACAGGAAATCAGCTCCATCCAAGTCCAGTGTCCTAGCTCCTGCAGCACCCGCCTCCCCACAATTCCAGGGCCAATCTCTTTGTGTCTACTGTAGGATTTTGACTTCTCATTTTGGAAGGTTACGTGTTTCTTATAGATTCTTTCCTCCCTCAATGCTAAATTGAAATAAGAGATTACATTTGCTTTTTAGTTTAATTTCATTGCACAATGATAAAACTAGAAGGTTAATGATCTTGAAAATGCTAATATTTCATGATAAGGAGTATATATGGGCAGTTTACTTGATACCTTAATTGACATTTTTATCTTGTGTGAATATAAAACAGCCAACTTCATAATGTAAAGTACTTTCCTCTGTGTAACTTGACTGGATCAATATTCTCTGAAACTTTGAGTTTCAAAGACAACTGAACAATGGGAAGTTGATAAGTGAGATGCATTGTTATCAATCAGATAACAATTTTATTAGACCTTTTTCTTGTTAAAAAATGCAGATGGGGTATTTTTAAAGGAGTAATACAAGGTGCCTTAGGATGGGTCAACTAATGGAAATAGACTACGTGGAGTGAATAAAAAAAAACTTCCATTCGTATTCTCTACTCTTCTTCTCCTTGAGAGTCCCTTGGACAGCAAGGAAATCAAACAAGTCAATCCTAAAAGAAATCAACCCTGTACATTGGAAGGACTGTTACTAAAGCTCCAATACTTTGGTCATGTGATGCAAAGAGCCAGGCCATTCGAAAAGACTGGTGCTGGGAGAGATTGAAGGCAAAAGGAAAGGATGAGCAGCAGAGGATGAGATCATTAGATAGCATCACTGACTCGATGGACATGAGCTTGAGCAGACTCTAGGAGACAGTGGAGGAGAGAGAAGCCTGAGGTGCTACAGTGTATGGGGTTGCAAAGAGTCGGACATGACTTAGCAAACAACAACTCCTTTTCTCCTAGGAATCCTGTCTAATTCTTAAAGCAATTTTTGAGTAATTATGTCAACATTCTTATAAAAAGTTTTGGTTTGAAGTTTATTTTAAAGAATCCCTTCCAAAAATATCATTGTCAGAATACTAATGTTCCATTTTATGTGCAAAGACAAAACGAGGCTTCCAGAAGTGTTGCTCTAGCAACAGACAGTCTACAGAACATCATTGCATTGATGTTAGTGCTAACAGGTGAGCAAAAGGCAGAAAGATTAAATCCATCTCTCTTTACGGAATTCCTGGGAACCAGAAGAATAGTATTTAAGGACTCTTTCAAATGCCATTCCATGGAAAAATTATGTCCTCCGTTCCATCTGTATTTATTGAAAACAATGTTACCTTTGTAAAGGACTAACATTTATTACGCATATACTTTGTGTCAGGCGCTGTGTTTGGTACTTTACTTTTGCTTTTGTTTAATTTCACAGTAATCTTATAAGATAGGTATGATTAGTTTCCTTTTGCAGTTGAGGAAATTGATGATTTTTAAAGATAATAACAGTGTCTAAACTTATCCTTTTGGTAATAGAACCAGAAGTTGAAATAAGAAGTTCTAACTTCACATTTTAAATTGCTTTCTACCTAATGCCCATTATGTACAGACTCTTTTACCAGGCATGCCAGTAACAGCTCCCAAATCAAATGGTTACCAGAATTCCTGGGGTGCTTGTTAGACATACAGATTCCTTGAAGACATCTTGAGAGTTCTGATCAATAGGTCTAGAGTGGGCTCGCAGAACAGAGTATCTTCAGCAAGTGTTCCTGGAGTGTCTGATCAGTCAATTCAGAATAAATCCAGGATGCAAAGGGAAATATAAAAGGATTCTACCCTCCAGGTAACTTGACTGGTGCAAAGAACATAAGCCAATGGTGATGGGAATATGCATTCTGAATATATTTGCTTCTTTAATCCACACTTAGTAGAGGAATTCTTGATCAATTAGGAAAACAAATACTTTTTGGGGGGATATTTATTACTTTGCTACCAGGGAAGCCCATTTATTAAGATGAAAAAAAAGCAAAATACTTTGAAGTGAGCATTCAAATTTTTTTTGTATACATTTTAAGCTCCAAAATATACAAACTCTCTGTGTAAATTTTTACTTCCTTAAACATATGTGAAACAACCATATATGATACCATTGTTGTTGTTCAGTTGCTAAGTTGTGCCTGACTCTGTGACCCCATGGACTGCAGCACATTGTTGTCATTTGATTTCAATAGCAAATGTTCTCATAGGTTCAAGTGGAAAGGGTTCTGGTTTTATAGTTTTCTTACATGTCTTTATTCATCTGTTTTTTGTTTTACTTTTTGTCTTTGTATCCATCTGCTCTGGATTTTCTGAGGCAATCTTATCTCTAAAAGGATACTTACTATCAATGTAATAGTCAGTATGTATTTAATTCCTTAGATCAGTCACTTGTTTTAAGCACTTTAATATATTAATTCATTTAATTCGGAAAACACCTGTACATAGTAGCTGCTATTATTATGACCCCCATTTTACTTGTAAGGGAACTGAGGAACAGAGTGACTAAGCATGGGCCAGTGATCTTTGGTACATTTTAAAATTTTCAATGTCTACAAGTGAAAGAAGAATAATGAAATATCCTGGGAACAATAATTTTCTAGGTTTTTCACCACTGGAGTCCAGGTGATGAAACTGTTTACTGAGCTGCAATATACCCACCTGGGATTTACCTCCTGTAAAATAGTGGCTCAACATTCTACAACATGTACTTATTAACACTGGCATTGTTTTCACAGGGAAGAGACAATATTTAATACCTACAGAGAATTAGTGCTGAAGATGGAGAAGCTCTATACACTCAAGAAAAACAAGACTGGAGGATGACTGTGGCTCAGATCATGAATTTCTTATTGTCAAATTCACACTTAAATTGAAGAAAAAGTAGGGAAAACCACTAGACCATTCAGGCATGACCTAATAAAATCCCTTACAACTGTAAGTAGAAGTGACACGTAGATTAAAGGGATTAGATCTGATAGACAGAGTGCCTGAAGAAGTATGGACAGATGTTCGTGACATTGTACAGGAGTCTGTGGTCAAGACCATCCTCATGAAAAATAAATGCAAAAAGGCAAAATGGTTGTCTGAGATGGCCTTACAAATACCTGAGAAAAGAAGAGAAGCCAAAGGCAAAGGAGAAAAGAAAAAAATATAACTACGTGAACGCAGAGTTTTAAAGACTAGCAAGGAGAGATCAGAAAGCCTTCCTCAGTGATCAATGCAAAGAAATAGAGGAAAACAATAGAATGGGAAAGACTAGAGATCTCTTCAGGAAAATTAGATATACCAAGGGAAAATTTCACACAAAGATGAGCACAGTAAAGGACAGAAACAGTATGGACCTAACAGAAGCAGAAGATATTAAAAAGAGGTGGCAAAAATACACAGAACTATAGAAAAAAAAAGATCTTCATGACCCAGATAACCATGATGGAGTGATCACACACCTAGAGCCAGACATCCTGCAATATGAAGTCATGGGGGCCTTAGGAAGCATCATTAGGACCAAAGCTAGTGGAGGTGAAATAATTCCAGTTGAGCTCTTTCAAATCCTAAAAGATGATGCTGTGAAAGTGCTGCACTCAATATGCAAGCAAATATGGAAAACTCAGCAGTGGCCATAAGACTGGAAAAGGTCAGTATTCATTCCAATCCCAAAGAAAGGCGAGGCCAAAAAATGTTCAAACTATAGCACACTCATCGCACATGCTAGCAAAGTAATGCTCAAAATTCTCCAAGCCAGGCTTCAACAGTAGGTAAACCGTGAACTTCCAAATGATCAAGCTGGGTTTAGAAAAGGCATCAAATTGCCAACATCTGTTGGATCATTGAAAAAGCAAGAGAGTTCCAGAAAAAAAAAAATCTACTTCTGCTTTACTGACTATGCCAAAGCCTTTGACTGTGTGGATCACAACAAGCTATGGAAAATTATTCAAGATATGGGAATACCAGACCACCTGACCTGCCTCCTGAGAAATCTGTATTCAGGTCAAGATGCAACAGTTAGAAGTGTACATGGAACAAGGGACTGGTTCCAAATTGTGAAAAGCATACTTCAAGGCTGCATATTGTCACCCTGCTTATTTAACTTATATGAAGAGTACATCATGCAAAATAACAGGCTGGATGAAGCACAAGCTGGAATCAAGATTACCAGGAGAAATATCAATAACCTCAGATATGCAGATGACACCACCCTTATGGCAGAAAGCAAAGGAGAACTAAAGAGCCTCTTGAGGAAAGTGAAAGAGGAGAGTGAAAAAGTTGGCTTAAAACTCAACATTCAGAAAACTAAGATCATGGCATCCAGTCCCATCACTTCATGACAAATAGATGAGGAAACAATGGAAACAGTGAGAGAGTTTATTTGGGGGGGGGTTCCAAATCACTGCAGATGGTGACTGCAGCCATGAATCAAAAGATGCTGGCTCCTTGGAAGAAAAGCTATGCCCAACCTAGACAGCAAACTAAAAAGCAGAGACATTAATTTGCCAACAGAGGTCTGTCTACTTAAAGCTATGGTTTTTTTAAGTCGTGTATGGATTTGAGAGTTGGTCTATACAGAAAGCTGAGTGCTGAAGAATTAATACTTTTGAACTGTGGTATTGGAGAAGACTCTTGAGAATCCCTTGGACTGCAAGGAGATCAAGCCACTCAATCCTGAATGAAGTCAGTCCTGGATATTCATTGGAAAGACTGATGCTGAAGCTGAAACTCCAATACTTTGGCCACCTGATGCTAAGAACTATGGAGGTACTCACTGGAAAGACCCTGATGCTGGGAAAGATTGCAGACAGGAGGAGAGGAGGATGACCAAGGGTGAGATGGTTGGATGTCATCACTGACTCAATGGACATGAGTGTGAGTAAGCTCCAGGAGTTGGTGATAGACAGAGAAGCCTGGCATGCTGCAGTCCATGGAGTCGCAATTAGTTGAACATGACTGAGTGACTGAAAAGAACTGAACTGTGAATTAAGCCAAATTAGCAATGCTCATAAAACCTCAAAATTCTCATAGAATTCTCTTCTCATCACGATGTTTATGCATTTTGAATCATATTATTGTCTTTCTGGAATTTTATATATCATAAATATCCATGTAGACATGAGGTGTATAGATGACAGCTATTACTGTGGCTAATATTTATAGAGTAGTTACTATCTACTAGGCACTGTGTAAATGTTTTTTGTGCATTAATCCAATTAATCCTGGAAAACATCTTGATAGATTAAATAATGTTCTAGAGATATAATTATTATGCCTATGGTATAATGATTAAAGTTTGACTTCCCTGGTGGCTCAGACCGTAAAGTGTCTGCCTGCAATGCAGGAGACTCAGGTTTGATTCCTGTGTTGAGAAGATCCCCTGGAGAAGGAAATGGCAACCCACTCCAGTATTCTTGCCTGGAAAATCCCATGGATGCAGGAGGCTGGTAGGCTACAGTCTATGGAGTCACAAAGAATTGGTCAAGACTGAGAAACTTCACTTTCTTTAAGGTCTAATGAAAGAAAGAATTGGTATTTGAACGTAGATGTCCAACCTTAGAGACTGCCTTTTTTAAAAAAAAATAATTAGTTTATTTTAATTGGAGGCTAATTACTTTACAATATTGTAGTGGTTTTTGCCATACTTTGACATGAATCAGCCATGGGTGTACATGTGTCCCCCATCCTGAACCCCCCTCCTACCTCCCTCCCCATCCCATCCCTCAGGGTCGTCTCAGTGCACCGACCATGAACACCCTGTCTCATGGATCAAACCTAGACTGGTGATCTATTTCACATATGATGATATACATGTTTCAATGATATTCTTTCAAATCATCCCACCCTCACCTTCTCCCACAGAGTCCAAAAGTCTGTTCTTTACATCTGTGTCTCTTTTGCTGTCTCTCATACAGGGTTATCGTTACCATCTTTCTAAATTCCATATATATGCGTTAGTGTACTGCATTGGTGTTTTTCTTTATGACTTACTTTGCTCTGTATAATAGGCTCCAGTTTCATCCACCTCATTAGAACTAATTCAAATGCATTCTTTTTAATAGCTGACTGATATTTCATTATATATAGGTACCACAGCTTTCTTATTCATTCAGTTGCCGATGGACATCTAAGTTGCTTCCATGTCCTAGCTATTGTAAACAGTGCTGCGATGAATGCTGGAGTACACATGTCTCTTTCAATTCTGGTTTCCTCGGTGTGTATGCTCAGCAGTGGGATTGCTGGATCATATGGAGACTGCCTTCTTAATCGCCAAACTCAGACTGAAACTCAAGTCCACAGATAGACCTAAATACTGAATATTACTGGCCATTGCTGAGTGATTACCTTTCCCCTCCCCCAAAGAAATCACTTACACATCCACAGGAAATGGAAACTTGTCTTTTCAATAGTTTAGGTTAAAGCATAAGAGATGGACTTTTTAATTGACCACAGTTATAACTGTAATGTTTTTAAAAGCACCTTTAATTTTAAGCTGCGCTGATATTTGGACTTAATTCACAGTGTTTCCAAGCACCCACCAAATGTCCAACACTATTCTTAATGTTAGACTTACAAAACTTTATAAGATTAAGTTGCAGATCTAGGGCAGTGAGCCTTGGCTTATATTGGGTCCTTCAGATTATTAAAGGCCCAGAGTAACTTCCCAAAGCACTTGGATTTTATTCTGTAGGCAGAAAAAAAAAAACTGTTGTGATCAGAGAATAATCTTTTATATATGCATGTCAGCTATAATTAGGCCAGTAGTGATGGAGCCAGAAGGGAACAGCTGTGGAGCTGGGGTGATAGATATTTATCCACTGAGCACAGAAGGAGGAGGAACAAGTTTGGGGGAAAATTAGTTTGATTTTATGTTACGGAATTTGAGGTGCGTGCAAACCACCCAAATGAGAGATGTTTGATTGGCGGTACTAAGTGCCTGTGAACTGGAGCCACAGATGTGGGGAGCAGAGGAGAGCCTCTGAGCCATGACTAGGTGTGAATTCAAGTCCAGATGCCTGGGAAAAGAGAATGCAAAGAGGGAATGATAAATGGCTTTAGCTGTTAGCAGAGTTTCAGGAGACAGGTATTTAGGTAGGAAAAAAAAAAAATGCCCCTAACGTCAGTGCTTCCCTCTCACTAGAAGGCTGCATAGGATGCAGAGGCCAGTCAGCCTCCCAGACTTTCTACATTTGGATCTGGGGAAGGCAGCTGCCACCAGAGGGCAGCCACACCTTGAGAACCCCAGCCAACCCCAAACAAAGCAGCTGTACTTGAGGCATTGAAAAGGAATCCCATGAATGTCAGGGAAATACACTAGGTAGTCATGGATCACCAACATGTGGATGAATAAGAGGTTAAGTCAGAATTTAGAGCCTGCATGTTCCTTGGCTAGCAGGTAATCTAATCCATTTACCTGGCCATTCAGGATTGACCGGTTAATTTCTCTACATGGAAAATTGGCTTTTGAATTTCCTTTCTCTCCTAAGGGAAGCCTCCCACTCTTTCCAGAACAGTGTAGACTCAGACTAGATTTAGGTAGTAGCTTCCTTTGTATCTGAAGAGGTTGTTGCTGTGATCCTAGTCATAGACAACTTATGAGTTTCAGAAAATCTTCAACAGTAAAGGCAGATCCTGAAAGAATGGTGCAGATTCTACTAGTGCAGAGGTATTTGTGGATTTCAGTAATAGCTATGATTTATGGAGTGAGATGAGTGATAATAGGGCTTTAACTCTTTCAACCGCCCTGCAACAAGGTTATGAACTGTATGATGCTATTTTATTTAACAAATGAGCAAAGTGAGCCTCAGAAATACTGTCTGCTAGATCCAGGATGTCACAACCATAAAGCATCAGGAGCGAGATTTGAGCCCGTATATGTTTTATTTCGCTTCCCTGGTGCCTCAGATGGTAAAGAATCTGCCTGCAATGTAGGAGACCTGGGCTCAATCCCTGGACTGGGAAGATGCCCTGGAGGAGGGCATCATAACCCACTCCAGGATTCTTGCCTGGAGAATCCCCATGGACAGAGAAGCCTGGTGGACTACAGTCCATGTGGTTGCAAAGAGTAGAAGTTGACTGAGTGACTAAGCACAACACACATGTTTTGTTCTGGGTGGGATTCCCTCATGGTGTCAGTGGTAAAGAACTGGCCTGACAGTGCAGGAGACGTAGGTTCAATCTCTGGATCAGGAAGATCCCCTGGAGAAGGGCATAGCAACCCACTCTAGCATTATTGCCTGGAGAATCCTGTTGCCAGGGGAGCCTGACAATCCATGAGGTTGCAAAGAATTGGACACAACTGGAGAAGGCAATGGCACCCCAACTCCAGTACTCTTGCCTGGAAAATCCCATGGATGGAGGATCCTGGTAGGCTGCAGTCCATGGGGTCGCTAAGAGTCAGATACGACTGAGTGACTTCACTTTCAGTTTTCACTTTCATGCATTGGAGAAGGAAATGGCAACCCACTCCAGTGTTCTTGCCTGGAGAATCCCAGGGACAGGGAAGCCTGGTGGGCTGCCGTCTATGGGGTTGCACAGAGTTGGACACGACTGAAGTGACTTAGCAGTAGCAGTCAGCGACTTAGTACACACAGCATGTTTTGCTCTAAAGGCCCTGTTCTTTATTCTCGACAAGTTCTGTATTCTGCCTTCAGAACTTTCCAAGAACAGAATGGACAAGGTAGGAAGAAGATAAGGAAATGCATTCAGGAAAGCACGTGGGATGTCCTGACGTCCTCCAGCTTTGAGCCCAGAGCGATGGAAACCTTCTCTGCAGGGAGACAGCAGCAAATCTCTGAACTTTAAGATGGAATCTGTGCCATGGCTGATAGGTGCTGCCATTGTTCACTTTAATCTGCTTGGCAGTTAAACCATGTATTTCTCCAGCCACTTTGCAAATGATTTTTAATAAACCGAGTCATCTCCAGTGAGAGGAGGAAGGGGCTGTCTGGATGTCCACACTAAGCACTAAGCCCCTATGGAGGAGAAAATAGATGAAATCCTCCTCTCAGGTGAACATAGGGGAAAAGATGGAGCAGAAGCTATGCTCTGCTCTCAACTGGCATGATGACCTGTGCCCCACATCAGTCAGGGGACTTTGGGAGGGAAATGGAGAAAGCATGGGACCCTTTGATGACTTGCGAGGGAGCATTGCACTGGAGTCAGGAGATGCCTCATTTTTCAGTTTGGAAGCTGCTCTTTTGTCATAATAATAATGATCCCAGTGATAACAAGCAGCATTTCAAAGGTAAACATAAAGAACATATCCTTCCGCAATACTGAACTAACATTAAAGGCATGGCACTCTCAATTGAAATCAACCATTTTAAACAGCAATAATAACAAGAAAATCAGCATGTTTTGTGATTCTCCCTTTCCACCCTGTTGGGTACCCCTGCTTGGTACTATTTCAGTACATGAAGCACAAAACCATAGGCAGCTCTTCACTTGGTATAAGTATTTTGAAAGCTGGTGTTGATAAACTATGGCTGATTTTGAAAGGTTGTTGCTGAACCATGAAAGATGCTGGGATTCTTGACCTCTGGAGGAGAAAAATTCAATCGGGCCAGAAACAAGGCTTGATTGCTCAGAGCTTTTGTGTAATAGAGTTTTATTAAAGTATAAAAGGGATAGAGAAAGATTCTGACATAGACATCAGAAGGGGGCAGAAAGAGTACCCCCTTGCTAGTGTTAGTAATGGAGTTATATACCTTTTAATTAGTTACTACAATGAATCAAAAGAATATCTGGAGGTTGTAAAGGTCTTACTAGACCCACTCCCATAGTTGACATTTTAAGATAACAGGATTAGCCAGAAGGTCTTCAGGCAGGAGAAACTGTCCTCAAGCAGGATACATTGTTGTTGTATAATCCCTAGTACAGAGTGTAAACTGAATTGTGCAATTGACTAAGACTAAGGAATGTAGACAAAAAAAGTTTGTCCTTTCCTCCTCCTTGAGAATTCCAGAACCCTCTCTCCACTTTGAGAGCCTCAGACCCCTTTCTCCTCCTTGGGGACCCTGGACTTCTTATCAATCTGCCTAGGAATTGACTCTCAATTTCAAATGCAAAAATATACTTCTGGAAAATATGCTTTCTATAACCTTCATGCCACCTTCGAATATTTGTGTAGTTCCTAAGTGGCAAATGTTTGGTTTATGCAAAGCTGAAGGAGAAGGAAAATGAAATACATATCCAAAAGCATGTTGCTATGTCTTCTTTCTGTACCTTCAAACAATCACACATTTACTCATGCTGAACAAGGTCATCAGATTTAGAGAACACTAGATTTTTTGAGTTGATGATACACTGATCGCATCGTCCTTCACAAAGACTGCATTTTTGAAAAGTGGAAAGTTATACATTTTAATTTAAACTCCATGTGAAAGGCTCTGATTTATTTATATTTTATTAGTTAGTTTTATTCACTTTATTAATTAGTTTACACATAAGATTTATGTATTGTGTGTTTCTCCTATGTCAGATACCGTGGTCTCTAAGAGATTCTGATTGACCAAGCTTCCACTGAGAGTCTCAAGCCCTAGAGTATTGCAGTTTTATTGTTTACAGTTGGGAGAAGTTTATAGTATTTTTTTGGACCCTTTATTTTGATGCATTGTGTTAGTTTCTATTGCTACTGTAGAAAATTTCAACAAACTTTATAACTTATAACAACACAGAACTATTTTCTCATAGTCCTGCCAGTCAGAAGTACTAAAATCCAGGTGTCAGAAAGAATGTGTTTCCTTCGGGAGATTCTAGGAGTGAATCACGTCCTTGCATTGTTTTGGTTCATGTTCTCTTCCGTTATTCTCAAAGACAACACGGTAGCGTCTTCAAGTTTCTTTCTTTCTCCCTCTGTGTGTGTCTCTCACCTTCCTCTGCCTCCATCTTCATATCTTCTATGAACATTTTTGTGTGTTGAATTAAGAACTGACAATTAAGATTATAATTCTGTTACTGCATATATGCATATTAATATAGAAAATTAACTTAATATTTTGAATCTTGATAAGTTTTCCCCAAAAGGAGATCATTACTCACTTCACACAGTGTGAAAGCTACGACTGTGTGCCTTTGGCAGTCCGTGACTTACTGTGATTCAATTTCTATATTGAATACAAATTCATTTAAAAATATATTCATTCTCCTATTGCCCCTTCATTGAGGTTTATGAATGAATAAGTGGGGAATCAGTTCAGTTCAGTTGCTCAGTCGTGTCTGACTCTCTGCCACCCCATGGACTGCAGCACACCATGGTTCCCTATGCATCATCAACTCCCAGAGCTCACTCAAACTCATGTCCATACAGTCAGTGATGCCATCCAGCCATCTCATCCTCTGTTGTCCCCTTCTCCTGCCTTCAATCTCTCCCATTGTCAGGATCTTTTCCAATGAGTCATTTCTTCACATCAGGGGCCAGAGTATTGTAGTTTCAGCTTCAACATCAGTCTTCCCAATGAATATTCAGGACTGATTTCCTTTAGAATGGACTTGATCTGGATAGCAATTCTAAAAATATTGGGACAGGGTCATGATAGGACTTGTGTCTGGCTGGAAAGATCCTTTGGGGCCAGAGAGGTCTGTTTGCCTAAGCTGAGGGAGATGCCAAAGGGACACATTCTGAGATTAGAGGTTTTGAAACTTTGCTTTTCTCAGTGCCACAAAGTATATGTTTTGTTATATTTCTCTCTCTTAACCTATTTAATGGGGAGAATGAGAGACGTGGTTCCCAGGCTGGAGTGGAAAGGAAGAATAGATGAGAAAGCATGGCTGTTCAGTTTGGTTGCTCAGTCGTGTCCGACTCTTTGCAACCTCATGAACTGCAGCATGCCATCACCAACTCCCAGAGCTTGTTCAAACTTATGTCTATCAAGTCAGTGATGATGCCATCCAACCATCTCATCCTCCATCATCCCCTTCTCCTCCTGCCTTCAGTCTTTCCCAGCATCAGGGTCTATTCTAAGGAGTCAGTTCTTCACATCAGGTGGCCAACGTATTGGAATTTCAGCTTCAGCATCAGTCCTTTCAATGAATCCTCAGGACTGATTTCCTTTAGGATTGACTGGCTGGATCTCCTTGCAGTCCAAGGGACTCTCGAGATTCTTCTCCAGCAGAACAGTTCAAAAGCGTCAGTTCTTTGGTGCTCAGCTTTCTTTATGGTCCACCTCTCACATCCATACACGACTACTGGAAAAACCATAGCTTTAACTAGATGGACCTTTGTTGGTAAAGTAATGTCTCTGCTTTGTAATATGCTATCTAGGTTGGCCATAGCTTTTCTTCCAAGGATCAAGTGTCTTTTAATTTCATGGCTGCAGTCACCATCTGCAGTGATTTTGAAGTGAAGTTGCTCAGTCGTGTCCGACTCTTTGCGACCCTGTGGTCTATAGCCCACCACGCTCCTCTGTCCATGGGATTTTCCAGGCAAGAGTACTGGAGTGGGTTGTCATTTCCTTCTCCAGAGGATCTTCCTGACCCAGGGATCGAACCCAGGTCTCCTCCATTGTAAGCAAGATGCTTTACCATCTGAGCCACCAGGGAAGTCCTACGCCAACTGACTCTAAAGATGGGGATGCTGTAGCATGGACAGCTGAAGTAGAATCTTCCTCTCCATTGATGATGTTTTCTGCAAAGTTTTGTAAGAGTTATGAACTAGTGGAAAGAAACCGCATGCATAGGCCTCTATATACATACCTACAAACACATATACACATTTGGATGAATAAGTTCATATTTTAATTAGCCAATAATTCAATGTCTTATTATGAGTAAAGTCACCATTGAGGATGATGAAATGGAATTGAGGAAGAGGTTTCTTGTGCCTCAGAGTCTCTAATAGGAACCCAGACCTGGTGATACTATTTGTGCAAGAAAGGGTTTCACGTGATCAAGAAAACTCAACTTTTGCTGAGACATAGTCCTAGAAGTCTTTATCATCATTCAGCAAGAATATAACATACGTTTGACAGAGGATATTTCAACATTAGGACTGCTCTTGATCCAAATTCAGTGTCAGCAAAGATTCAGACACCGCCTCTCACTGGCAGCTGTTGCTTCACTCTGTAATACCTTTTATGATTAGTTATCTCTTGGGGGCAACATGATGAATTTCAGATTTTTTTTTGGCTCACTGTTTTTAATTGACAGCAATATTTGTTTCTCTTTTGATTCTTGAATTTGAGCATAGTTTGAGCAATAGGAACCCCATCAAGTCCATTCTTGTAGTCATTTTCATACATATTTAAAAGTTAACCTTGATTTCTAATTGGTATTCTGAAGAAATCTTGAGTTCTTCTCCATGAAACGTAGACTCAGTGGCTTGCTAAAGTGTCCTGACTATCTGTAGTGGAGAATAATATTAAAGGCCAGACTGTGTATACTAGTGCCATAGATTATAATGTTTCACAGGAAAACTGCCAATAGATCAGAGTGGCAAAAGAGAAAGGGCAATTTATATCAGAGAAATATTCTACAAAAAGTTCATTATTTCAACTTTGATTTTGACTAAGGTTATTTTTACCTTTCTTTACTATGAGAACTTCCTCATCTAAACTACTCCTTTTTTTATATCAATTTTAACAATAGTTTGTAGGTCTAGTTTGATAGTGATAGTTTGATATAACTATTACATATAATCATGCATTCATGTGTGATAATTTGCTTCAGTTGCGAATGATTCTTTTTGACTCTGGACTGTAGCCTGCCAGGCTCCTCTGTCCATGGGATTCTCCAGGCAAGAATATGGAGTCAGTTACAATGCCTTCCTCCAGGGGATCTTCCTGACCCTTATGTGTTTATAATGAAGCTTTGACCCCAAATTTAGAATTCTCGTCTTCCCTTTTTATTCTTGGTCCAAGCATCTTGAACAGATGCAGGTCAAAATCAACTAACGTTAACCTCACCAAATCTCTGGAAACAGGGGGAAAAAAAAAGAACTTCTAATTTCCTTCTGGAGCAATATCTACCAAACAAATAATTCAGAATACACTGAGATATATTATCCACATAAAATTATGTATAATTGTTGAAGGATAAAAATAAAGAGTATAATGTAGGCAAATATAATCTTTTGTAGTTCTATTTCAGTTTCACTTTTATATTCAATTTTGTAAGAGCTGTTTCCTATCTCTTATAATGTTTGTATAATGTTGATATCTGCTTTTAGAAAGACATTTAGATAAATGTAGGTATTCATTATTTCAATATTCTGATAATTTAACTTTCTCAGATCTAATTATGGTACCAGAATAAATAAGCAAAATGGTAGTAATTATCAGGAATTTAAAAATTTTAACCAGAAATTTTATGTGCAACAGCATTTGAAAGGCTATTTAATTGATTAGACACACATGTACACACAAAAACCATGTATATCCCACATCTACACATCATTGCAATGCATTTCAATTGCATTTTTATGTTTTCATTATACTTAACATATTTCTTTATTTAAAGTTAGGAACTGGTCTACTTGAGGTCCAATAATTCCCTAATGTGGGTTTCATTTTCACCAAAATATAAATGGGCCAATCGCACTTCCAATTTGCTCTCTATGATTATACTTATGTCTGTTCCTATATTTATGTATTTCCACCATTCTATGTTTTTCTATTGTTCGACTCTATTGCAGTTTATATGTCTTACTAATGAAAACTTAGGCAGTTTTCCATTTTGGTATTATGGACACTGCTGCAATGACCATTCTAATACTTGACTCCTGAGGCAAAAAAAAAAAAAAAATTATCTAGGTTATATTCTTAGATATTATGTTATTTTTATTTTCAAATTTACTAGAAAATATCAAATTGCTTTCTGAACCAGTCATACCAGTTTGCAAGTTTTTTTAAACACTGCTTCACTGTGGTTTTAATTTTCACTTCCTGGATTATGAGTGAGCCTGAATAGGAAGCCTGAATTCCATTTCAAAGGAATTTTTGCCATTGAGATTTCCTACTTTGTGAAATGCATGTTGGCACCTGATGTTGATTTGTCTACTGGGTCATCTGTCTTTTTGAATCAGTAGTAATTCCTAGTGCCCATGGATATCTCCAGCAGAGAATTCCAACACTATCTGTAGGACCTAAACTGCATCAAAATCACTAGAATTTATTGTCATCCCATTAGCAGGCTCTGCTACTCTCTTTTCCTCAAAAGCCCTCCTGTCTCCTTAGTTGAGACATCCAGGGAGCCCATGTCCTTCCTCCCATCAGTATTGGGGAAGAACTTAGGTAGACATTCTTTATCAGGGATTCAGCAACCTCATAGATCCCTAATCTAAGCCTAGAATATTTCCTGACTCTCTAGAACCCCTTTTATTTCTAGCAACATGGGGAAAACCTTCTTTTGGACAAGGACTTTTTGATTCTCATCCATCTATGCCTGGGTTGCCTCTTTCAGATTAGCAAGGTTTGTTCTGGGCATTGTGACTAGTGCAGGCTGTGGGGTCAGACCTCCAGGCCCACTTATGCCTCTACCTCTGAGTGCAAAGCTGTTCTGCTGTCCTCCTCTCCCATACACTTTGTACTGCTGTATCCTGTGAACTTCACAAGATGGACAGTCACTCGGGGGCAGGCCTTTCTTCTTCTTCTCAACTCCTATTTTTCTCCACTTATTAACATTTTATTACATTTTCAGATAGTATATATTCTTACTGATTGATCTTCGCTTGTGGCTCAGCTGGTAAAGAATCCACTTGCAATGTAGTAGAATTGGGTTCAATCCCTGGGCTGAGAAGATCCCCTGGAGAAAGGAAAGGCTACCCACTCCAGTATTCTGGCCTAGAGGATTCAATGGCCTGTATAGAGTCAGACTTGCAAAGAGTTAGACAGGACTGAGCAACTTTCACTTTCTTCTTTTTCACTGATTGACCTAATCGTTTACTTCTTTAATATGTTTTCCCTCAATAATGCTCTATAGTGACCCAAATGTGAGAGGAGAAAGACTTTCTTAGATACATAGACTTGGAGAAATCAGACAAGCCTCCTGTCATCCATTTTAATCTCAACTGACTTTAATCCAGCAAAGTTTTCTTCTTCCCCAAGTAAAATCCTGCTCAAACCACAGCAGTTATGAGGGGAGGAGATCAAGATGTCAGAGTAGGAGGACGTAGAATTCATCTTACCTCACAAGCACATCATAAATACATCTACACGTGGAGCAATCCTCACTGAAAACAAGCTGGAGACTGGCAGAATGACTCCCATGCAACCAAGTCTGTAACGTGGCATCGGATGGGAAGGAAAGAGAAGTAATGCGGTTGTGGGACATCTCCCCCCAGGAGGGGATACAGGAGAGGAGGAGGCTTACTTGGGCTCTAGGGTCCTCCTCGAGGAGTGAGTAGCAGCTTGAACTACAGACTGGGTGCCCAGGTTTGGGGCCCAGCATGGACGAATGAGTCCCACTAGCTTGTTTGGGGACCACTGGGACTGATGTCAGAACTATAAAAACCTAGACTTCACTCTTTTTGAGAAGGACAGAAATGCAGAAAGAAAAAAGGAACAAGATAAATGAAGACTGAATGAATAGTTGCATAGACCCGCATGCACTGAGGGCAGAAGGTATGATTGACAACAGAAAAATTAGTGAGCTGTAGAAACATGAGACTTCATACTTCTAGAAAGGAGAAGAAAAAGGAAATGAGGGAGAGAGGGGGAAGAAAAACCTAGAAAATAGAATAGCAGCAACACAGGGAAGAAAAATGATCATGTCAGAAATAGAGAAAGCCAAAATGAACAGTTAATGAAAGAATTTGTAAGGGAAGGACTGGGGCATCACACAAGGAAAGATAAATAGCATTGAGTTGGTCCTGCCCATGACCCATTAGACTCAAATAGCTGGGTCTCAGTTTGGATTTTATGCTGGAGGCTGGCAAAGGGCTGGGTATCAGCCCTCGTTTTAGACTCCACCAAAGGATCACAAAGAGTCAGACACTACTGAGCACAGCACAGCTAGGTATATTGGGGATTATATAAAGCATCAGGGGAGGAGGGCATGGCAGCTCACTCCAGTATTCTTGCCTGGAGAATCCTATGGACAAAGGAGCCTGACAGGCTACAGTCTATGGGGTCGTAAAGAGTTGGACATGACTGAAGTGACTTAGAAAGCATGCACAAAGCTTTAGGGGTGCTTTAAAGCAATAATGCTAGATCTCTGTGTTTTCTCTACAGCTCACGTTTAGTGCTTAGACAACATTTTTAGACAATGTTGAAGACTGACCCTGAGAGAAATATAAATATTCACAGTGTAAAATGCAATTTAATTATTTTTCTCCATAAAATTCTTACTATTTCTCCACTTACATCTTTTACATAAGTAGAGACCATAGCTATGTATTCATTTTCATTAAAAATGCACACCATGCATATACAGATAGTACTGCATACACACACCCTCTAGGGAAGAAAGATGAGTCTTAGAGGAGACAGAAAGAGAAATAGGCAAATGTGAGGGAAATGGGCGTGGAACAGACACACGTGGCCTGAAAGGAAAAAGACAGCCTTAGGCCTCGTTTTCTTTCTACTAAAAGATTTCAATCTTCTGGCTCATTTCCATCCTCTAGTTTTACAGCCTCCATGCCACAGACTACACTGCTGTTAGAATCATCTTTGCAGAAGTCTGATTGTGTAATCGCCTTGCTTCATTACATTCAATGTCTTCTATATTGTCTTGAATAAAGTCAAAATCTCTTAGCTTGAGATTCTTTCTGAAAATATAGTTTCCCCCTCTTTTTTTCCCTTTACACTCACTATACACATTCTACCCTCTAGCTATAGTGAGAATAGTAAACAGCTACTTGCCATTTCCTTCAAACATGCTATTACTTCTGTGGGTACTATTCTTATTTTTTCTTTAACAGAGTTACACATGAACATAGAAAGCAAACTGAGATCAAATACAATTTATTACCATTCTCCCTGTTCCCACTCCAGAGATAGCCACTTTCATCTCTACTGATTAATTAGATTGGTATCTTAATTTGTAAATAAAATGCTTCTATTGTAGCATCTTGATTTTTAATTTTGTTTTAGTCCTCATTAGCTGACCTTTCCCTTTACATATAAGAATTTAGATCTTTTCAGTTTTCTTACTGCTTTTCCCACCACACATGAACTCTCTTCCTATCTTCTATCCAATACTGTTGTATGGAAATTTTTATAAGCTACTAGTCAGTATTAGCATTATGATGATAGTATAAACACTATTTACACATTGAACCAGTTAACAAATCATAATTACCTTTCTTTCCTGGAATTAGCTTTTTATTTTATTGGGAGCTAACAGTTGTCATGATTTTACATACACATCAGTAACTATCTCTTCACCAAGTTCCTGAATCTCCTCGGTATCTTTTCTACTTCCTGTGTAGGGTCCTCTTCTAGTCTTGCTTGTCCTCTTTATTTGAAACTCAGCTGTCTGGCTAGACTTTCCCGTCACGTATATTCAACGATTCCCTTCATTTCTGGCCTCTGTTTGATTTCCTATTTCCTGTTATCTCATGTCTTCCTTTCTCTTAGTCTATATACTCATCTGTCAGAGCACATCCTAAAGTATCACCCTGGAAATGTGTGCAGGGGAGGTCACTTTTTTGAGATGCTGTATGTTGGAAATTTTTATTTCATCCTGATTCATAGTTGAAAGTTTAGAAATGTGTAACATGCTAGGTTCAGGTGGCTCAGTGGGTAAAGAACCAGCCTGTCAATGCAGGAGATTTGAGACGTGGGTTCGATCCCCAGGTTGGAAGATCCCCTGGAGGAGGGCACAGCAACACATTCCAGTGTTCTTGCATGGAGAATCCCCATGGACAGAGGAGCCTGCAGGCTTTGGTCCATGGGGTTGCACAGGGTCAGACACACTGAGTGACTGAGTATATGCAAATGAAAATATTAATAGTAAAATACTAAATACTGGAGTGCATATGAAACAGGCAGAACACTTGTGTATCAGACATGACTGAAGTGACTGAGAATGCATGCACTAGGTTGGAAAAAATTTTTTCTTCAGGATTTTGGAAGCAGTTGTGCAGTTAAACATGACTGTGGAAATACACACAGTTGAGCTGATCAATCTCACTTAAAATTCATGACCATGAACCTCAAGTGACCAGAGAATCACACTGTATTTCCAAAGCCCATTGACTCCCCCACTCTCCTAAATGCTTATTTCACTTCCCTCGTTTCACCTAACGCCCCCCACTTTTGCCTCCCTGCTCACTCTCAGCTGGTGAGCTTACTGACAGCTTCACTGAGAAAACTGAAGCCATAAGCAAGATGCCCCAGAGGTTCCCACAACTGTGTCCATCCACCTACTGATCCAATTAGAGAGCATTCTTGCCTTGACCAAAGATGGACTGATGAACTATCCATTCTCTATTCTAAAGCTTTTTCTTTCACTTGTACACTATATTCAATGTTCTCTATCCTGCTAAAGAGTATCTTTTAAAAGATTTCCCCCCTTTCTTTCCCACATGGTCAAATTTTCCTTCTCAAGTGAATTAGCCCTATCTCCATAGAAACGTTCTGATTCTATTATTTTAGGAAAAAAAAAAAAGATTAAAAAAAATTCTCTTGACCCCATTACTGATTCAAGCTCCTATCCCTTTGCTGCCCTTTACAGCAAAATTCCCAAGAAGTTTTTTCTATTCACATTGTCTTCCATTTATTCTCAACTCTTTGATATTCATTCCAATTAGACTTTTTCCTTGATTCACACCTGGAAGTTTCTCTTTTCAATACAAATTTTAATAGCCATGCTGCTAAGTCCCCTTGTCAATTCTCAGGTCTTATCTAGCTACTCTATCACTCATTCCTCCCTAATAGCATTTCTTCTCTTGGCTTCAAGGACACCACATGCTGCCGGTTTTTCTTCATTTGATCAACTGAGTGATCTCCTTTGCTGATTGCTGCTTTTGTTCACCCTCCTAATATCGAAGGTCATCTTTTCTTCTTTAGATATATTTTTCCTACACAATTAATGGCAATTCTACTTTTCTGTGAAGTAGGATAAAACTTCAGCTTCAATCTTGAGTCTTTTCCTCATACACTCTACATCTAACACAACCAGAAATCTCATCAACTTGAAAAATATGCACAAAATGTGAGACATCACAACACCTCCACTGGAATTACTTGCTTTGAGACACAATCATCTTTTTCCTAAATTACTGCAGCAGTCTTCTATTTGGCCTTCTTGACTCTATCCTTGCTGTCCTTTTAGTTCCACTATATTCTGAACACATTGAGTGAATCATAAAAACTAAAGTCAAATCATGCTATTTTATTCAAAGTGGCCACTACTTCATCCATATAAAAGTCTGAGTCCTCATAAGGCTTAGGATGACCTTCATACCACCTTTTCCATTGTTACACAGCATCACTCTGCCTGTCCCCAGTTTAGTTTTTGCATGAGATACTCCTTTTGTCTAATCATGCTCTTATCCATCTCCTTCAAGACTTTGTTAGAATGTCATCTTCACATTGAGGTCTACCATTACTATCTAACTTACTATTGCTACCCAATCTATCGCCCCATCATACCAGGTACCCCTAACAATGCTCTACATTTGCTTTTATTGTTCCTGTTATAACAGTTATCCATTTCTAACATAATATTAACACTATTTTGCTAGGTGTGTTATCTTCCCTCTGTTAAAATGAAAGATCTATGGGTTTAGGATTGTTCATGTTTATCACATATGTGTTCCAAACCCGTACAACAATGTCTGGTACACAGTTGCAGGTCAATACATATTTTTTGTTCATTAAATGAATGTATTGCTTCATTACCTTCCATTTTCCAGTTTTTCTGCTAAGTCAAAAGCCCTTCTGGTTCTCAATGATATAAAATGATGAAGATTGGGAATGGGGGAATAGTTGACCTCAGATTTAAGCACAAAGAAAAGTCTAAGCAATATCAGTGAAAGAATTTACTCCCTCCTCAAAGGGCCATTTTCACTGCTGCTCCTTCCTGTCCTTGGTACCCTAATGGTTCTTGATGGTTTTTATAACCTGCTTTTTGTTTCTTGGTTTTAAAGCTCTGTGTATTTTTGGAGACTTCTAAAATTTAGGATTGTATGTTTGATATGAATCCATTTTCAGCAATTAGACCAGGTTGGCACTTTATTTATTTATTGGCTGCAGCAAGTTGCATGCAGGAGCACAGTCTTAACCACTAGACAGTCAGGGAAGTCCCTAGTTTGGCATTTTAGATTTCCAATTTCATAGCCTCTAATGCAGAGGTTTTCCTGAATTATGTCCTTGATAATTTCCTTTCCTCCACAGTTCCTTACTATCTTTTTCTTAAACTATTATTTTCAGCTAATGAGCCACTTGTTTTTTCCTCTAAAATGTTATCTTTTCTCTTTTATTTCACTTTGCCTTTTGCTCTGCTTCCTGTGAGATTTCTTAAAGTTTCCTTACCAATCCTGTCATTATTTCATTATGCTGTCATATTCAAAGTGATAGTTTCAAGTGTTTTTTTTTGTTTGTTTGTTTTGTTTTGTTTTCTCTTTGTATTATGCTGGCTTAAGTTTGCAGTTGCAATTAAAGTTCTCTTCTTTCTGTTGATATTAACGACAGGCTTTAATTTTTTAATATTTTACAACTAATTTATATGCTTCTAAGTATTCATTTTGAGTAGATTCTTCTCAATACCTCTCTTTCAAGGTCTTTCTACTGGGCCAGTCATTTCCTCTAAGACTGAATCACCAGGGTGGTTAGTTGCCAATATTCTTGTCCAAGTGGAAGAATAGGGTCAAGAGCCTCATCAGTTGCTATACACAGGGGGTTTAATTTTTCTGTTTTCAGCACATTATATTCACTCTCAACTTGGTCTGTTCATCCTCTAGCCCAGAAAACCTGTTTCATCTGCTTCAGCAAATAAACCACCATCCTTGTAACACTAGGGGAGCATCATTGTCCAGCTATACAGAGAGGCGAAGGAGATACAAGAATTTGTTCATATTAAACACAATTTCAACAAGTTGGCATTATTTCAGCCTCTCTGCTATCCTTCTCTCCTTCAGGCAGCCCAGACAGGTTAAAACACTGAGAAAAAGATCTACTTTGCTCTCTCTAGTTTGAGACAGGGAACTGGACATTAGGCTGCCATCTCCTCCAGACCAATACCTCAGCACACTAGGGGAAAAGTGGGACAAAGACAGGGGAAAAACATCACAAAATTCCTACCCTTTTGAAGGTAGATTTCCCTTGTTTTGCCATTTGCATGGTTGCTAAGCCTTTGATTGTTCCAGGCTTCTGTGAGGATAGCTCAGCCAGTTTTATTGTTTTGCATGTTTCTGTGCTGGGACAAAAGCTCAGAGATTTTTTGTTCACCATTTTACTGATGCTCTGTAGAATTCTTGGTTCCTTTTTTTAAAATAGTTTTCAACTCTCTAATCAAAATATATGAACTTATATATATTTTCTATAATTATTTTAATGTCTTAGTCTAAAAAGTCATTATTATAGCTCCTGTAGTCTTTCTATATTGTCTAATTTTTGTCTTGATTTCTATAAAGTCTTGCCTCCTTGAAACTCTGTTGTTTTTAGAAGTGAAATTTTAGATTGAATATTAAAATTAGTCAATATGACTTAATCCTAGAGTGTTATCTTTGTTTATTGAGGATTTACTTTGCTTTCTTTTGTATGAGAGATAGCTAAATTGGGGGCAAATCCCATTATATCAAGAAAATTCAAATTGAGGCTTCATGAGATCTAATCAATTACTGATTCCTACTTATATATCAGGAAGAATGACTTCAGGGTCTCAGTCAAAGCCCAGATTATTTACCAGAAATCTGTGTCTGTTTTAGCAATTCTCAAAGTCCAATTTTTGTCTCTCTAGCCCTAAGATCCCTCAGTTTATTTCAGTTCAGTTCAGTCGCTCAGTCGTGTTCGACTATCTGCGACTCCATGAATCGCAGCACACCAGGCCTCCCTGTCCATCACCATCTGCCGGAGTTCACTCAAACTCATGTCCATTGAGTGGGTGATGCCATCCAGCCATCTCATCCTCTGTCATCCCCTTTTCCTCCTGCCTCCCAATCCCTCCCAGCATCAGAGTCTTTTCCAATGAGTCAACTTTTTGCATAAGGTGGCCAAAGTACTGGAGTTTCAGCTTTAGCATCATTCCTTCAGAAGAACACCCAGGGCTGATCTCCTTTAGAATGGACTAAATATGCTTAATTTCTTAACTGTCAGCAGCCATTGTGATAATTTATTAAAAAAAAAAAATGCAAGGCTCATTTCTCAAGGTTTTCTTCCGCCAGGATCATGACCCTGCAAAGAATAAATGATATCCTAAAGACATGTTTTATTTTATTTTATTCGTAACAATTGTTTATCTTTTAAAATTTTTCCTGGTGGGAAGTTTTGACCTCTAGGGCCAATAAAAAGCTAATCTGCTAGTTTCTAAAGCTGACAGCTTGATTTTGAAAGCTTTAGAAAAGTGAGTTAGAAAGGTCATTTACCTAGCCACAAAAATCTCCAGAATACACAGAATTTCTAAAGTTCTAGATTATTTGGAAAATTTGTAAATAAATAATTTATATTTTTAAGTTTAAACCATGTCCTTACAAATTGTGAAAATACAGCTAATAGAAAAATCTCTGTAACAGTTCCAGTTGAGTCAGAAAGTAATAATATTGACCTTTTTCTTTCTAAAAAGTATCCCAGTATGGACAATAAAGCATATGGTCACCCTGTGTATAGAAATAAATAGATTTCACTTTGTTTCCAGAAGTTGAATAGTAATATTTAATTATGAAAGGTTCAATGGGTAAAGAATCCACAATTCAGGAGACACGAGTTGTAGGTTCAATCCCTGGGTAAGGAAGATCCCCGGAGAAGGAAATGGCAACCCACTCCAGTATTCTTGCCTGAAAAATCCCATGGACAGAGGAGCCTGGTGGGCTACAGTTTATGGCATTGCAAGAGTCAGACATGACTGAACGACAAAGCACGCATACATAGAGATGTACTAAATTTTGAAATACATGTTTTAAATGTATGTACAGTTGCCATATCACTTTTTCTTGTTTATTATGTAATATGCATCCCTTTGTCTTTCAGTGGCTTTGCTGGTTATCCTTAGTCATTTGGAAAACTGATAACGATAAAGTTTTATAGCCACTTAAAACAGAATATAAGTAATACTAGATATTACCTTGTATTTAATGATAACAGGTAAGTGATCCTTTTAGGTTTGTATATATGTGTACAGTCAAGGTGGAGAAGGCAATGGCACCCGACTCCAGTACTCTTGCCTGGAGATTCCCATGGATGGAGGAGCCTGGTGGGCTGCAGTCCATGGTCTTGCTAAGAGTCAGACACGACTGAGCGACTTCACTTTAACTTTTCACTTTCATGCAATGGAGAAGGAAATGGCAACCCACTCCGGTGTTCTTGCCTGGAGAATCCCAGGGATGGGGGAGCCTGGTGAGCTGCCATCTATGGGGTTGCACAGAGTCGGACACGACTGAAGCGACTTAGCAGCAGTAGCAGCAGTGCAATTAAGGAGTTGAGAAAGTCTCCCAAGCGAATTCTCCTATATTATTTTACTGAATTAACTTTTATTTGGGAGACATATATTTTATCCTATATTACCTTTTAGAATGGTTGAATTAAGAATTCAGCCATTTCTTAAAACAAAATGCATATAAAGATAAATTCTATAAAGAGCTATATGGTAGGTTTAGTCGCTTAGTCATGTCCAACTCTTGTGACCCCATGGTCTATAGTCCCACCAGGCTCCTTTGTCCATTGGATTTCCCAGGCAAGAACACTTAAGTGGGTTGCCATTTCTTTGTCCAGGAGATCTTCCTTTCCAGGGATCAAACTCAGGTCTCCTGCATTACAGGTAGATTCTTTACCAACTGAGCCACCAAGGAAGCCCAAAGATGTCTCCAATTCCCAAAGACCAAAAATACTTTATAAAGTCAAATGAGTCAAGTGGTTAATATTTCTTGCAGGGTAAAATGGTTAACTTCAAATTTTTAAATGAACTTGAAAAAAGCCAATCAGGTTCTGAGTGACTGTCAACCCTGGTTTTACATCAGAATTCTGTTCAGATATGTGTGGGGGTGGGGGTGGGGTGAGATTGAGAAATAGACAATACTCTTAGGTGTGCTTCTGAGGCATGTTATTTTATAAAAGTTTATAGCTTCTCTCCGACATGCAGCTGCAGATGGAAGCATCTGTTTTAGAGCTTGTCAGATTCAGTTCCTCCACTGAGACAAGTGGCCATGTGTGAGTCACATGAACACACTTCTCTGAACACAGAAGGTTGTTCCAATAACTAAAGTGAATTATCTAATGTCTGTATCACAAAACCAGGTGCCCAATCCTGATTTGAGAAGTTCTAATAAAATGAATCTCTCTTTGGAAAATTTGAATTGCACTTATAAGAAAAGGTGCACATACATAAAGACACAGAGGTAGGGAGTTGAATCTAGAACAATGCAAGAAACACAAACTATGATGGAAGAACCTAAAGGAGAGCGAGAGAGAAGGAAAAGAGAGATCCGAGGCATAACATAGACAACACCAAATACCCACATCATATGGGAGAACATGATAACCATGTCTCTGGATCTGCACTTGGGTCAGGAGGCTTGCAGTTGTAAAAAGGAAATAAGCTGTTATTCTTGGCATTTATAAGGACTGCATGCAGCTGCTTGACCAGCTTGGGGCATATTTTTATATTCTTGTGTATTTTTATATGATCTGAAGTAACCTGAGTACAGCTATTTTTTGTAACTTGAATGACACTAGTTAGCAGAATTATGAATGAACATGTCTTTATAATTAGAAAAGAGTGTTATGTGGGAGGAGTAAGAGGCAACAGATGTGGAAATACCAAAAGGAAGCAATATTTAAAGGAGATATTTTACATTTTAAAGAGAGTCTGTCTTTATTTAGAATAGAAAAAAAAATGTGTTGCTTTGAAATAAAACTTGGGTCACAATTTTAATAGATAAACTATGATAATTCTGTGTCAAAGATACATCTTTCATATCACTTCTGTTTTTCATTTACACTTCACCATCCTGGTAAAAACTTCATGGTCTTTTGCAGTAGAATTATCAGTGGTCTACTTGTCTCTTGTCTCTGATATCTATTATACATATGAGAATGAGGATGATGCTTTGATTGTATCATGCCCAGACGGTATCAGTTGCTTGACATTGATTGTGGAACAACTTACAGACTTTTGGCCATAGCCTGACAGGTACTCCCTAATCTAGCACTTGACCTCCTTTGTGACATAAGCCTGTATGTTTCTCTTGTTTTTCCTTACATTCCTGTCTCATGAACTGTTCTTTCTATTCTTAACACACACCAACCTCATCACTGCCTTGAAGCCTTTGCTTCAGGTTTTATGTTCTCCTGTGTTCCACTTTCTCTAGATCCTACTATGGTTGATTTCTTCTCACCATTTAGTCTTCACAAAGAAGCCTTTCTGACCACCCCACATCTGCAGGGCCACTCATCTCTCCAGAAACTTTTCATCTCATTTGGTATATTCATAGCATTCATTATTATTTGAATTTATTGGAGTTATTTTTCATGTATTTAATAATATATTTTCCATTTCTGGAGTATAAACTCCAATTAGGTTGGCACCTAGTCTCTATTCTTCATCAATACCGTCACCTTCCTTGAATTATAACTGCATAATCAAAGTTTAATAAATGTTCCTTAAATGAAAAGCATGTTAGAAATTAGTTGGCTTATATATGTACCTGGAAATGCTTTTATAGATTTCTTTTTTCCCATTGCATTTCAAGTTACACTCTGTTTTTTGTCCTTCATGGAAGAAGTGTTTACTTTCATCATGACACTAAGGTATTCTAGTATATTGAAAATGTCATTTATCGTGTGCAAGACTTTTCCTTTCTAAAAAAATTTTTTTTTTCCTGTAGAACATTCTGTTATAAATGGGATAGATATACTGCTTTCTCAGTTGGTGTACAGATGTTAACCTGGGACATCTTTTTATTATTCTCCTGATTAAAGTCATTGCTTCTTACTTTCCAAGTCTTTATTTCTTTCTTCTTATTATTTCTTTCTTATCGGTTCAGTTTAATCACTCAGTCGTGTCTGACTCTTTGCGACTCCATGAATCGCAGCACGCCAGGGCTCCCTGTCCACCGCCAACTCCCGGAGTTCACTCAGATCCACTGATGCCATCCAGCCATCTCATCCTCGGTCGTCCCCTTCTCCTCCTGCCCCAATCCCTCCCAGCATCAGAATCTTTTCCAATGAATCAACTCTTCACATGAGGTGGCCAAAGTACTGGTTTCAGCTTTAGCATCATTCCCTCCAAAGAAATCCCAGGCCTGATCTCATTCAGAATGGACTGGTTGGCTCTCCTTGCAGTCCAAGGGACTCTCAAGAGTTTTCCCCAACACCACAGTTCAAAAGCATCAATTCTTTGGCGCTCAGCCTTCTTCACAGTCCAACTTTCACATCCATACATGACCACTGGAAAAACCGTAGCCTTGACTAGACAGACCTTTGTTGGCAAAGTAATGTCTCTGCTTTTGAATATGCTATCTAGGTTGGTCATAATTTTTATTTCTCCCTTAAAAAAAGATGCTCAGATACATTTTATAAAGTTTTGTTTCCTTGTTGAAATGATTGGAAAGTCTAATTGAAATTTCAAATCTAACTGAAACCAGGTAAACAAGTTATGTCTGATAATATAGAGCCCACTGTGACAAATTTGTGTTGCCTGTCAGAAAATTTCAAACCCATCTTGAAATGTTTGTTTCAGGGAGGACTTTTTCATGGCAGTTTTAACAATCTTCTCAATACATTCCTGTCTATTTTTGTAAGATGGTTTGTTCACGAAATGCTATGGCAGTGCCTTTCATAATAATAAACTCGTCACTGTAGAAGCACTTGTTCTTTGTCAAGGCCCTGATGAGTCCCACAGAATTTTCCTGTGAATCAGTCTGAATTCTTCAAAATGGCAAATGTGAACCAAGCTCTGCATCTGCAAAATGCAGTTCCATTTATTCTGTATTTTATAGAAACTCTCCAAGCTCTATGCTTCTCTTCCTTTCTGTGTTTCTCCACCACCCCACTGTTGGAACATGGTACTTTTACTGTAATTTCTTGTCTATCAGTTCAGTTCAATCGCTCAGTTGTGTCTGACTCTTTATGACCCCAAGAATCACAGCACGCCAGGCTACCTGTCCATTACCAACTCCCAGAGTTCTCTCAAACTCATGTCCATCGAGTCAGTGATGCCATCCAGCCATCTCATCCTCTGTCATCCCCTTCACTGCCTGCTCCCAATCCCTCCCAGCATCAGGGTTTTTTTCCAGTGAGTCAACTCTTCGCATGACCTGGTGAAAGTATTGGAGTTTCAGCCCCAGCATCAGTCCTTCCAATGAACACCAAGGACTGATCTTTAGGATGGACTGGTTGGATCTCCTTGCAGTCTAAGGGACTCTCCAAGCATCTTCTCCAACACCACAGTTCAAAAGCAGCAATTCTTTGGTGCTCAGTTTTCTTCAAGTCCAACTCTCACATCTATATATGACCACTAAAAAATCATAGCCTTGACTAGACGGACCTTTGTTGGCAAAGTAATATCTCTGCTTTTCAATATACTATCTATGTTGGTCATAACTTTCCGTCCAAGGAGTAACTGTCTTTTAATTTCATGGCTGCAATCACCATCTGCAGTGATTTTTGAGCCCCCCCCAAAATAAAGTATCTCACTGTTTCCACTGTTTCCCCATCTATTTCCCATGAAGTGATGGGACCGGATGCCATGATCTTCATTTTCTGAATGTTGAGCTTTAAGCCAACTTTTTTCACTCTCCTCCTTCAGTATCATCAGAGGCTTTTTAGTTCCTCTTCACTTTCTGCCATAAGCATAGTAACATCTGCATATCTGAGGTTATTGATATTTCTCCCAGCCATCTTGATTCCAGCTTGTGCTTCTTCCATCCCAGCGATTCTCATGATGTACTCTGCATATAAGTTAAATAAGCAGGGTGACAATATATAGCCTTGAAGTACTCCTTTTCCTATTTGGAACCAGTCTGTTGTTTCATGTACGGATCTAACTGTTGCTTCCTGACCTGCATATAGGTTTCTCAAGAGGCAGGTCAGGTGCTCTGCTATTCCCATCTCTCTCAGAATTTTCCAGTTTATTGTGATCCACGCAGTCAAAGGCTTTGGCATAGTCAATAAAGCAGAAATAGATGTTTTTCTGGAACTCTCTTGATTTTCCATAATCTAGTGGATGTTGGCAATTTGATCTCTAGTTCCTTTGCCTTTTCTAAAACCAGCTTGAACATGAGATTGTTTACGGTTCACATATTGCTGAAGCCTGGCTTGGAGAATTTTGAGCATTACTTTACCAGCATGTGAGGTGAGTGCAATTGTGTGGTGGTTTGAGCATTCTTTGGCATTGCTTTTCTTTGGGATTGGAATGAAAACTGACCTTTTCCAGTCCTATGGCCACTGCTGAGTTTTCCAAATTTGATGGCATATTGAGTGTAGCAATTTCACAGCCTCATCTTTCAGGATTTGAAATAGCTCCAGTGGAATTCCATCACCTCCACTAGCTTTGTTTGTACTGATGCTTTCTAAAACCCACTTGACTTCACTTTCCAGGATGTCTGGCTCTAGGTGAGTGATCACACCATCGTGATTATTTGGGTCATAAAGCTCTTTTTTGTAGAATTCTTCTGTTTATTCTTACCACCTCTTCTTAGTATCTTCTGCTTCTGTTAGGTCCATACCATTTCTGTCCTTTATCGAGCCTGTCTTTGCATGAAATGTTCCCTTGGAGCCCTAATTTTCTTGAAGAGATCTCTAGTCTTTCCCATTCTGTTGTTTTCCTCTATTTCTTTGCATTGATGACTGAAGAAGGCTTTCTTATCTCTTCTTGCTATTCTTCGGAACTCTGCATTCAGATGCTTATATCTTTCCTTTTCTCCTTTCCTTTTTGCTTCTCTTCTTTTCACAGCTATTTGTAAGGCCTCCCCAGACAGCCATTTTGCTTTTTTGCATTTCTTTTCCATGGAGATGTTCTTGATCCCTGTCTCCTGTACAATGTCATGAAGCTCTGTCTGTAGTTCATCAGGCACTCTATCTATCAGATCTAGACCCTTAAATCTATTTCTCACTTCCACTGTATAATCATAAGGGATTTGATTTAGGTCATACCTGAATGGTCTAGTGGTTTTCCCCACTGTCTTCAATTTGAGTCTGAATTTGGCAATAAGGATTTCATGATCTGAGCCACAATCAGCTCCCGGTCTTGGTTTTGCTGACTCTATAGAGCTTCTCCATCTTTGGCTGCAAAGAATATAATCAATCTGATTTCAGTGTTGACCATCTGGTGATGTCCATATGCAGAGTCTTCTCTTGTGTTGTTGGAAGAGGGTGTTTGCTATGACCAGTGAGTTCTCTTGACAAAACTCTATTAGTCTTTGCCCTGCTTCATTCTGTACTCCATGGCCAAATTTGCTTCTTACTCCATGTGTTTCTTGACTTCCTGCTTTTGCATTCCAGTCCCCTATAATGAAAAGGACATCTTTTTTGGGTGTTAGTTCTAAAAGGTCTTGTAGGTCTTCATAGAACCGTTCAACTTCAGTTTCTTCAGCATTAATGGTTGGGGCGTAGGCTTGGATTACTGTGATGTTGAATGATTTTCCTTGGAAACGAACAGAGATCATTCTGTCATTTTTGAGATTGCATCCAAGTACTACATTTTGGACTGTTTTGTTGCCCATGATGGCTACTGCCGGGAGCCAGCACGGGAGATCCCACCCATGACAAGGTCGTGCGAAGGTCACCTGACAAGCATGGCTTCAGGACTCGGACTCCCTGGGCTGATTCCACCCATGACAAAGTCATGTGGAGAGACATGATGAGCAAGGCGGATCAGGACTCGAGGGACCCCCTGTACCTGCTCAAGCATCTACCCCAAAACCAGAATCTGTCTGTCTTACTATTTTATGCCTTTCATCAACTCTTCTGACATTAATAGGGGGCTATCCCTGACCACCTTTTTTTGGAGAGAATTAACTTAGGGCTCTAGTTGATAAATCTCCTGGGCATGAAAGGTGTGTTTCAATTCAACCCCCTTGTGAGCATTCTAGCTTACTTGGCAGGTTTATCCAGACTCTTGCAATATAGTTGAGCCAATGCTTGCTGCCAAATTCCCACATCCTTTATTCACTGTATTCCTGGGAGTGCATATAGTTAAGATGTAGAAAAAACTAGCAGTAGCCTTAACATTAGCAACATTAGACTTTGAGTTAATAAGTTCTTTCTTTGCTGTAACCCACTGAATATTTGCTCCATAAAAATGTAACTTGTACTTTTAGGGTTGCCAGGAGCCAGCATGAGGAATCCTGCCCATGGCAAAGGTCATGAGGAAGGAAGCCCGACAAAAGGCACAGGCGTGATCTGGCTTCCGGGGTTCCCCTTGGGTTTTCCTGAACATCTACCCCCCAAAACCAGAGTCTGCCTGCCTTATTGTATTGTGCTTTCCACTCTTCTGACATTCTCTGGAAAAAGTTAACTCAGGGCTTCAGTTAACAGTCTCCTGTTGAAAAGAATGTTTCAGCTCAAACCCCTTTGATGGCTTTCTAACTTGCCTAACAGTTGGGGACTTTTAGAACTTGTGAATTGCTTACAGCCCCCCAACTGTGAGAGGCACAAAGCTTAAAGCATCTTAAAGATACAAAGCCTTTTCTAAAGAACTAAAAATTATATTGGTGACGGGTTTTCACTGTTGACTCAATGACTGCTGCCAGACCTCCATATTCTTTGTCTTTTAGGCACCTGGGAGAATATTAATCAATGTAAACGGGATGCAGAAATAGGAATATAGTAGTTTTGATGTTAGCAATACTATACTTTTGAGTTAATTAATTTTCTTTTTGTTATAAATCACTGTACTCCACTTTATTGTTATAAAATGTTGTATCCTTGCTGTGTAAGAATGTAACTTTATTTAGTGCTTTCTAGAGTGGCACCAGACTTTGGGAAGAACAACACTGTTAAGAAAAATGAGTCTTCTGGTTGACAAACCCTTATCAGAAAAGGACCATAAAATGTTAATTGGTCTTCTGGCCAGAAGATGATGTAAATCACCTAAGACTTATGTATACAACTAGGTATGCAGAGAGAAAGCCTGTATTATCCTAATCTCTCTCTATGTAAAATTAAGAGTATATAAGGCCTTTCCGGACAATAGAGGTGGGGCCAGTCACTGGAAAGACTGGTTTCCCCCATATCTTCTTTACTCTATTTTCTGGCCGAATTCCCATCTGGAGCGGGGAGGCTCACCATATATACTTATTTGCCCCGGCTTTTAAGTCCCATGAGAGAGGGGGCCCAAGGTGTGGCACCCTCTGATATTCAAACGGGTACCAGTGGCCCAATGTAGATTGTGCAAACTTCTTGTCCTGAAGTTTTATTGGCTTTCCCCATAAACCAAGTTATTCAGCCTCTTTTCTCCACTAAATTTTCCTACTACACTATTTCTTCCTAATCTCTCTGTATGTTTCTAATTAAATAAAGACGTTTTCCTCGCCTACGCCATCTCCCCTTCAAATTCCCTGGATCCACCAGGGCAGGACCCCGGCAAAAGGGTGACACAAGCTAAGGAATTTAAGAAAAAATATTTCAAGGGAAAGTAAGTATTTTAGCTGACCAACCTTTATCAAAAATGGGTCATAAAATGTCAACAGGCCTCCGGGCCAGAAGATAATGTACAAAAAATAAGACCCTTGTTTATGAAATGGTTGCAGGAAGAAACTTGGTATCGATAAAAGTTAATACTGATGAAATGTTGAGCTGACTCTGCATTTTTCACTTTGATCAATGTACCACTCGGGGTATAAAAGCTCCCTCTGAAAATAAGGTGACGGGCCTTGCTCACCAATGCTTGGTCTCCACATGTCACTCTTTCTTTCTATTTCCTTTTCCTTTTCAGGCTGATTCCCTGGAGCACAGGGGCCCTCTGAGTTCACTTTCCTGCCTGGGCTTCTAAGACCCACTTGAGAAGGTGCCCAAGGTGGGGCAACTTCAGCTATTCGAGAGGGTGCCTGTGGCCTACATGAACAGAGCAAGTCCCATGCTGGGGCTTTATTGGCTTTCTGTGTAAACCAAGGAATATCAGCCTCTTTCTCTCCTCTGGTTTCTTAACTGCATAATTCTTTCCTTATCTGTTTCTCTTTCTCTCTCAGTCACCGACGCCGTTCACACTTCGGATAACCCTGGATCCAACCAGGGCTGGACCCTGGTAGCTACTCCATTTCTTCTAAGGGATTCCTGCCCACAGTAGTAGATATAATGGTCATCTGAGTTAAATTCACCCATTCCAGTCCATTTTAGGTTGCTGATTCCTAAAATGTTGACATTCACTCTTGCCATCTCTTGTTTGACCACTTCCAATTTGCCTTGATTCATGGACCTGACTTTCCAGCTTCCTAGCAATATTGCTCTTAAAAGCATTGGACCTTGCTTCTATCACCAGTCACATCCACAGCTGGGTATTGTTTTTGCTTTGGCTCCATCCCTTCATTCTTTCTGGAGTTATTTTTTTACTGATCTCCAGTAGCATATTGGGTACCTACTAACCCAGGGAGTTCCTCTTTCAGTATCCTATCATTTTAGCTTTTCATACTGTTCATGAGGTTCTCAAGGCAAGAATACTGAATTTTTTTGCCACTCCTTTCTCCAGTGGACCACATTCTGTCAGACCTCTCCACCATGACCCTCCTGTCGGGTGGCCCCAAACAGCATGGCTTAGTTTCATTGCGTTAGACAAAGCTGTGATCTGTGTGATCAGATTAGCTAGTTTTCTGTGATTATGGTTTCAGTGTGTCTGCCCTCTGATGCCCTCTTGCAACACCTACCGTCTTACCTGGGTTTCTCTTACCTTTGACTTGGGATTCTCTTTATGGCTGCTCCAGCAAAGCACCACTGCTGCTCCTTACCTTGGATGTGGAGTAGCTCCTCACGGCCATTCCTGTGCTGACAAAGCCTGGCACTTTCAGTCGCTGCTCCTGACCTTGGGCAAGGGTAGCACTATCTAAAATTTTTCTTCAAACATTTAAATTCAGTGAGGACAAGTTCAAAGCCGTTTGCAATTACAAATGTAAACGTAGGCTTTTGAAACATAGTAAATATACATAAACTACCAACTAAATGATTTAATAAAGAAAGAATGTATTGGCAAACTCTTGCTGTTTTTCTATTTATTTATTTATTTTTTTTACTTTAGACAGTATCTCAGAGACATTCTCTTGGTGGGATATTTAAATGGTTTAAAGAAAATGTTAAACATAGACAAAATATAAATCCAAAGGCAGAAATTCAGTAATTACTGAAAGCAACATTAAACCCATTCATGTTAAAACTAAACGTAATTATCTTTTGCTGCCTGTGATATTGCTAATGTGAAAATATGGAGTGCCAAAGCCTACGGAGAAATTCAGAGAAATATAATTTACTGATAATCCTGTTGCTATTTTGCATGAGGGCTTGTGTTATAACCTCGTTAGCTCAAAAAGGTTATATTTGGGTGTGTTGTGAATCAGAGTTCACATAGGAATAAGCAGGAAAACCCAGCATCTCTTGGGTATCACTGTTCCACAGGCAATGTTGGTAGCAGTGCTCTTCTCTTCCACCTTCCTTTCCTCCACATGGAAGACAGTTTGTCAATAGCACTTTGGTAGTTTCAGGTCTCCAATGAATACTCATCTTAGCAGACATTTTCAAGAGTGTCATGGCATCCTTCACTGCTCATTGGAGGCTCCTAATGTGTTGGCTGACAAAGAATAGGGAAAACAACCTACCTTGCCAGCAAATGGGATCAGATTTGTCACTGACACCAATTTGCCCCACATGTACCAGGACCTGCTACCATAAACGAAGACATAATACAATTGCTATTGGGAAGAGATGTCCAACCAGGGACTATAGCAAGGGCTTCAGCAGCTGTTGGCAATGGAAACCTGTCATGTCTATTTGTTCTCGGTGCTTTGAGAGAGTCATTCACATGACTTTCCCATAGAATTAGCAATGTTTTCCGTTGGAAACTTTTCCAGCATGTACTTATAAGGAGACATATTGAGAAAATTCAGTATAACTGTGTAATGCTACTGAACCCCTAAAAAAGACTTGATAGTTTGGTTTATTCAGTAATCCAATCAGGATTGCTCTGTATTATTAAGTCTACTAAAACCGTTGTAATATTTATTTATGTTGAATTTCCACCATTAGATCATAAGCGACTTCAAAGTTGGATGTTCCTAATCCATATATGTGTGTATGTCACCTATATCCATCTGACCTTTCAACTTGTGTTGCTGTTGTTCAGTCACTCAGTCACTTCTGACTCTTTCCAGCCCCACAGGCTGCAGCATACCAGGTTTCCCTGTCCTTCACTGTTTCTGAGAGTTTCTTCAAATTCATGCCCATTGAGTCAGGGTTACTATCTATCTCATCTTCTGCTGTCCTCTTCTCCCTTTGCCTTCAAACTTTTTCAGCTTCAGCTTGTGTATGCTCAATATTTATACGTTCATTACATTTTTGGTAAAAATATAGTATAATCTATGATATTTATGTTCATAACATTTGAATTTGATTAAGGCATGCAATCTGATTGTCAGTATATTTGATACCAAATCTTCTATGAAACTGATCCTCTCCTGTGCTTGGAAAGAGGAACCACATGATTTACTAAGCTTGAGATTTAAGCTCATATCTAAAATCAAGAGATTTATTTTAAGGGATATTTTAAATAACTGCTATGGTTCCAGTCCAGCAGACCGAGACTATAGCTATAATATATCTTTGATGAAAGGATTTAATTAGGCCAAATCCTTAATATGTTTCATTTTCCAATTCCCACATAATCAGGTGAGTTTTCAGATAAGATACAAAGTCATTAAAGTCAGATGGTGGAAATAGGTCTTGGTTATCCCCTCCACCACTGCTTGGTAGGTCTTTGATACATTTCTTTGCTGTGCTTTCTTCACTTGTCTATGGCAGTTCTATCACTATACATCTAGTTTTCTTACCCAGTGCTTTTAGCAAATGATCTTTTTTTTTTTCCCTAGTGGGAAAATAAATAATGCATTTGGCTGCAGAATTATGGGAAACATTTTTATCTGAACTATCCAACTAGAACAGAAAAATCACATACAACACAAATATCCAAACTCTCTTATTAACAGAAAAAAATAATATAACAAATATCAGACTTTTCTTAAGGGAAGAAACCTGTTCACTCTAAATCAATTACAACATACCTAAGTGTAGAAAAGGTTAGTTAGGGTAATGCCTAGATTAGATTTCTATTTTTCTTCCCTTGATTTGAGTTGAATGATCATCAGTGGGAATTTTACTTTGCTCTAAGACCAAGCAAATTATGCCAGTGTGCTTCAAAGATCACCGCTCCCTCAATTGCTTATATGGGAAGATTAATGCATCAGAACAACAACAGCGATAAAAGCTCAAGAAGTATCAAAGCCTTCAGAATAAATGTGTATTCTTTGTTCTTATAAAGTAATTTTAATCATTTGCTCACTACTTGTCTCCAGTGCTGCAGTACCATAAATATCTGCTTTATCCCTGGTCACCACAATGGGTCACTCATCTTATGCTCATATATATTTTATTTTAGTTTTGAATATGATTATATATATATATATATATGTTTAATTGTAAATATTCAGATGTTTTCTTCCTCTTGAAGGTAAACTCTTTGGTTTGGAACTTGTTTTGTTCCTTTCATATTTCTAGCTTTTCAAATAATTCCTGGTATGTAATAGATGCTCAAAATTATTATTGAATAAATTAGTGAATGAGCATATGAATGAGTGAATTATTTCTGTTATTTTGGAGTGATACTTTGTGTGTTTAGAGAAAGAATATGGTTTAAGAATGCAATTGTATATTTAGGTAATTAAACTTTTTGTTTTGGGTTGTCTGAAGCAAATCAAGGATTACTTAAAAACAGTCTTAGAACAGAAACTCTGATTTTGTGTGTGTATATTTATGTGTACACGCACGCATCTGTGTTTCTCCAGGGATTTCAGACTTCTAAAGGACAGAGCCAGTGGCATGTGTGTGGAGGCACAATTAGTAAACTATGTAAAATATTCAGCCTAGAGTGGTTGAAGAAAATTTTGCTATTTTATCAATATTTAAATTTGTGAGTTTTGCAGATGACATTGAAAGTATACTTCAAATAAATTTATTTTTAATTATAGTGGTGGAAATACAGTATCAAGTTTTAAAAAAACTATGAAGGATTGTGATACAATTCTAGGAAATATCTTAATTGTACAGGTTCTCATTCCATTTTTATATAGGATATAACCTTCCAATCAATAGAAAGAGTCCAGTGATTGACATCAAATCACTGTTTAGATCCAGTAAATGCACTTGCTCTTTAACTTCCTACAACCTTGTCTTCTTTTTGAGGAAACATTGAGCACTGCTTACTAAGAGAGGTCACTGAAGTTTTGGTTAATCTTCTATGGTACAAAATATAAAGCAGCAGTTAAAACTTTACATGCACAAACATTTTAAGTAAATTGAATATGGTATTGATTAGATCTATAATCTAAGTACACTTAGTGTTCCTTGCTTTTCTATTTTGTTTTAATCCTTAACAGATGGTACAGAATTCATTATGGCTTAGCCAGAATTACAGCAAATTTTTGCTTGTCACCAGACAACATTCTTCATTCCTTTGGTTCAGTTCAGTTCAGTTGCTCAGTCGTGTCCAACTCTTTGCGACTCCATGAATCACAGCACGCCAGGCCTCCCTGTCCATCACCAACTCCTGGAGTTCACTCAGACTCTCGTCCATCGAGTCAGTGATGCCATCCATCCATCTCATCCTCTGTTGTCCCCTTCTCCTCCTGCCCCCAATTCCTCCCAGCATCAGAGACTGAGTTAACTTTGAAAGTCTCTTAGAAAAGACTTAGCTTTTAAGAAGGCAGTCATTAAAAGATGTACTTAAGTTTATTCAGCATTTTTGTTTCATTGTATCATTATAGAGGCAGAAAATAACAAATTAAAAGCTCTATTATTCAACAGCTATTTATTGAAAAACTGTGATGGGCTTGACACCGGGCTAAACCACTAACATATAGGGAAAGAGAGAGCTTTACATTCAAGATACAAATTTTACTGTGAGATGTAAATATAATAATGTATACTTAAGATATATTGTACTAAAAACTGTGATAGAAATAAGAACAAGGAATTTGGAAGAATGACTAATTCCCCTTTAAGGCAGGGGTGAAGCCAAAACAAGCAGCTCATTTGATTATTAATTTTTTTCAGTATTATTTGCCAAAAACAAAGTATTGTGTTCCAAAATTGCTTAGTTGCAACTGTCTTTTTATTGCAAAAGAGGATAGGGTTACTTTTCATGAAAAGTTATTAATGATTTAAAAACACCATTATTTGCAGTTGACCCCTGTACAAAAAAGGTTTGAAATGTGCAGGTCTACTTATACAAAGGATTTGTACTGAATCATCCATGGCTGGCTAAATCCATGGATACGGAATCATGGATTGGAGGGCTAACCATGGGACTTGAAACCCACGTATTTTGATATACATGGTAGCCTTGGAACTAATCCTCTGCAGGTATCAAGGGAATATTCCTTTTTCCACTTAAAGGACCCATTAATTTACTCATTAAAAAAAGATGATGTCCAAAGACATAACTGAAATGTGAAGAAAAAGCACAGGATTAAAAATACTGATGTTGAAAGGGCATTTGATAAAATTCAGCAACACATTTCTAATGAAAAAATTTAAGTACAACAGAAAAGTGGGCTTTACCAAACTGTAAACATGGCTGTTTACCAACAGTACCAGTAAATACTGTCCCAAGTACAAAACTCTTAATTCCACTTCACGTAAAATCAGAAATTGGGCCAAGATGTCAGAATCATGATTATATGACACTGATGGTAATCAATATTTTTAAAAATAATTTTCCTAGCTGGAAATTTCTTCTAAAATTTATAAGAAAGGATAAATACCTAATATTTCATGAGAAAAATATGGAAATGAATAAAGTGACAATATGTATAAAAATAAAGCTAGATATTAGAGTCTAATGTAAAGCTACATTAAAAGTCAATGTGTTTTTTTTTTCAATGTGACTTTGATGTAAATTTACGATAGATAAATTGTTTGGTGAAATCCAGTAGCATTCCAAATTAGATACCAGTATATATGAGGTAATTTAATACACAACAATTTGAATGCTTTTCTTTCAGTAAGGAATGCATGGATTTTTAAAAGTTTCAACATGGAGAAGTCATTTCTTGGTAAGAAAATACCATATTCAAACACTAATTCTAATAGCGTGAACTCCCTGATGTTCAAGCTGGTTTTAGAAAAGGCAGAGGAACCAGAGATCAAATTGCCAACATCCACTAGATCATGGAAAAAGTAAGAGAGTTCCAGAAAAACATCTATTTCTGCTTTATTGACTATGCCAAAGCCTTTGACTGTGTGGATAAGAATAAACTGTGGAAAATTCTGAAAGAGATGGGAATACCAGACCACTTAACCTGCCTCCTGAGAAATCTGTATGCAGGTCAGGAAGCAACAGTTAGAACTGGACATGGAGCAACAGACTGGTTCCAAATAGGAAAAGGAGTACATTAAGGCTGTATATTGTCACCCTGCTTATTTAACTTATATGCAGAGTACATCATGAGAAACGCTGGACTGGAAGAAACACAAGCTGGAATCAAGATTAGTGGGAGAAATATCAATAACCTCAGATATGCAAATGACACTACCTATATGGCAGAAAGTGAAGAGGAACTCAAAAGCCTCTTGATGAAAGTGAAAGTGGAGAGTGAAAAAGTTTCCTTAAAGCTCAACATTCAGAAAACAAAGATCATGGCATCTGGTCCCATCACTTCATGGGAAATAGATGGGGAGACAGTAGAAACAGTGTCAGACTTTATTCTATTGGGTTCCAAAATCACTGCAGATGGTGACTGCAGCCATGAAATTAAAAGACACTTACTCCTTGGAAGAAAAGTTATGACCAAGCTAGATAGCATATTCAAAAGCAGAGACATTACTTTGCCAACAAAGGTCCGTCTAGTCAAGGCTATGGTTTTTCCTGTGGTCATATAGGGATGTGAGAGTTGGACTGTGAAGAAGGCTGAGCATCGAAGAATTGATGCTTTTGAACTGTGGTGTTGGAGAAGACTCTTGAGAGTCCCTTGGACTGCAAGGAGAGCCAACCAGTCCATTCTGAAGATCAGCCCTGGGATTTCTTTGGAAGGAATGATGCTAAAGCTAAAGCTCCAATACTTTGGCCACCTCATGCGAAGAGTTGACTCATTGGAAAAGACTCTGATGCTGGGAGGGATTGGGGGCAGGAGGAGAAGGGGATGACCGAGGATGAGATGGCTGGATGGCATAACTGACTCGATGGACGTGAGTCTGAGTGAACTCCAGGAAATGGTGATGGACAGGGAGGCCTGGCGTGCTGTGATTCATAGGGTCGCAAAGAGTCGGACACGACTGAGCGACTGAACTGTACTGAACTGAACTGAATTTTAATAGCATTAATAAAGTGTGATACTAAAAGTATTTACAAATTACAAAGAGCGGAACAAATAACTTGGTAGAAAAAATGCGGGTAGGGGTGAGGGGAGGTAACACAATTTGGAAAAGAACAAATGACCAGTATACAAATGAAAAGATCCTCTCTCTAGTCAGTGATCTGAAAAATGCAAATAGATGTTAACATTGTATAGGTTCGGTTCAGTTCAGTCACTCAGTCATGTCCGACTCTTGACTCTGATCTCATGGACTGCAGCACCCAGGCTTCCCTGTCCTTCACCAACTCCCAGAGCTTGCTCAAACTCGTGTCCATCGTGTCTGTGATGACATTCAACCATCTCATCCTCTGTTGTCCCCTTCCCTTCCCACCTTCAATCTTTTCTAGCATCATGGGCTTTTTCAATGAGTCAGTTCTTCACATCAGGTGGCCAAAGGATTGGAGCTTCAGCCTCAGCATCAGTTCTTCCAACGAATATTCAGGACTGATTTCCTTTAGGATGGACAGGTTTTATCTCCTTGCAGTCCAAGGGACTCTCAAGAGTCTTCTCCAACACCACAGTTCAAAAGCATCAATTCTTCGGCACTCAGCTTTCTTCATAGTCCAACTCTCACATCCATACATGACTACTGGAAAAACCATAGCTTCGACTAGATGGACTTTTGGTGGCAAAGTAATGTCTCTGCTTTTTAATATGCTGTCTAGGTTAGTCAGCTTTTTTTCCAAGGAGCAAGCGTCTTTTAATTTCATGGCTGCAGTCACCACTTGTGGTGACTTTGGAGCCCCCCAAAATAAAGTCTCCCACTGTTTCCACTGTTTCCCCATCTATTTGACATGAAGTGGTGAAACCAGATGCCATGATCTTAGTTTTCTGAATGTTGAATTTTAAGCAAACTTTTTAACTCTCCACTTTCGCTTTCATCAAGAGGCTCTTTAGTTCTTCCTCACCTTCTGCCATAAAGGTGGTGTCATCTGCATATCTGAGGTTATTGATATTTTTCCTGGCAATCTTGATTCCACCTTGTGCTTCCTCCAGCCCAGCGTTTCTCATGATGTACTCTGCATAGAAGTTAAATAAGCTGGGTGACAATATACAGCCTTGATGTACTCCTTTCCTAATTTTGAACCAGTCTGTGTTTCCATTTCCAGTTCTAACTGTTGCTTCTTGACTTGCATACAGATTTCTCAGTAGACAGGTAAGGTGTATACATTGTATACCACTTAAAATAAACATTGGTGAAAAATAAAAGAGTACTATTTTTAGTAAGTACTCTTGGAGAGATGTGGAAAAATGCACATTTTCACATTGGCTGATGGAACTGCAAATTTCGCAACTTTTTGGTGGCTTTATGTGCAAATATTTTCTCTCATCCTGTAGGCTGTCTTTTCATTTTGTTTATGATTTCCTTGCTATATAAAAGCCTTTAAGTTTAATTAGGTTCTATCTGTTCCTTTTTTTGTTTGTTTTATTCCTTTACTATAGGATAGGATAGATATTATTGTGATCTATGTCAAAAAGTGTTCTGCCTATGTTTTCCTCGAATAGTTTGAGTATTCAGCCTTAAATTTAGGTCTTTAGTCCATTTCAAATTTACTTTTGTGTATAGTATTAGAGGATGTTCTAATTCTTTCTTTTAATGTAAAATAATTGTCCAGTATTCCCAGTAACACTTATTGAAGAAGCTGTCTTTTCTTGCCTCCTTTGTTGTAGATAAATTGACCTTAGGTGCATGGTTTATTTCTGGAGTTTCTATTCTGTTTCATTGATCTACATTTCTGTTTCTGTGTGAGTACCATATTATTCTGATGACTGTTGCTCTCTAGTGCAGTCTAAGGACAAGCTTCTGATTCCTCCATCTCCATTTTTCTTTCTTGGAATTGCTTTGTCTATACAGGGTCCTTTGTGTTTATATGGAAATTTAAAAAATGTTTTCTTCTTGTTCTATGAAAAATGACATTGGTAATTTGATAGGGATTGCATGGAATCTAGATTGCCTTGGTTGTATAGTCATTTTAACAATGTTGATTCTTCCAGTCCAAGAACATATGTATCTTTTCCATCTGTGTGTGTCATCTTCAATTTCTTTCATCAGCATTTTATAGTTTTTAGAATACAGGTCTTTGCCTCCTTCAGTTCCGTTCAGTTCAGTCGCTCAGCTGAGTCTGACTTTTGTGACCCCGTGAATCGCAGCACGCCAGGCTTCCCTGTCCATCACCAACTCCTGGAGTTTAGGCAGACTCACATCCATCGAGTCAGTGATGCCATCCAGCCATCTCATCCTCGGTCATCTCCTTCTCCTCCTGCCCCCAATCCCTCCCAGCATCAGAGTCTTTTCCAATGAGTCAACTCTTTGCATGAGGTGGCCAAAGTATTGGAGTTTCAGCTTTAGCATCATTCCTTCCAAAGAAATCCCAGGGTTGATCTCCTTCAGAATGGACTGGTTGGCTCTCCTTGCAGTCCAAGGGACTCTCAAGAGTCTTCTCCAACACCACAGTTCAAAAGCATCAATTCTTCGGCGCTGAGCCTTCTTCACAGTCCAACTCTCACATCCATACATGACCACAGGGAAAACCATAGCCTTGACTAGATGGACCTTAGTCAGCAAAGTAATGTCTCTGCTTTTGAATATGCTATCTAGCTTGGTCATAACTTTTCTTCCAAGGAGTAAGCGTGTTTTAATTTCATGGCTGCAGTCACCATCTGCAGTGATTTTGGAACCCAATAGAATAAAGTCTGACACTGTTTCCACTGTTTCCCCATCTATTTGCCATGAAGTGATGGGACTGGATGCCATGATCTTTGTTTTCTGAATGTTGAGCTTTAAGGCAACTTTTTCACTCTCCACTTTCATTTTCATCAAGAGGCTTTTTAGTTCCTCTTCACTTTCTGCCATAAGGGTGGTGTCATCTGCATCTCTGAGGTTATTGATACTTCTCCCTGCAGTCTTGATTCCAGCTTGTGTTTCTTCCAGTCTAGCGTTTCTCATGATGTACTCTGCATAGAAGCTAAATAAGCAGGGTGACAATATACAGCCTTGACGTACTCCTTTTCCTATTTGGAACCAGTCTGTTGTTCCATGTCCAGTTCTAACTGTTGCTTCCTGACCTGCATACAGATTTCTCCAGTGGCAGGTCAGGTAGTCTGGTTTCCCATCTCTTTCAGAATTTTCCACAGTTTATTGTGATCCACACAGTCAAAGGCTTTGGCATAGTCAATAAAGCAGAAATAGATGTTTTTCTGGAACTCTCTTACTTTTTCCATGATCTAGTGGATGTTGGCAATTTGATCCCTGGTTCCTCTGCCTTTTCTAAAACCAGCTTGAACATCAGGAAGTTCACTGTTCACGTATTGCTGAAGCCTGGCTTGGAGAATTTTGAGCATTGCTTTACTAGTATGTGAGATGAGTGCAATTGTGTGGTAGGTTGAGCATTCTTTGGCATTGCTTTTCTTTGGGATTGTAATGAAAACTAACATTTTCCAGTCCTGTGGCCACTGCTGAGTTTTCCAAATTTCCTGGCATATTGAGTGCAGCACTTTCACAGCATCATCTTTCAGGATTTGAAACAGCTCCACTGGAATTCCATCACCTCCACTAGCTTTGTTCATAGTGATGTTTTCTAAGGCCCACTTGACTTCACATTCCAGGATGTCTGGCTCTAGATGAGTGATCATACCATCATGATTATCTGGGTCGTGAAAATCTTTTTTGTACAGTTCTTCTTTGCCTCCTTACCAGACAGCTAATGCAGCTCTGTATCATCAACAACAGCAAGAAAATCCAAGAAGCCAAACAAAAAATGGGGGAAAAAGTCTAAATAGACATTTATCCAAAGAAGATATACAGATGGCACATAGGAAAATGGGCAACATCACTAATTATTAGAGAAATACAAGTCAGAACTACAATGAGGTATCAATTCACACCAGTCAGAATAGCAAATCACCATCAAAACCTTTACAAACAATAAATGCTAGAGAGAGTGCAGAAAAAAGAGAACCCTCCAGCACTGTTGGTGGGAATATAAGTTGTTACAACCACCATGAAAACAATATGGGGATTCCTTTAAGAACTAAAAATAAAACTACCATATGATCCAGCAATCCCACTCTTGGGCATGTATCTGGCGCAAACCATAATTCAAAAAGATACATGCATCCCAGTGTTCATTGCGGCACTATTTGTAAAAGAAAATACATGGAAGTTTAATGTCCATTGACAGAGGAATGAGTAAAGAATATGTGGTACATATATACAGTGAATTATTACTCAGTCATAAAAATGAATGAAGTAGCACCATTTGAAACAACATGGATGGACCCAGAGATTATCACCAAGTAAAACAAATCAAAGACAAATATCATATGATATAATATATACATGGACTCTAGAAAATGGTACATATGAACCTATGAAACAGAAATAGGCTCATGAACATAGAAAACAAACTTATGGTTACTAAAGTGGAAACATGGGGGAAGAAATTAGAAGTTTGGGATTCATATGTACACATTACTATATGTAAAGTAATCAACAGGCCCTACTGTATAGCACAGGGAGCTCTATTTATTATTCTGTAATAACCTATATGGGAAACAAAACCTAAAAGGGATGAATATACATATACATATATATATATATATATATATATATATAACTGAAGCACTTAGCTGTAAGTAACAACACCTGAAAGTAACAACATTGTAAATCAACTATATTCCAGTAAAAAAATTTTTTAAACACACATACATTTTTAATATATGAATCTTCTTTCTTAGAGCCCACTCCATGAAATGAAAGCCACTAGTATTTAAGATCATAGGTACAATGATAATTATTCCAACATTGTTTTCAGTAACAAAAATGTGGAAATAAAGGGTTGTCCACCAATTACAGAAATTCTTGAACATATTATGATATATCCACACAATAGACTATTAAAGTGATGATTAAAAGAATAAATTACAGTTATGGTCACTTACTGGAGGAATTTTCTAAAATATTTATCAGAGAAAAAATTAAGATCCAGAAAAATGTACGTAGTGCTAAATCATTTCTTACAGATAAACAATAAAACCTATATATGCATATGTATATGTGTGGTTGATTATGTTGTTTATTTTGTTTTTGTATGTGTACATATACAGAAAAATATTTGCATTCATGTGTTTGTGTATGTGTATAGATACATAGATACATACATATTATACATACATATATTTTCTAGAAAACATTGAGATGTTTGGACTTAGCAGTATTTACAATTAGGATGGGATAGTGAGTTGTGTAGAATGAGGAAAGAAGAGAACACAGTGTGGCCAAGTAGAAAATGAAAGAATGTATTACAACATATTCAAAAGATACTATTTTATGCATTTATTAAACATTTAAGTATGTGTTTTGTTTAGTCACTTAATCATGTTTGACTGACTGTTTTGCCCCCATGTACTATAGCTCACCAGTACTCCTCTGTCCTAAGTATGTGTCTATGTATACCTTTTTTAAATAAATTCTTCTTTTTTAAAGGGGGGTTTCCTCTCTCTCTCTGTCTTTCTCTCTTCTATATTTACTTATTTATTTATTTTTGGCTGGGCTGGGTCTTTGTTGCTGTGCGTGGGCTTTCTCTGTAGACCAGTGGGGGCTGTTCTGTAGTTGTGGGCTGTGGGCTTCTCATTGCAGTGGTTTCTCTTGTGGAAAGTGGGCTCCAGGTGCAAGGACTTCATGCACCCATTGCAGCATGTGGACTCAGTAGTTGTGGTACAGGGGCTTAATTGCCCGTGGTATGTGGAATCTTCCCAGACCAGGGACTAAACTCATGTTCCCTGCATTGGCAGGTGGATTCTTAGCCACTGGACCATGAGGGAAATCCTAAAGTAAATTCTTAAAATGATTGCAGATTAGAAAACAAGTCAATTATGTTAATTTGCAGTTCAATTCTCTTTGTGAACAGGGTTTAATGAAACATGGATTGGAAGGCAATGAGGACTGTGATTTGCATAATCATTAGGGATATTTCAGTTCACAAATTGTCGTATAGACCTCTCTATTAGATGAAGCTCATATGTGAATGAGATAGCCCATGAAACTGTTCTCCCAATGCTCTGCAGTTTATAGGCATTTAGTAAATGATAACAATTTTTCAGAAAGTTAATCTCTGTGCATGAGCTTTGACCTTTGATACAGGTCAGTTCATGTCCTGGTTTAGCTCCGTACAACTTGTATAAACTAGAGTTAGACATTAGATCTCTTTAAACCTGTCATCCCTTTGTAGAATGAACATCATGAGGCTTAACACTTCAACCTATTTTAATGATTAAATTAGAAACAGCGGGCTTCATGTGGAGGCACTGTTAAATAAATACTCCTATACACCTCAGAATATAGTATGGTGGTACAGTGTTACAGTGGTGAAAAGCACTTTCCAGTGCCTGATTAAATGTATCAAGCCCAAAGAAAAACTGACAGATGTTCTACTTGAATGAGCTTTAGGATATGGCTTTTGCTGCACAGAAACTGAGCTGTGAACTTTACTTCCAAATATTTTCAATAAAAATTCACTTCTCACTAAATGAACTTATAATAGGGGTACCTCATTTTTTGTGTGAAACAGAATCAACTCTGAGAGGTGTTTGCTTTAACAAGATATTATTGTCATTAATGGGGCATAAGAACTATCTGAGTTGGACAGCCCTAGATGAGTAAAGGAATGAGAGAAAAAGAACTCTTGGATTTTTGTCTTTTTGAATTTCATTCATTTCCTTTTGATACAGCCCTGATGTGTTGAAATATTACACATAGGATAAACTGTGATAGTATATGCTATCATGATCTGAAGTGTGCTCAGAAGAGAGAGAGAGAGGGAGCTCACCTACAGTCTTCTGATACCAGGAATATCTGTGTTATTTGCACTGGTATCTCAGTTCATTTTTTTTTTCATTTATGCCATCTTTTATTATTTTTTCTATATTTACTTTTTAAATTTTGTTTGTTTTCTAATTTTTACCATGTTGTGTTGGTTTCTGATATATAACATCATGAATTGCCACAATTATACACATACCACCTCCTTCCCTTCCCACCATCCCACCACTCTGGCAGGTCTCTCTTTAACTTCTTACTCTGTACACTCTATATACATGATGGTTTAAGCACTCTATGTGTGATTCCTATATTAGCAATAAATCATACATACCTGGAACAAGGTGAACATAAGCCATTCTGGGGAAAGGTAACTGGACTGGAAGTGAAGATTTATGTTTTATTGACTACACCAAAGCCTTTTACTGTATGGATCACAACAAACTGTGGAAAATTCTTCAAGAGATGGGAATGCCAGACCACCTTACCTGCCTCCTGAGAAATCTGTATGCAGGTCAAGAAGCAATAGTTAGAACCAGACATGAAACAGAATGGTTCCAAAGTGGGAAAGGAGTATGTCAAGGCTGTATATTGTCACCTTGCTTAGTTAACCTATATGCAGAATACACCATGTGAAATGATGGGCTGGATGAAGCACAAGCTGGAATCAAGATTGCCGGGAGAATTATTAATAACCTCAGATATGCAGATGACACCACACTTATGGCAGAAAGCTAACTAAAGAGCCTCTTGATGAAAGTGAAAGAGGAGAGTGAAAAAGTTGGCTTAAAACTCAACATTCAGAAAACGAAGATCATGGCATCCAGTCCAATCACTTCATGGCAAAAGATGGAGAAACAATGGAAATAGTGACAGACTTTTTTTTGGGGAAGGGGCCTCCAAAATCACTGCAGATGGTGACTGCAGCCATGAAATTAAAAGACGCTTATCCCTTGGAAGAAAAGCTATGACTAACCTATACAGCACATTAAAAAGCAGAGATATTAATTTACCAACAAAGGTCCGTCTAGTCAAAGCTATGGTGTTTCCAGTAGTCATGTATGGATGTGAGAGTTAGACTGTAAAGAAAGCTGAGCGCCAAAGAATTGATGCTTTGAAATGTGGTTTTGGATAAGACTCTTGAGAGTACCTTGAACTGCAAGGAGATCCAACTAATTCTTCACTTCCAGTCCACCCTAAAGGAAATCAGTCCTGAATATTCATTGGTAGGACTGATGCTGAAGCTGAAACTCCAATACTTTGCCCACCTGATGCAAAGAACTGACTCATTGGAAAGACCCTGATGCTGGGAAAGATAGAAGACAGGAGGAGAAGGCAATGACAGAGTATGAGATGGTTGAATGGCATCACTGAGTTTGAGTAAGCTCTGGGAGTTGCTGATGGACAGGGAAGCCTGGTGTGCTGCAGTCCATGGGGTCACAAAGAGTGATACACAACTGAGCGACTGAACTGATGTGACTTTATGGAATATATATTTTCTCATTGACTCCTTACACTTATACTTTAAGGGATATGTTGTTATTCTCATTTTGCAGATAAGGAAACTGAAATGAGCTAGTCACATCATCTCTGCATGGTAAAAGTAGTATTTATACCTATAGTTGTCTATGGCCACAACCCTGGGTAACTGGTTGAAAGTCTTAGTCTCCTCTTCCCTCAATTCAATTTCCTCTTAAATTGAAAGAACTAGGGTAAGTGAACTCTTAACTTTTTTTGACTGAAATTCTATGATTCTTAGGGGTAGACTTTGGCTGTTTTGAGTTCTCTGAGAGCCTTAGAATAAGGAGCTTTGTAAAACAACAGAGGAATGGAAGAGAAAGTCTTAAACACTTAAGCATTACCACTACCTCCTCCTAAAGCAAACAATTTTTCAGAGGATATTTCTCTTTCTCTCTCTCTCTCTCTTTTTATTTTTATTTTTTGTTGGATGAATGAGCATTGCAACAGATTAAGTATAATTTTGAAGTTTTCCTTCTCCTTTTAACATTTTACATTAAGCAGCTTTTCTTAGGTGAAAGAAGATATTAGAATAACCTTGTTTTCATAATTTTATACTAAAATTCATATTATAATGAGCTGTCCTATACAGTGGTCTTGTAATAGTTAAAGAAAATACAAAAACTGGAGAAATTAGTTTGAAAATCCTTTCTAATGAGAAAAAAAAAATAGGAAAGTAGACATTTTAGGATTGAAGTTAGAGCACATAATTCAGTTTCTATACTTGATTAGATTTCCTCCCATAGCCTGGTAAAAACGAGCCTGAAATCCAGGCAATTACAGAATACAGAATAAAACTGTTTTTTAAAAGTATCTTTTATGTAAGGAAAGATCCTGAAAGGGCACCATCAAACTATAGAATGCTTGGCTGCCCAAAGTAATCCCATAAGAAATAGAGCTTGAATTGTGATAAGAAAAAGAGAGAGAAAAAATGGCATTTTCTTACTAAAAATACCCTGTGCAATAAGGGTAAATTTAGTTAAAGGAATAACAGCTTTAGTCATAAGTTGTATAAGATGCTTCATTTCTTTGTTGTGTCATATACCTACAAAATAGTTGCTATAACTAGTGACATTTATCTTAAAACTTCAAAGAAAAAAATATTGCCTTGTCTTTCTTTTTCATTCTTCCTATTTGTCTATTTTAGTTAAAATTCTATTTAACATTACTATTGAACTCTCATATAATAGAGAGGTGTATTTTTCCCTGTTTATTTCTTCATCAAACCAACATTCAGCATCCCTGTCTCTACAGGAAAAATGAAGAACAAACTGAGCAGATCTGATGAATTGAATTATCCTTCATGTTTTCCTGCATCCAGGTTCCAATTCCTCATTCCTCCTCTACCCAACTCATTTGCCATGCACTTTCCATACACAAGGTGGTGTTTATTTCCTTCAGCTTTGAGTTCAGCCTGGAGATTCTCTTTTCAGTTCCATGTTGCATTAATAATAGCATGCTACTTCAGAGTTTATATGGGACTTTTCTTTGTGTGAATAACTTTTGCCCTGGCCATGAGAAAAACTTGCTCTGGACTGTTGATTTCAGGGGAAGAAAGAAATGCATGAGATATAGAGCTACCCACCCCCTAAATCCAACCTACATCAGTGAACCCCCAGTGGAACCAAGATTAGTGAGAGTTAATGACTGCTATTTTAAGCCACATAGTATTTGAATATAGTTATAAGCAGTAGTTGCCAGCAGATGTTTGTGACATCTGATCCATGAGATGACTGCATACACATAAACATACACTCAGCAGCTGCTGTTTTCATGACAGTAGGGTTTTGCTTGAGATTTCAGAGCTTTCTTCAACTCATTTCCTTAACATGCATTGGCAGAATGAACCTGGACTTGAAATGAAGTCACGTTTTCTTGTGTGAGTGTGTGTGTTAGTTGCTCAGTCAGGTCTGACTTTCTGGGACTCCATGGGCTATATCCTGCCAGGCTTCTCTGTCCATAGATTTTCCAGGCAAGAATACTGGAGTGAGTAGCCATTCGCTTCTCCAGGGGATCTTCCCAAGCCAGGGATCAAACCCAGATCTCCTGCATTGTGGGCAGATTCTTTACTGTCTGAGCCACCAGGGAAGCCCAAAGTTTTCTCTTTTCTCTAAATATTAGAACCGCTTGTTATGTAATAATAAATATGTCAACCTGTTATATACTCTCAAATGTCCTGTAATTCTCCTTCCTAACACATAGCATATTTCTAGTAAACTGTTAATTTGATTTCAGTTTCTACTTTGCCCATTAGGATGAATAATAGCTGAAATCCATAGACGTCCTTAAGTATACAATGTTATAAGGAACCCAGTATCACCATTTGACAGATGGAGAAACTGAGATCCAGAGATGCTAAGAAAATTTCCCAATGTCACACAGCTGGGGAGCAGAAACACTTTAGTTCATGTCCAAGTGGACTGGTTCCAGAACCCTTGCTCTAAACTATTGATAGATATCATATGGTCTTACAAGCCATTCTGTCCCTAATACCTTGCCCAGCACGTGACATACAGAAACTGAGCAGTTGTTGAAAGGTTTAACTGAGTATTCTTGAACGAAAGTGGCATGTACTATGAAGAGTGGAGAGCTAATATTTTGAAGACTGTGTTATTACTTCATTTGATTAACATGTTTTGAGTACAACCATGAAGCAGCCGCTGGGGCATGTGCTGACAATTTACAAGCTGGGAAAAACAGACAAAGAATCAGACATGGTCCCTGCTTTCCTGGTACAAACATTCTAGTGCTGGAAATAGAAATAAACAACTAAGGAGTGCTAATTACAAAATATGAAAGTGCTAAGAAGGAAGGAAGCAAAGTGATAGAAAATAATGGATCTGAACAAGAAGCATTTTATTTTCCTGGTAGTCGGGGTGGCCTCCACTGAACTGGAAACATTTTATTTGAGACCTGACAAGTGGAGGAGAGCTTAACAGGCAGAATGGATAAGGGTCCTGAAGCAGGAAAGTACTACCATCCCACTTGATCTAGATCATTTCCAAAACCTTCCAAAGCTCTGTCTGCTGCTCAATATACTCTTTACACAATAGCCACAGTAATCCGTCTCAGATTGCTCTCTGTTATTTTAAGGAGGCAAAATTACTTAACAAGGCTGCAAATTAGGCTCCTTCCTTTTTCACCCAAATCATCTTGTTTTCTTTTGCTTACTGCCCTAATTGTCTGTCCTTCTATCTTCATGTCCTTGTCATGCCTTATCATAGCTTAAATCTGCATATTTGTATGCATAGTTTTCTACCTGGGGTCCTATTATTTAGATAATTTGTGTTAAAGAATCAGTATCCCAAGTAGGCTTGCTTTATCTCCTAACCATATAAAATTCCTGTTTGAAGACACTGATGACACTCATTGCTCTTCTGTATACATGACAGAGTTAACATGTTATAGCTGTGTGTGTGTGGATATTGGATGAATGTAAATTTAATGAAGTTAGGAACCATGTCTTTTGTAATTACAATTATATCTTCAGTGCTTTGAACAGTGTTTGACACACAATAAGTGATTAATACATACTTATTTAGCTCAATGGGTAAAAGTTATTGAACTATTTTAGGCAGGGGATTATATGATACAGTGTATATTTTTAAATGATCACTTTTGCTGTATTGAGAGGAATGGATTATAGATGGGTATATGTGAAGAAGAGAGCTGGTAAACAGGCTGCTGTTGCAGTCCAGATAAGAGACAATTGTGGGTGGGTATTCAAGAAATAAAAGAGCATATCTTAAATTCAGGTAGCTGGATTTTAGATGATTTAGAAAAATAAATGAAAATTCACTGCTATTGGCTAAGGAAGATAAGTGAAAAATGGCTTAAGATAATTCCTCGATTTCTGAGAGTATAGTAATAATAATTGCGGAAAAAAGGAAAACTCACAAGAATGGAACAGTCTTATTACTGGGGAAATGAAGACTGCTTTTGGCTATGTTAATTTTAAGATGTCTTTGAAACTTTCGATGGACAATGTCAAATATAGCTGAACTGATTTACCTGAAGACCCAGGAGAAAGTACGCCAATGCAGATATATATTTAGATATCATCAGTGTTTAAATCTCATTGAAAGTCATGGGAAAAGGCAACATTATACAAGAAGAAAGTGTAGTAAAAGAGAGGTTATGGCTAATTCCTGAATAATATATATATTTAGAAATAAAAAAGTTTTAAGAAAGACAGAGTAGGAAATATTTCCAACAAAGGATGGTGAATGTAATAGACATATTGTAAAATATAAATACAAGGAGCCTTGATTTCTACCTCTTGTTATCTAAAATTATAATAATAATAATAATTCCAACTGGATCACAGGCCAAAAGAAAAAGGTAAATATATAAACATATAGAAGAAAATGTTAGAGTATATCTTTACAACTTTGGGTTAAGAAAATATTTTTTAGCCTACACAAAGGAAAATAAGCTGATAAATTTGACTTAATTAAAATTAAAGCATTTGTTCTTCAAAAGACACCATTAAGGACTGAATAAGCAAACCACAGGCTAGGATAAAAACTTGACAATTTATATACTTGGCAAAAACTTGCAGAATATAAAAAGAATCTCTGCAACTCAGTAATAAAAACGCAGACAATCCAATTCAAAATATTGGCAAAAGTTCAAAACACAAGATACTTCATAAGAAATATTCTAATAACCAAGGAGGATATAATAAGATGCTCATAATCATTAATCATTAGGGAAAAACAGACTGAAACCACCACCACTTCATTCTGGTGAATGATTATGATCGAATGCAGCAAATGAATGGTGAAATTTTTTGATTGACAATACCAAATCCTGGTGAAAAGCAACCAGAACGTCCATATGTTCCTGGGCAGAGTATAAAGAGATTCAGTTACTTTTGAGAACTGTTAGGAAGTTTCTTGCAAAGTTAAACATATGTTTATTCTATGACCAAGTGATTCTATTCCTAGATATTTATCCAAGAGAAATGAATAATGAAACCAGAAATGAATAATGAAATAATAATGAATCTGGATCGCTCAGATGTGTCCAACTCTTTGCATCCCATGGACTATAGCCTTCCAGTGTCCTTTGTCCATTGAATTTTTCCAACAAGAATACTGAAGTGGGTTGCCATTTCATTCTCTAGGGTATCTTCTCGATCCAGGGATCAATCCCGCATCTTTTTAGTTATTCTTTGTCACTGCACCACCAGGGAAGCCCAGTGAATAATATATCCACATAAAACATATTTAGATCTTTATAGCAAGTTTATTGGAGCAGCTGTGAAGAGATACCCCACATCCAAGGTAAGAGAAACCCAAGTAAGATGGTAGGCGCTGAGAGAGGGCATCAGAGGGCAGACATACTGAAACCATAATTACAGACAACTAGTCATTCTGATCACATGGACCACAGCCTTGTCCAACTCAGTGAAACTAAGCCATGCTGTGTGGGACCACCCAAGATGGGAGGGTTGTGGTGGAGAGGTCTGACAGAATGTGGTCCATTGGAGGAATGAATAGCAAACCACTTCAGTATTCTTGCCTTGAGAACCCCATGAATAGTAGGAAAATGCAAAAAGATAGGACACTGAGAGACAAACTCCTCAGGTCGGTAGGTGCCCAGTATGCTACTGGAGATCAGTGGAGAAGTAACTCCAGAAAGAATGAAGGGATGGAGCCAAAGCAAAAACAACACCCAGTTATGGATGTGACTGCTGATAGAAGCAAGGTCCTATGCTGTAAAGAGAAATATTGCTTAGGAACCTGGAATGTCAGGTCCATGAATCAAGGCAAATTGGAAGTGGTCAAACAGGAGATGGCAAGAGTGAACGTTGACATTCTAGGAATCAGTGAACTAAAATGGACTGGAATGGGTGAATTTAACTCAGATGACCATTATATCTACTACTGTGGGCAGGAATCCCTTAGAAAAAATGAAGTAGCCATCATGGTCAACAAAAGAGTCCAAAATGCAATACTTGGATGCAATCTCAAAAATGACAGAATGATCTCTGTTCATTTCCAAGGCAAACCATTCAATATCACAGTAATCCAAGTCTACGTCCCAACCAGTAATGCTGAAGAAGCTGAAGTTGAATGGTTCTATGAAGACCTACAAGACCTTTTGAACTAACATCCAAAAAAGATGTCCTTTTCATTATAGTGGACTGGAATGAAAAAGTAGGAAGTCAAGAAACACCTGGAGTAACAGGCAAATTTGGCCTTAGAGTACAGAGTGAAGCAGGGCAAAGGCTAATAGAGTTTTGCCAAGAGAACACACTGGTCATAGCAAACACCCTCTTCCAACAACACAAGAGAAGACTCTACACATAGACATCACCAAATGTCAACACTGAAATCAGATTGATTATATTCTTTACAGCCAAAGATAGAGAAGCTCTATACAGTCCGCAAATAACAAGACTGGGAGCTGACTGTGGCTCAGATCATAAACTCCTTACTGCCAAATTCAGACTTAAATTGAAGAAAGTGGGGAAAACCACTAGACCATTCAGGTATGACCTAAATCAAATCCCTTATGATTATACAGTGGAAGTGAGAAATAGATTGAAGGGACTAGATTTGATAGACAGAATGCCTGATGATCTATGGATGGAGGCATGTGACATTGTACAGGAGACAGGGATCAAGACCATCCTCAAGAAAATGAAATGCAAAAAATAAAAATGGCTGTTTGAGGAGGCTTTACAAATAGCTCTGAAAAGAAGGAAAGTGAAAAGCAAAGGAGAAAATGAAAGATATACCCATTTGAATGCAGAGTTCCAAAGAATAGCAAGGAGATATAACAAAACCTTCAATGATCAAAGAAATAGAGGAAAACAATAGAATAGGAAAGACTAGAGATCTCTTCAAGAAAAGTGGAGATACCAAGAAAACATTTCATGCAAAGATGGGCTCAATAAAGGACAGAAATGTTATGGACCTAACAGAAGCGGAAGATATTAAGAAGAGGTGGCAAGAATATACAGAACTGTACAAAAAGATCTTCACAACCCAGATGATCATGATGGTGTGATCACTCACCTAGAGCCAAGCATCCTGGAATATGAAGTCAAGTGGGCCTTAAGATGTATCACTATGAACAAAGCTAGTGGAGGTGATGGAATTCCAGCTGAGCTATTTCAAATCCTAAAAGATGATGCTGTGAAAGTGCTGCACTCAAAGTGTCAGCAAATTTGGAAAACTCAGCAGTGGCCACAGGACTGGAAAAGGTCAGTTTTCATTCCAATCCCAAAGAAAGGAAATGCCAAGGAATGCTCAAACTACCTAACAATTGCACTCATCTCACACGCTAGCAAAGTAATGCTCAAAATTCTCCAAGCCAGGCTTCAGCAATATGTGAACCATGAACTTCCAGATGTTCAAGCTGGATTTAGAAAAGGCAGAGGAACCAGAGATCAAATTGCCAACAATCGCTGGATCATTGAAAAAGCAAGAGAGTTCCAGAAAAACATCTATTTCTGCTTTATTGACTATGCCAAAGCCCTTTAAAGTGTGGATATAAAAAAACCTGTAGAAAATCTGAAAGAGATGGGAACACCAGACCACCTGACCTTGAGGGTTATTCTTGAGGAAACTGTATGCAGGTCAGGAAGCAACAGTTAGAACTGGACATGGAACAACAGACTGGCTCCAAGTAGGAAAGGAGTACATCAAGGCTGTATATTGTCACCCTGCTTATTTAACTTATATGGAGTACATCATGAGAAACACTGGGCTGGATGAAGCACAAGCTAGAATCAAGATGGCCGCGAGAAATATCAATAGCCTCAGAGATGCAGATGACACCACCCTTATGGCAGAAAGCAAAGAAGAACTAAAGAAACTCTTTTTTTTTCTTTTTTTTAAAATTTTCATTTTTACTTTATTTTACTTTACAATACTGTATTGGTTTTGCCATACATTGACATGACAGAAACTCTTGATGAAAGTGAAAGAGGAGATTGAAAAAGTTGGCTTGAAGCTCAACATTCAGAAAACAAAGATCATGGCATCCGGTCCCATGACTTCATGGCAAATAGATGGGGATACAGTGGAAACAGTGGCTGACTTTATTTTTGGGGGCTCCAAAATCACTGCAGATGGTGATTGCAGACATGAAATTAAAAGACGCTCAGTCTTTGGAAGGAAAGTTATAACCAACCTAGAGAGCATATTAAAAAGCAGAGACATTACTTTGTCAACAAAGGTCCATCTAGTCAACGCTATAGTTTTTCCACTAGTCATGTATGGATGAGAGATTTGGACTATAAAGAAAGCTGAGCACAGAAGAACTGATGCTTTTGAACTGTGTTGTTGGAGAAGACTCTTGAGAGTCCCTTGGACTGCAAGGAGATCCAACCAGCCCATCCTAAGGGAAATCTGTCCTGGTGTTCATTGGAAGGACTGATGTTAAAGCTAAAACTCCAGTATTCTGGCCACTTGATGCAAAGAGCTAATTCATTTGAAAAGCCCCTGATGTTGGGAAAGTTTGAAGGTAGGAGAAGTAGGGGACAACAGAGGATGAGCTGGTTAGATGTCATCACTGACTCAATGGACATGAGTTTGGGTAAACTCTGTGAATTGGTGATGGACAGGGAGGCCTGGCTTGCTGCGGTTCATGGGGTCTTAAAGAGTTGGACACAACTGAGCGACTGAACTCAACTGAACTGAGCAAGTTTATTCATAATAGCCAAAAAATTGAATTTGAGATGCCCATTAATAGGAAAAAGGATAAATAAATTGTGGTATGCAAATAGACATTTAATGTGGTAGGTAGAATTCTAAGATGAACTCCAAGATTCCCACCTGCTGATACATATTCCTTGAATAGTCTCTCTTTGAGTGTGGGCAGCTCTGGTGAATATGTTGGGTCTCATGCCTGTGATTAGATTGTGTCTGTGGATAAGTGAAGGGATTTTTATAGATGTAATTACTGTTTCAGATCAGTTGATTTTGAATTTAAAAAGAGACCTTTCCAAGTGTCCCTGCTTAATTAGATGAAAACACTTTAAGTAGGACTGGGCTCTTTCTGAAGATAAAGAGATGTTTTCCTGCTAGCTTTAAAGAAGTAAATTTCCATATTGTGAGATTTGTGAGAGAGCCATGTAGCAAACAATTTCAAGGTTCTCTAGGAGTTGATAGCAGATGCTGGCTGGCAATCAGTGGAAAAATGGGAACCTGCTTCCTACAACCACAGAGAACTGAGTTCAGCCAATAGTCAGTGAGCTCAGAATAGGACCCTTGCTTGAGAAAGAAATGTAGCCCCACTGCCACATCTGAATTTCAGCCTTGTGAAGCAGCAGATCACTCAGCTAAACTGTGACTGAACTCATGAGTCATGGAAACCGTGAAATGATAAGTGAATGCTGTCTTGTGCCAGTAAGTTTAGGATAATTTGTCATGCAGTGATAGAAAATGGATATATTTAGCAATAAAAAATATGACCTACACACAAAACATAGATTAATCTTAAAACCATTGCTAAATGAAATCAAGCCTAATAGATTACCTATTAGGTTTTTTCATTTATGTAAATTTCAAGAATGGGCAAAGCATATTTCTAATGATAGAAATGAGTACAGAGATTGTCTCTGAGAATGGAAAGATTGACCAGAAAGGAATACAAGATAATTTTGTGGAGTGTATAGAAATAGTTCTGTGTCTATGTTTGTATTTGTCAAAACTCACTGAACTGTATACTTAAGATTTGTGCCTTTGACTCTGTAAATTATAACTCAATTTAACAAAAAAGAAAGAGTTCATAATAGTGTCAAATGTAGCTTAGAGGCTACAACAAAGAGAAGTGTTCATTGGATTTGGCAATTCTCAGAGACTTGGTAAACATGATAAAAGCACAAGGTGCTGATAAAATTAGATTAGAATATGTTATAGCGGGAATAGAGCAGAAAAACTTGAGTCATTGTGTATAGACAACTCTTTTGAGATGTTTAGTTATCAAAGGGCAGTAGAAGATGAGGCAGTCTTTTGAGGATAAATGTGAAATGAGGGGAGGTATGCATTTCAAGATGGTAGATCCCAGAATGTGTTGTAACTGGTTAAGTATAGAAGAAAAACTCATCATGCAAAGTTTAGAAGGAATATATTTTAAAAACACTTTGTGGCTGTGCCATGTGGCTTATATAATCTTAGTTCCCCAACCAAGGATCGAACCCAGGCCCACAGCTGTAAAGGCACAGCTGGATTGCCAGGTGTGCAATAACCACTGGATTGCCAGGGAATTCCATAGAAGGAATGTATAAATGGATAGATTCCTTGAGAAGGCCAAGTTAGATGACCTTCAGAGTATAAGTGAAGGCAAAATCTGACAGGAGTAAAAAAGGTAAATGTATGAATTAAAATTGTGTTTAATATTTTAATAATTGTCTTTTAATAATTGAAAAAATAAGTAGACAGATTGTTAGTGAGGATATAGAAGACATAGGAAGCATTTCAAAGAAATTTACCTAATTTACATTATAGAACAGTCCCTTAGCAATATCAGAATATACTTTCTTTTTATTATTATTATGTTTTTTATACTTTAAATTTTTATTTTTACTTTATTTTACTTTACGATACTGTATTGGTTTTGCCATACACTGACATGAATCCACCACGGGTGTACTTTTGAATGTTATGTAGAAACCCATTTATTTATTTCTCTATTTGTTTTTACAGCTTCTTTTTAAACATGCATGGCTCATATAATGGTAAAGTATGTACTGGGATATAAAGCAAATCTGAATAAATGCCAGGAGATTAAAATCATAATCAATATGTTCACAGACAACAATAATATGGAATTAAAATTAATAGACAGCTATCAGGAAAATATCTACTTATTTGGAAATTAAACAACACACTTCTAAATAATTCATGAGCTAAAGGAGAAATCAAAATGGAAATTAAAAAACGTTTTGAAGTGAACAAAAATAGAAATGTGAGATTCTTATTCCAGCCAAGCTAGAATAACTAAAAACTTTAGAAAAATGTATCTCTAATTCTGTTGGTTCAATTTTCCAATTAATACAAAATTCTACTACTTTTCATCACCCCACTACTATGGTGATAGTCCAGTTGTCATCATTTTTGCTTACATTATTATAATAACCTTTTCTCTGCTCCTTCGTTTTTTTTTTTTTTTTTTTTTTTTGTACTCCCCCTATGTATCCTATCTCACTGCACAGTTTAGTCAAACATTTTGAGTGGACCTTATAACATGTAAGTCACATCATATTATCGCTACTTTCAGAAATATTCAGTGATTTCTCATTATTCTCATTGTTAAAATAATGAAGGTCGAAAGAGTCCAGTAGAACTTGGCTCACTGTTTCTCCAGCCTATTTTTACTCCTCCTTCCTTTCTTAACTCTTACGACTTTTGTCTCCTTTCTTGGCTTTTACTGCTTGTGTCTCCTTGATCTTTCTTTTCTTTCTCCCAATTTTTTTCTTGTATTGCATGTGTACTTCAATGACTTTGCACCAGCTTAGAATAATTAAAAAAAAAAAAAAGCTTATCTGTAAAGGTTCTGCCTGATCTGACTTTTGTCTACCTCTGTGACCTCACCATTCCACTGCTACCTGTCTTACAAACACACACGTGCACACACACACACACACACACACACACACACACACACACACACACACTATGTCCCAACCGCCCTAGACCTCTTCCCATTACTTGAACACACTAAGTACTTTCCTGCCCCTAGCACCTTGTCCTTGCTGGTCTCTCTGCCTGGAATATTTTACTTTCATTTCTTCACATAGGATTTCTTTTTCATCTTTCAAGCATCAGCTTTAAAGTAATTGCTTCTGGGAGTATTTGCCTGTCCAGACCAGCTAAGGCTGCCCACCCTGAAGATACCATCTGGTAAGTAATCCCATTTGGTTTTCTTATAGCACATATGTACTGAAATTCTCTTATCCTATTACTTCTACATTATCGTTTTCCCCTGTTGGACTCTGAGCTCCAAGAGCAGAGACCACATCTCGTTGTGCATCATGATATTCTCAGCTCAGAATAGGTATACAAAAAGTTTGCTGAATAAATGAATGATGTAAAGAAAATAAAACAGCATGAATAAACAAATAAAATAGTGTGCATTGGATTCTCAGTTTCTTCTGGGTTCCAGCTGGATTCTCAGCTTAGAGCAGATACTGTTTCCCTCACAGAAAAAGATGAATGAAGGTACCAGATCAGTCCAGCAGGCATGTAATGAAGACAACAGGAAAAGCCTTGTGAAATGGGCCTGGGAGAACAGTTGTTCTCAAAAGTACTGTCTCAGCTACAAAGACACTTAAGTTCCTCTGAAGGGCTGAGAGTCTGGGGCCAGACCACTTGAGTTTGAATTTAATTCTAGTGCCTCCTAGCTGCACAGGTTTCGGCAAGTTCCTTTACCTCTCTGTGCCTTAGTTTTTCTGTCTGTAAATATCTGTACCTACTATTTAGACTCACTGTGGGGATAAGATGCCTTAGTATGTGTAGGTGACTTAGAGAAATGACTGGCAGCTGCAGATAGTCTAAAACTATTTGTTAAATCTGTTTGGTTCCCTTGAAGCATCAAGGAAGAATGGCAGACACTAGTTATTAACAACTCCAGAGTCTGGTTCTGGTGTCGGCCCACTTGTCCCATGCCCCATGTTGCTTAATGGAGTAGATGAACAGAGTGAATGCAGCTTTGGCATGGTTTTCTCTGAGCCCAGACTTCTGAGTTTGTGCTTCATCTCCTTCTGAGCCAGAAACTCCCAGGTTTCCAGTTTCTGTCTGTATGTGCATTGATGATGGAGCCGCTGGAAGACCCAACAGAACTAGCATCTAGCCCATGTGGACCAAGGGTACTCAGCAGGCACTGCACAGGTCCTCAGTATTTCATAATAAAAATAGCAGATTTATGTGAAAGATGAATGAATTTTTACCTTGAAAACCCATGCATTTACTAGATAGATTCTGTTAACATTTCTATACATGCCACATAGTCAGTTCATCTGATTATTGATACATCATTCATCTTGTTTTACATATATTTCAAAGCAAGTTGCAGTACCCTTCACTTATAAACACACTTCAGCATGAATATCATTAGCTTGATGTCAGTATCTAATTTGTATTTTTAAAGTCTTTTCTTTTTAAGTAAAATTTAACCAACAAGGAAATATAAATTTAAAAATATACTTTTCCGAAAAAATAAATAAATAAATAAAAACATACTTTTCCGTGAGCTTTGAGGTTTGAAATTGCGTACAACAATGTAACTAAATCCCTATCAAGACATTAAATGTTACCATCACCACAGAAAAGTTCCCAGTCAATCTTTAATCCTGTTCCCCAATAATAATTCCCACTAACCTCCTCATAGATAGGTTTTTTTTGTTGTTGTTGTTCTAGAACTTGAAATAAATGAAATAATTGGGACGAGGCTTCTTTTACTCAGTATCATTTTGCATTATATTCATGTTTTTCCGTTTCTGTAGTTGTTCATTTTTATGATGATAAAATATATGATATTTCATCATATAAATATACCAGTTTATTTTTATGCATTCACCAGTTGATGGATATATGTGTTTTCTCTAGTTTTGCTTTATTATGAATAAAGCTGCTTTGAACATTCTTGTACATGTATTTTTGTAGACGTATGTCTTTGTTTCTCTTGGTCCAAATTTAGGATGAGAATTGCTGGGTTACAGAGTAGATATAAACTTACTTTTATAAGGAAATGCAAGACTTTTGTCAAAGTGATTATGACATTCCCTCAACAATGTACCAGAATTCCTGTTTTTCACTTCCTCTTCGACGTTTGATGCACACCCTCTCAAGGGTTTTGTACTCTCTGCACCTTCTGTCAACTACATTCTTCCCTGTGGATTGTTCACTCACAGACTTTAGGCTTCCTAAGTCTTTTTCTCAGAGCAACCTTCCATTTTTGTCATACTTAAAGGTGCACTCAGAGCACCCACCTTACCACCCACCAACAACACTATGTCCCTTACTTCTTTAATTTTCCCAGAGAATTTGTGTACTTGTCAGTTTGTCTAGCCACCCTCCCCCCCTGGTGATTTGTGATCTCCATGATAACAGGGATTTTTTTTTGCCATTTCTTCCATATGTGTTTAAAAAAGAATGTATTCTGATATTGTTGGGTGGGTGGATTGTTCCATAAAGTAAAATGTTATTCTTGTATTCCTTGTCTCTGTAAATGTTCCTAGCTTACAGTAAGCAGTTAATATATATATCTTTTGAGTCAGTGAATGGCCAGAAAAACTTGTGGAGTGGAAAGAAGTACAGCAAGACTCCCTGTATTTTCAAAAGTTTACTTTCATTTTTAGTCAAAATCATCCAGGGGCAAATTTGAAATAATTGGCTTAAATCTGATCACTTGTTTCACCAATTAGAAATTGTCCCTTTTTCCTTTGCTTGAACCTAAAATGATACAACAGATGTGATAGTAACTCATCATGAGTGATAGTATATGTTTCAGTGCCTAGCAGTGAAGGAATATCTTTTTCAAAGCCAACAACAGAAACTTTGAAGAGAAGCAGATATTTTTCCAAACTAATTTTAACATCCCTTAGACTGTCTGGAAGCCTTTATGATAAAAATAAAAAGACTATAAAATGTTTGTAGCTCACACCTCATTATATTCTGTATCACTCAAACGGAGGAAACACATATGGCAGCTTAATTGAATATTGTTTCTTGACATTGTTTTGAGATCCACTTATCTTCTTAGAATTTTTTGCCTTGTTAATGAGATTTGAATATACTAAGAAAAGTTTCAGAATTGGTACAGCTGTTCCATGAAACACTATTGAACTGTTACATTTTTTCCCTCTGGGTTTTATTTCCTTTTGAGTTGATTATAACTTTGATTCTTTTTCTTCAGAGTAAGGCCACAAATTCTCAAAGTAGCCTTTGAGAAGGAATATATATGTTGACTTTGCTCTAAATATTGTTTACATTATTAAACACAGAAGTTCATCTACTTACAAAGTGGTTAAGTTCTAAAAGTCAGTTTGCAAAAAATATTTATTTCTAAGTCTACAGAGTGTCCAAGGCAGGGGAGACAAGGGGTTAAGCTTGCAGTTCATAGATATATTGCCGCCAGTTAGGAAGTCTGCTGTCTCTTTAAAGCTTTAATAGCTTTTTAAAATATTTAAAATTTTTCTTCTCTTTCTTGATATTGTAACAGCAGTGACACTTAAAAATCTTCAATGTGATTTTTTATTTGCCTTTGTGAACTTTATTTATGTTTTTAATTGTAGGATAATTACTTTGTGATGGTTTCTGTCATATATCAACATGAAAGGGTCATAGATATACATATGTCCCCTCCCTCTAATACCCACCTCCCTCCCCCTCTCACCACTTGAGGTTGTCACAGAGCATTGGCCTTGGGTTTTCTGCATCGTACATCAGACTCCCACTATCTATTTTGCATATGCTAATATGTATGTCTCAATGCTATTCTTTCTAATCATCCCACCTTCTCCTTCGCCCACTGTGTCCAAAATTTTGTTCTTTATGTCTGTCTCCTTTGCTGCCCTGCACGTGGGATTCATCAGTACTATCTTTACAGATTCCATATATATGCCTGAGCTTTTAACCTTGATACTTTACTACCTGAGACGTCTATTACTTTGGAGAAAATGAAGATTTATAAAAGAAAGCAGTAGACCTTAATAAAGAAAGATTGTATAGAAAAATATACTGGTATTTAAAAGCATAAATAGTGGCATTATTGTCTTTGGGTAGATTTTCCAAATTCTTTTCCTTTTCCCCTTTCCTTTGAAGAGTATCTCAGATCAAACAATGAAAACCCATCTCATAATTGGAGCCACAGTGTAGGTGAGATACCCATTTGCCTAGCATGTCAAGATGACCTCTTCTATAGAAGGAAATCATAACAGGAGAATCAAAAGGGAAAGTCAGTTTCCATTTCTGAGGATTATGGGAATGTGAAAGAAGAGAGAAGCAGGAGATAACATAGGTATCCTTTGCTTATCCTTAGAACATATCCTAATTTGGAAGAAAAAAAAAAAGTTTAGAATTAAGTCCCATGAGAAGAGTGGAGCTTTGTGTGCTGTGGACAAGAATTGGATATTTATTATAAGCAGTTCTTCAAGGATCAAGTTAGACCAAAATTTTAAATGCTTTAAAAAGGAGCACACTGTATGTGTGGGGAGGTTGGTGCTGGTGCGTTCAGTATAGTCATTTGATTGCTGCAAAGCTAGTGAGCTCATTTCAAGTTTACATTAGCAAATTCAGTTTTCTAAATTAGGTATGATTTACAGGCTTTGTGGTTATCACATATTCTATAGTTAAGATTACTTTTATAAGATTAAATAATATCTTTATATTAAACTGCTAAGTGACTTGAAGGAACTTTAGCCACTTTATTTTTAAATGAAAAGATATAGAAGGAACTATAATCAATAATAAAAAGAAATTAAATACAATATTTTATTGCCACCAATTCACTATGGTGTCTTGTATTTTGATTGTGTATTAAAATATAATTGTGTTATGTGTTTTTTAAAAGATATGGAACATGTTTAGCTTTAATTTTAAATGAAATATTTCTTTCAGAAGTACCCTTTGTTCCCTGTGCTTCTGAAATCACCAAACTCTTTATGTTATAAAACACTGCTATAATTTTCATAGCAGTAGTAACATGAATTAAGATGCGTTGTCATTGGCTCCTGATACCTGCTGAGAATGAGGGCTGGAAGCAGGCTAATATTTTTATTTTGCGGAGCAGGTAGGGTGTGAGAAGAATAAAACAGGGAGCTCTGTCTTCCTCAAGAGGAATCTCCAATATTCTTCCAGCTTAATTTCCTTGACAAGGCTAGTGAGTTGAATATAGGTTGAAGATTTATTACCTAACAATACAGGATAACCTGTTAAATTTGAATTTAAGGAGACACGGAAGATGCAGTTTCGATCCTTGGGTTGGGAAGATCCCCTGGAGAAGGAAATGGCAACCAACTCCAGTATTCTTGCCTGGAGAATCCTATGGATAGAGAATCCTGGTGGGCTACAGCCCATGGGGTTGGAAAGAGTCAGACACAACTGAGTGACTAAACACTAACAACAAATAATTACTTAGTATACATATGACTGTACAATATTTGGAACATAATTTATTCATCCCTTAGCTGAAATTCTGTCTTAACTGGGCATCTGATATTTTTCTGTCAGTCTTAATCAGATACTAACTGACTAGAAGAGCCTTAGGGTTATTGTCCCTGTCCTTCAAATTACACAAGCCAGCCACAAGATCCGCAAATATCCTCATCAATGTTTGGCCACACATTTGCGATGAATGGTCCTGTGGAAATGCTCCAGTTTCCTGATCAAAAAGGGCAAACAGATATAGGACACCCACGCCAGTAATCTGAAGGCCCAGTTCCTTCCATTGTAACCAGCTGATTGACCACAAGGATACGGCATGGAGCCAGCAGCAGATGGCAAAAGTGGCCTGGAGGTAGTGAAGTGGAGGTCTGCTCTTGCCGCCTCCTGCATGCAGACCACCACCAACAAGAACTACTCCCCTGACACCCTCAGCAGCATCCAGCATGTCATCTGCAAGAACAAGTACCTCTGGGATCTGAGCATAGTCAGTGCCATCCTGCACAGCAGACACCTGTGATGGTCAAGGGGAAATATAGTGTTATCACTCACTGCCCCCCAGTGCAACAAAGATGTCAGCCAACATTTCTCAAAAAAGAGAAAAAAAAATGATACCAGATCATTCTGAACTGCAACCAGAACAAAAAAAGTTGGATTTGCATTGTGAAGAACCTTTAGACTACAAGGTCAACTGATTGGCCGCACTTTCTGTGGTCATCTCAGTGTCCACAGTACTGCAACTGTGCAGCTTCATGTTTTGTTGTTCAGCTGCTATGTCTGTCTGACTCTTTGTGACCTTATATACTGCAGTACTCCAGGCTGCCCTGACTTCACGTTTTGGATGCTACTTAGAGTAACTTTCTCTTCCCTATCTCATGGAAAGGGACAGTAATCAGCTCAGGACTTGAATTAAGAAAGTTTGTATGACAAGATTATTTTCTCTGAATGTCTTTTCCATAAATAGCTCTGTGACCTATAGTTTCTTTTAGTTTTCAAAACAGAATTTTCATGTTTTTAAAGCTTATAATATTGATTATAAAGACTAGAGAGAGGGAGACACATATCTGATAAATAAGAGTCTTCTTGCCTCTCACTTGTGAGTCTGGGATGTGTCCTCCAGAAAAGCTGCCCTTGTCTAATTAGGGGTTTTGCTTCTTTAAATCAAATGGGCTAGTGCTACATGCTCTTACAGGTGGAGCTGTGAGGTTCGGATTTCTCAGCTACCCTTTGCTTCCCTGTGACAATCTTGCAGAAATAGCTGGTGTCTTAATGAAGAACCTTCTAAGGGGATGCATTAACAGTAAAATGACTCTGGGTGGAAGGCAAAAAAATGTCTATACCTGAGCAAAGCCAAGGGGAGTGGATGGATGATGGGAAAGCATAGACGTCTGTGATAGCAAATAAAGGAAATGTTAAAGTCCTTTGGAGGCAAATCTGAAGATATTTCTGAGCCAAAGGAAAAGTCTTTGAGTTATACCATCTGCAGTCTTCTGATAAGGATGTAAAACCTCACAGGTGTACGAAACACATCATCCAGTAATCAGGAGACCTACATTTGTCCCCACCAAAGTCCCATAAACTACACCCTGCCCCTTTATATGCAGGCATCAGTATAGAGTAAGAAGCAGGGGATAGAGGAAGTTATCTGAGAAACCAAGCACTCTTCTCCAGAGAGTCTACTTTCTCTCAGTGCCTCTGTATCAGATATCTTGGATTCATTGCACACAACAAAAATTCCTCATACAGATAGCTTTATCATCAATATGAATATGAGATTCTTGAGTGTAAACATTGTGCCTCAGTATACTTTTCACTTTTCATTTTCATGCATTGGAGAAGGAAATGGCAACCCACTCTGGTGTTCTTGCCTGGAGAATCCCAGGGACAGCAGAGCCTGGTGGGCTGCTATCTATGGGGTCGCACAGAGTCGGACACGACTGAAGCGACTTAGTAGCAGTAGCAGAATACTTGGTAAAGTGCCTCGGGAGAGAAAACACACTTCTAAAGAGATCAAATTGTACAGAAAAATATGTAGCAAAAAGAGAGATGTGCCAAAGGCATACCTGGCTAAAATAAATCTCTCTTTCTCTGTTCAATATTCATAGAAAATTCTGGAAACTGTAAGTAAAAAAATCAATAGAGTGAAAAATCACCTGTAGCTGTATTGTTCAAACATGTCTCCCATTTGTATTTTGTCTTCTACCCCTTGCAGTGGAATTACATGAGGCACAATTGTTATACTAGATTTTTCAGCGATTCACATATTCTGAACAATTCTCCTTGATAATAAACTCAAACCTACACATTCTTAATGTTGGAGCATGATTCTTTGCACTAAACTTTTTTAGATTAAATTAGCCATTTAAGTAAATTGTTATCATGTATGGACGTGAGAGTTGAACTATAAAGAAAGCTGAGCGCCGAAGAATTGATACTTTTGAACTGTAGTGTTGGAGAAGACTCTTGAGAGTCCCTTGGACTGCAAGGAGGTGCAACTAGTCTACCCTAAAGGAGATCAGTCCTGAGAGTTCATTGGAAGGACTGATGTTGAAGCTGAAATTCCAATACTTTAGCCATCTGATGAGAAGACCTGACTGATTTGAAAAGACCCTGATGCTGGGAAAGATTGAGGGCAGGAGGAGAAGGGGATGACAGAGGATGAGATGGTTGGATGGCATCACTGACTCGATGGACATGAGTTTGGGTAAACTCTGGGAGCTGGTGATGTACAAGGAGGCCTGGCATGCTGTGGTCCATGGGGTTGCAAAGAGTTGGACACAGCTGAGTGACTGAACTGAACTGATTGCTTTAAAGAATGATGTCATTAGCAGCCTTGCATTTACATAGTTGGTTACACACTATTTATTACTTATTTTGATGACAATATGTTTCAATATTTTTGAAAAATTCGTCTATTTTCATATTTTTCTTCTACATGAATGCTGTGTTTATTCATGAAGATTTTCTCCAGACCCTCATTTGTGTTGATTTGGAAATAATCCGAGTTTTACAATTTTGTATCTCCTTATTTAATTGTTTATTCATGTAACAAATGTTTATGAGGGACCTGCTGTTTTCTTGGCACTAGACAAATGAAGGTAATAAGTATGGCTTAGTGGGAAGAAGCATGGGAAAACACAAGTAATCGGAGAGTAAGTACATGATTTCTATTTGAAATGAGAGTAACGAGAAAAGCTCACGGTGATTGAATTGTTAATCTTGTGCCAGAGACAGCATTTTCATAAATGGAGATTTAGACTGAGACACGATGTATGCAAAGTGCAGGAGGAAACACATTAGTGAAGAAGGGAACAGCTGTAAAAGGATCCTATGGCTTCATATTTTTGAAGAACTGAAATACTGACATGGTCAGAGTATATAAGCAAGGGAAGCAAGCACCCAAGATACACTAGGAGAAATAAGATAGCACTTCAAATGCTTTCGTAAGGATTTCTCTTTTGGGCATTACATTGCGCAGCTATTTAAATTTAAATCTATGAAACATACTGTGATTTGTTTGAAGCTCATTTTAAATCACCTCTTGTTTATTAAGAAACAGCCATGCCATTTTTCATTGTGAAATAGTTCTAATTATTTAAGATTTGAAACCACAATATTTAGATATTTAGGTGTATGTCATTGAATGAGGCAGTCAGATTATGTTCTTTTCTGAGGCACACAGAGGCTTCTCTTATTGTAGAGAGTGGGCACTAAAGCATGCAGGCCCAGTAGCTGTGGTGCATAGCCTTAGTTTCCCTGCACCATTCTAAACATACATTTAGGTATTTTTTTTTTAACCTGTATTCAATACAAGCATATATCTTATCTGTGTTGTTATTTTAGCTTAATCTTTATTTTTAACCACAGTTCTTAACGTTATTTCTAATATTGACATATGACTATTTTTAATTTTACTATTATTATTAGTTGCTCAGTTGTGCCCAACTATTTGCGACCCCATGGACAATGCAGTCCATGGAATTCTCCAGGCCATGATACTGGAGAGGGTAGCCTTCCCCTCTGCCAGGGATCTTCCCAACCCAGGGATCGAACCCATTGCGGGCAGATTCTTTACCAGCTGAGCCACAAGGGAAGCCCAAGCTGGATTCAAGATTGCCGGGAGAAATATCAATAGCCTCAGATACACAAATGACACCACACTTATGGCAGAAAGCGAAGAACAACTAAAGAGCCTCTTGATGAAAGTGAAAGAGGAAAGTGAAAATGTTGACTTAAAACTCAACATTCAAAAACTAAGATCATGACATCTGGTCGCATCACTTCATGGCAAATAGATGGGGAAACAATGGAAACAGTGACAGACTTTATTTTGGGGGGCTTCAAAATCACTGCGGAAGGTGACTGCAGCCATGAAATTAAAAGACACTTGTTCTTTGGAAGTAAAGTGTCTGAATAGTCAAAGCTTTAGTTCTTCCAGAGGTCATATATGGATGTGAGAGTTGGACTATAAAGAAAGCTGAGTGCCAAAGAATTGATGCTTTTGAACTGTGGTGTTGGAGAAGACTCTTGAGAGACCCTTGTACTGCAAAGAGATCCAAACAGTCCATCCTAAAGGAAATCAGTCCTGAATATTCATTGGAAAAACTGATGCTGAAGCTGAAACTCCAATAGCTTGGCCATCTGATGTGAAGACCTGACTCATTTGCAAAGACCCTGATGCTGGGAGTGATTGAAGGCAGGAGGAGAAGCGGACAACAGAGGATGAGATGGTTGGATAGCATCACCAATTCTATGGACATGAGTTTGAGTAAGCTCCAGGAGTTGATGATGGACAGGGTGGCCTGGCATGCTGCAGTCCATGAGGTCACAAAGAGTTGGATGTGACTGAGCGACTGGACTGAACTGAACTTAACGTTGTGATGAATCTGTTGCATTGTAGCAAGGTGTGGCTAATAAAGAATGGGGTTGAAGCAGAATCTAACTGAATCCTGTCACTGGGAGAGGCTGTTGCCTAATGGGAGTTGGCCAGGATGTAGCTTTACAAGATGGTTCTTTTTTGTGCCAGGAAGCTAAATTTTGAGAACTACAACCAGCCTCCAGTATCCACAGGTTTTTATGCTATGTGCTCAGTTGCTAGGTTAAGTCCAACTCTTTGCGACAGCATGGACTGTAGCCTACCAGGTTCTTCTGTCCATGGAATTTTCTGGGTAAGAATACTAGAGCAGATTGCCATTTCCTAAGGGGTTCAGGGGTAAAGCGTCTGCTTGCCAATGCAGAAGACGCAAGAGACATGGGTTCGATCCCTAGGTCAGAAAGATTGTTTGGAGTAGGAAATGGTAACCCGCTCCAGTATTCTTGCCTGTGGGGTCACAGAGAGTTGATCATGACTGAGCACAGCACAGCACTCCAGAGAATCTTCCTGACCCAGAGATTGAACCCACATCTCCTGCATTGGCAAGTAGATTCTTTACCACTGTGCCTCTTGGGAAGCCCTATCCACAGGTTTGCATCAGCAAATTCAACTAACTGGATCAAAAATATTCAAAAATAGGCCGAGAAAAAGTGGAGAATTGCTGTTTTTTACTACTGGTCTAACAGTAACAGTGTTTTTTTCCTTAACCCTGTGTGTATGTGTATATCAGACAAACCTCTGTTAAAATACAAACTAAAAAAAAATAATAATAAAATAAATAAATAAATAAAATAAAATACAAACTAATTTTGTGGTCCAGATGAACCCAACAGTCTGCCTAAATCTCTGTTTTTTCAAACCTATTAAATGAGAGTAATGGATAGATCAGATTGAGAGTTAAAAATAAGCCTGCCTTAGTGCTTGATATATACACAATAAAAGTATTTGTTTTTATAGAAAAAAAGTTTCCAGAAAGTTCTAAAAGGCAAAATTTGAATTTTACATGCTCTGGCAACTACTTACATAGTATTTATCTTACATTAGCCATTAATGTAATCTAGAGTTGATTGAAAATATACAAGGGGATGTTCATAGATTATGTGCACATACTATGCCATTGTACACAGAGGATATGAATGTCTAGGATTTGGGTATTTGGGGGGAGTGTCCTGAAAAAAATCCCTCACAGCTTCTAAAGGATGACCATATAAAAAATGAGAAAGTTAGTTTTTAACAATTCAAACTGATCAGTTCTTACATAAATGCTTAGGAATATTTTGTTCAGGAGTGTTTTTCCTGAACTGAATGATAACATATTACTTTCTTTTATTCTCCCTAATGTGACTTTAACCAGTGATTTATATAATTATATACCTAAAATAGCACTGTAAATTTCTGTATCTATCAAAAAACAAATGCAGGGCCAAGGATTATAACTCTATGACAACACTTCCCTTAGAATTTATTATGGATGTTATTTAAATAAGCTCTACTCTATAAAAGACAGTATTTCATGCTTCTCATACATTAGCACTGTTCCTCATATCAGATCTGAAAAGTATGAATTGATATTTCTATTTTATGTGAGGAACCTGAATCTCAGAGAGGTTTCATCACTTTCTCAAAGTCACAATACTGTAAGCAGCAGAGTCAAGATTCAAATTGCATCTTTTTTTTTTTTAATGCCAAGACTGTAGTAGTCTTTCTGTTACACTGCTTTCTTTGATGGAAATTTGTTTAACACCATGTCTTATACCAGGGCCCCTACCAACCCATCTGGCATCACTTTAATGCAAATTCAAAAGAGCAGCTCCTGAACAAGCAGCCTGGTGCTAAAAGTATATGTCTTGGTAGAGAGAGAACAAGCTGAACTTCCGTGCCCACTTGCACTTTCAGCCAAGACCCCAAAGCTATGAACAGTAGACACAACTGTATCTGAGGACCTTGAAAGTGATGGAACTTATGTTATATCAATAAGTCATCTAAATTAAAATGTCTACTTAATATCTGAAAGCCAATTAATGAAGGAAAGTTGCTCAGTTATGTCCCACACTTTTTTTAAAATTTATTTTTATTTTATTTTATTATTATTATTTTTTCTTTGCAATACAGTCCATGGGATTCTCCAGGCAAGAATACTCAAGTGGGCAGCCTTTCCCTTCTCCAGGGGATCTTCCCAACCCAGGGATTGAACCCAGGTCTCCCACATTGCAGGTGGATTTTTTACCAATTGATCCTCCAGGGAAGCCTGAGAATACTGGAGTGGGTAGCCTATCCCTTCTCCAGTGGATCTTCCTGACCCAGGAATTGAACCAGGGTCTCCTGCATTGCAGGTGGATTCTTTACCAGCTGAGCTATCATAGTTGAACTGCAATAAAACTAAAATAAGTCCTTAGTTTTTCCAGAGTGGTTGATTAATCCAAATATTGACTTTTATCCCCAGGTATACTTAAGAGTTCAGCTTCCTGTTATATCCTGACAAATTCTATATCGCTTTGTTGATCATTAGCCTAGTGTCTGCTTCATGTATGCTCCGTGCTCAGTCACTTCAGTTGTGTCCAACTCTTTGCAACACTATGGACTGTAACCCGCCAGGCTCCTCAGTCCATGGGATTCTCCAGGCAAGAATACTGGAGTGGGTTACCATGCCCTCCTCCAGGGCATCTTCCTGACCTAGGAACTGAATGTGTGTCTCTTACTCTACTTCATAATGGGATTCAACCCTTATTTTTTTTTTAACTTTTTATTTTTAATTAGTAAAGCTGAGTAAAATAAAATATCCAACTTTCATTTCATAATATATATTTAATTTAATTTAATATCAATTTATATTTAATCAATATTTATTTAATTTTATTAATTAAATACTTAATTTAATATTTAAATATATTCATAAATAAAATGTTCAGTTCAGTCACATCAAATTATAGACTTTGAAAGAGTAACACAAGCCTTAGACTTGATTCCTATATAATTATAGGAATCAAAACATTGACTTCATTTATTAATCAAAAATTTTATTTCTCCAGCCCTGTTTTGATTGTGGAAAATTGAGCAGGTATGAGGAGTCTAGGGAAGGGAGATGAGGTTAGAATGATTTTAAAATGAGGTCTAGGTGTGTAACTTTTCAAACTAATTGATAAATGTAATACCCACCTTTGGAATCCAGCTGCCATGATGTGTAGAAGTCCCAGACATATGAACATGTCTGGGAATTCTAACATGTAGTGTTCTAACTGAGAACGCCCAATGAGATATTAGCTTGTAGAAAGCATCAGCCTCCAGACACTTAACTGAGGTGGACTTTGAGGTGATTTCAACCCCAGGTGCCATCAGATTGCAACTGCTTGAAAGACCCCGTAAGTAAACTGCCTTGCTGAGGCCATTAAGACCAGAAAGATAGAGGATAAGACTAATAAATAATTGTTACTGTTTTTGCTAGTAGTTTGTCATTTGTTAAGTAGCACTGGATAACCAAAGCCTTCCTACCTGAAAGAATAACACATACACATATGCATCAGAGGAAAATAATAGTGTTTACAAAAAAACAAAAGATATTGGAAACAGATGTTATCACTGTAGATCTTTGTATTTGGAAAAGGCCGAATGGAGGAAATGGAATATTAGCCAGATATAGGAGGAGGATAAAGTATAAAATCCATTCAACAAGATGTGTATCAATTAATAAAATCAAGTAGCATGCTATACAAGGTGGATTAGCATTCTAAGGGCTTCCCTGTTGACTCAGCTGGTAAAGAAGCTGCCTGCAATGTGGGAAACTTGGGTTCGATCTCTGAGTTGGGAAGATCCCGTGGAGAAAGGAACAGCTTCCCACTCCTTCTCACCTGGAGAATTCCATGGACTGTATAGACCATGGTGTTGTAAAAAGTCAGACATGACTTAGCGACTTTCAAGGCTTCCCAGATAGTTCAGCTGGTAAAGCATTCTAAATAGAACACTCTTTTTTTTCCAATTATTTTTGAAGTTAGTTGATTATGCTGTTGTTTTAGTTTCAGGTGTGCAGCAAAGTGATTAAAAATCTGTATCTATTGCATGTATATGTAAGGCTGAGTCACTTTGCTGTGCACCTGAAATTATCACATTGTTAACTGGCTATATGACAATGTAAAATAAAGCATTGAATATATAAATATATATATATTCTTTCTCAGATTCTTTTCCATTAGAGGTTATTACAGGATATTGCATATAGTTCCCTGTGCTATACAGTGTGTCCTTGTTATCTGTTTCATATGTAGCAATGTGTTTCTGTTTATCCCAAACTCCTAATTTATCCCCACCCCCAGCCTCTTTCCCTTTTGGTAACCATAAGATTGTTTTCTATGTGAGTCTCTTTCTGAGGAAGCAATATTTCAATTATTTATTTTGATGAAATAGCTAAAAGAATTATGAATAAAGAAATACATAAGCACATTTATGTCATTCTCTGTTTAGCAATTATAATTTTACCTTGAATCATAGTAGACCATATTGATCTAATGCCAGGAAAGATAAAGCTTTACACTTGAACCACACAAAAGGGCCAGATGTTTGATCTCTCTAATGGAAAGTAAAAAATACGTTGCATTGCTTCATTTATAAACCATAAAGTTTATGCCAATAATTAAACTGGAACTAACAGATAATATAGGTGTCATTTTTCTTATTTTTTTAAAAAAAGTTTGATAGAAAAGGTTTAGATTGAAGAACAGAGAAGGTATGCTAGCCTTTTCAATTTTATTCATTTTGCATTTTGACAATGAAATTATGCCAGATGATGGTCCAATTAAGAAAAATATCGCAATTATTTTGGCCCTGACTTTGCTGTTATTGATATTAACTGTAAATTTCCGACACCTTTCGGCTAATAGAAGATTCGACTATGTAGTTGACTTCTTTTGTTTCACCCAAAGTTTAAGTCTTTGAACAGACAAAATGTCCAGTAGTGTCATTGCCTCTCAGACTTGTTGAATGTTGGTCACTGAAGTAGAATCTATCATTTTATCCACCTCTAATAGAGAGTTTGAACTAGCTCATCCACATTGCAGTAGCTTAAGTTACTGTTCATCAGTCACAGACTTCTCTTCACTGAAGAAATGTAATTCATCATCTCATAGACTCAGAATTTGGCAATGTGACTGGCTGTGGCCAACAGTGTGAATGGCAGTGACAATGTGCCAGTTCCAAGCTGAGATTTTGGGAGGCACAACATGGGAGAGGAGCACACCCCACACAGCCAACATACTTATTGCCATTAGGCTGTCTTCTAATGACTGCTTGTGAAACAGAACCAAACCCAAGGCTAATAATGTCACCAGGCCTATCCAAGTTCAGACAAAATCCATTGACTTGTATCTAACAAGACATAAATGTGAAACAAACGTGGTATTATAAGCCATTCATATAGCAAAACCTGACCAATATATATGTCTACAAATTAAACACACTTTTGTTCTTTTTTCAACTTTCTTAAGACTTTTAAGAACTTATAAATTTGCCAAAGAAAGGATTATACTTTTCAGACATATTTGTCATTTTCCAAATGCCTAAGGACAGACACAGAGTTTTCTAAAATAAATTTTCTCCAAGACTTTTCCTTTGTTGATACAGTTTTATAATCACACTTATGGGTCGACAAATGAAATTTTTTTATATGTGCTCTATTGCCATCTGGATAAGTTTGGAGAACAAAACACAGTGAGAATGCTGGCAAATAATTACATGAAACCATTTTAGAATATGAAGTTTTTAGGGTCAGAATATATTTTGTTGGGTAAGGAATGGCTACCCACTCCAGTATTCTTTCCTGGAGAATTCCAAGGACATAGGAACCTGGCAGGCTACAGTCGTTAGGATCTCAAAGTCAGACATGGCTGAGAAATCAAGCACAATAACTTTTCTTGTAATGCTATAATTTATAAGAAAAAATTAAAAAGACAAAGTTTTAAACCAAAAAAATAGTCAATATTTATCAAAGAAGTCACTGTAACATGTGTGCTTCCCTTGTGTCTCAGATGGTAAAGAATCTGCCCACAACCCAGAGACCTAGGTTCGATCCCTGGATCAGGAAGATCCCCTGGATGGGGAAATGGCTACCCCCTCCAGTATTCTTGCCTGGAAATTTCCATGGACTGAGAAGCCTGGTGGGCTATAGCCAATGACTTTTTTGCAATGCTGTAATTTATAACCAAAAACTTGATAGCACAAAACTTTTTAAATTTAAATTTATTTATTTTAATTGGAGGCTAATTACTTTACAATAAAAAAATAGTCTACCATTTGTCAAAGAAGTCATTGTAAGATATGTAGGCTATCACTAACATGTGGCTCAAGCCAATTTTCTTATTATGCAATCCATAATTGGATTCTCACTTGTTTTTAGTTCACATCATTACTACAGTTTACTTAACCACACTCTAGTTTGATTCTCATGTTCTTACAGTTTCACACATACTTTTCTGCACAGAGAAATTATGTTGGGAAATTAAAATATTGCTTTCCTAGATTCCCTCTTATTATAAAGAATAAGATCTTGCTGATGGTTGTGTGGTCAAGCTACATTTTAGAGTGTAGGTTAACACTTCAATCTCTATTCCATCTCATACTCTGCTTTATAATTTTGGCTTTAATGTATATTCTATTTGAATTCTCATTTAAATCAAGCTGATTTATGAACTACATATTATCGGCAAATCTTTAATAAACATGTGCTACTTATGATTATCTTTTTCAGTCATAAGATTATATTCACTTATTTCAGATATACATGATCTGGCATGCAAAATAAAAACCCAAATAGTCCACCCATGTGAAATTTGAAAAAAAATTGCTAAGTTAAATAAGTAAATAATAATTTGATATGAGTCATTTAGATACTTGCTTCAAAATGGAAAATTGGTCACTTAGCATTTTGGAAATCAATCTTCAATCTACTTAACTGGTTATACATTCTTTAATAATGGGCTTCCCTGGTAGCTCAGAGGTTAAAGCGTCTGCCTCCAATGTGGGAGACCTGGGTTCGATCCCTGGGTCGGGAAGATCCCCTGGAGAAGGAAATGGTAATCCACTTTAGTATTCTTGCCTGGATAATTCCATGGACAGAGGAGCCTGGAGGGCTACAGTCCACGGGGTCACAAAGAGTTGGATATGACTAAGTGACTTCACTTCACTTCTTTAGTAATAATTTTATTTGTTTAATATTTCTTATGATAGAATAGTACTTAAATCTATATAGCAGTCATTCCAGCACAGGCACTGTGAATAGCATTTGGTCATTTACTTCTAAGGCCTGCAGAGAAATGTACTTGCATCTGAGTTTGGGAATTGTGCAGAGCAGTTTATACTCTTGTCCTCATTCATAGTGGGCAACCTGTTAACTGGCCAGAACATCACATTTGATTTAGCAAATGCTGCCTTCAAAATCCAAAAAGGTCCAACAGGTAATTATGTCTCTTCTCTCTTTTTTTTTTTTTGATTAAATTTATGTCTCTTCTTAGTAGTGAATTGTGCAAGTAGAACAACTTTGCTTGAAGCGGGTATCCTAACATCCACCAGGTCACTAAGCTTAACATCCACTAGGTCACTAAGCTTCTAGAGCCTTTGCTGATACTATGTCAAAGAACATACAATAGTCCCCTCATCTGCAGCTTTGCTTTCCACGGTTTCCTGTGGTCAACTGCAGTCCAGAAATGTTAAATGAAAAAAATCCAGAAGTAAAATTTTCTTAAGTTTTAAATTATGCACTGTTCTGAGTAGCATGCTGAATTCACACATGCTGTCCTGCCCAGGACTCTATTCCTTCATCTAGCATACTGCACCCATTCATCCACTTAGAAACATCTCAGTTGTCAGATTGTCTAATATCACAGTGCTTTTGTGCAAGTAACCCTTATTTTACTTAATATTGGCCCCCAATCATGAGAGTAGCGATGCTGGCAGTTTATGTATGCCGAAGAGAAACTGGTAAAATGCTTCTTCTAAGTAAAAAAGGTAAAAGTTCTCAGTTTAATAAGGAAAGAAAAAGAAATTATACACTAATATTGCTAAGATTTCCAATATGAATGAATCTTCTCTCTGTGCAGTTGTAAACAGGTGCTGTTGCACTTCAAACTGCAAAAGTTTTGGCCACACTGTGTGATAAATTCTTAGTTATCAAGGAGAAGTCCTTATATTTGTACAATAAAATATTTTGAGAGCAAGAAAAAGACCATATTAATGTAATATTTATTAGTTTATTGTTATTATTAGATATGTGTTGATCTCTTACTGTGCTTAATCTAGAAATTAAACCTTATCATATGTATGTATATACAGGAAAATATTCTGTGTGTGTGTGTGTGTGTGTGTGTGCGTGGCATGATCTGGTACTATCAGTGGTTTCAGGTATCCACTGAGAGTCTTGGAACATATACCCTGTGGAAAGAGAGACTGTTGTACTGTGTCAGAGAACAGGAGGTAACACAGTGAAGGGGCATTGCTATTTCTACCACATGTATGAGGACACTTTTAGATCATCTTAACCAGCTAACAATTGAAATGAAAGCATTTTGGGGAAGGGAAACCTTTTTCTGTAAATGGCTAAACATAAATATTTTAGGTTTTATGAGTTAAGTGCATACAATCTTTGTTATATATTCTTCTTATTTGCCTTTAATAGAACTTTAACAATGCAACAGTGTTACTTCTTGAGCTATACAAAAACAGTATAGCTAACCCCTGTTTTAGGTACTAGCTTCTATTTGCAGTCAGTACCATCATATAGGTTTGCAGTATTCTACATTCGTTTGCCAAGACCCATCTGGTACTTAAATGATGATGTGGTGATGCATCACACAGCCACATTCCTGAATTTTTTTTAACTTTTTAAGCTACTTAGCTTAGAAAATCCTAACAAATAAACCCCTCAACATTTAAAATTTTTCATTGATAAGTATAATTTCAATTTACTTTAAAAAATTCTCACATTTTCACAAATAAAGAAACCTGAGCTTTTTATTCTATACATAAAGTCATTATTCTATGCATATTTCCTCTTATTTACCTGTTGCGTAGTAGTTAAAGTGTCTGTGTGACAATACTGTATTAGGAAAAATACCACAGAAATATGACCATTGATTTAATTTAATAGAACTAACTATTAACTGTTTTTTAAAGTTTTCCCTGGGGTCTGAATTATCAACCTGATAATTAAACTACTAGTTTATTCAGTGAGTAAAAGTAAAATTTTATTAAAATTTATATTTATTTATTTATTTATTTATTGCCACTGGACAGCTTACAGAATCTTAGTTTCCTGGCCAGGGATTGAATACAGGCCATGGTAGTGCTGAGTCCTAACCACTGGACCATCAGGAAATTCCCAAGAAGGGATAAAGTTAATACAGTTCTTTTGCATATAAAACCAAGAAAAGGTGTCTTGCAGTTTTTTTTGGGGGGGGGTTGTGTGAATAAATAGGCAAAGTTTAATATCTTTCATGATTGTTCTACTCTCTTAAAATACTTTGTCAAGTTTCTAATAGGCTAGAATACATATTAGAAATTATTTTTCATTAACACATGGAGTTTTTCATTAATTTTCTGGGGCCAAACAGATACCTTCTAGGAAACTCAACTACTTTACCAGAGGGTTTCTATTCCAATAAACTTTTGATAGTGGAATGATTTATAAGTAAATAAAGTATAAGGTAAATAAGTATAGGTTTAGAAATTATTACATTTCTCATGTTCAACTAATACAATGACTGAAAGAACTATTCTGAAATTGTGAAAAAAAAAGTTGTAAAAAATAAATAAACTATATGTAGTACAATCAGTCCTTTGGGGAACATATGGACAAAAGATCCTATTTGTCTGAGTCTAGTCTGCATTTTGTGGATTTAGGATGGCACCTTTTTATTCTACTGAGTAAATTTTCCTAGCTGCTATTTTTACTTGAATGCTAATTAAGATATATAATGTACATAAACGTGTTTATCATCTTTATCTGCCATTGTATTACATTTTGATAAAGTCTTTAATTCTATACTTTGTAAAGGTTAAACCATGGTATTAGAGAAATTACTCTTTTTTAAAAAAATTGGCATAGAAGTACAGTGTAAAAGAATGTTCAAACTAACATTTGCACTCATTTGCACTAGCAAAGAAATGCTCAAAATACTTCAAGCTAGGCTTCAGCAGTCCATGAACTGAGAACTCCCAGATGCCCAAGTTGGATTTAGAAGAGGCAGCGGAACCAGAGATCAAATTGTCAACATTTGTTGGATCATGGAGGAAGAAAGGGAATTCCAGAACAACATCTACTTCTGCTTCATTGACTACACTAAATCATTTGGGTGGATCAGAGCAAACTGTGGAAAATTCTTAAAGAGGTGGGAGTACCACATCACCTTACTGGTCTCCTGAGAAACCTGTATACAAACCAAGAAGCACCATTTAGAACTGGACATGGAACAGTGGACTGGTTCCCCTTGGGAAAAGGGTAGATCAAGGCTGTATATTGTCACCCTGCTTATTTAACTTATATGTAGAGTACATTGTGTGAAATGTCAGGCTGGATGTATCACAAGCTGGAATCAAGACTACCAGGAGAAATACCAACAATCTTAGATATGCAGAAAGTGAAGAGGAACTAAAGAGCCTCTTGCTGAGAATGAAAGAGGCTTGAAACTCAACATTCAAATCATTAAGATCATGGCATCTGGTCCCATCACTTCATGGCAAATAGAAAGGGAAAAAGTAGAAACAGTGACAGATTTCATTTTCTTGGGCTCCAAAATCACTGTGGACAGTGACTATAGTCATGAAATTAAGACAGTTGCTCCTTGGAAGAAAATCTGTGATGAACCTAGACAGTGTATTAAAAAGCAGAGACATCACATTGCCAACAAAGGTGTATATAGTTAAAGCTATGGTTTTTCTAGTAGTCATGTATGGATGTGAGAGTTTGGCCATTAAGAGGGCTGAGTTCCAAAGTAGTGATGCTTTTGAATTGCAGTGTTGGAGAAGACTCTTGAGAGTCCCTTGGACAGCAAGGAGATCAAAATGGCCAATCCTAAAGAAAATCAACCCTGAATATTTATTGGGAAGATCTGATGCTGAAGCTGAAGCTCCAATACTTTGGCCATCTAATGCAAAGAACTGACTGATTGGAAAAGACCCTGATGCTTGGAAAGATTGAGGGCAGCAGGAGAAGGAGGTAACAGAGGATGAGATGATTGGATGGGATCACCAACTCAATGGATGAGTTGAGCAAACTCACGGAGAGAGTGAAGGACAAGGAAGCCTGGTGTGCTGCAGTCCAGAGGTTGCAAAGGGTTGGAAAAGACTTAGCAACTGAACAAGGAAATTGTTACTTTACAGTGTTGTATAACAAAGTGAGTTAGCTATATATCTTGGTCCTCCACCCCACTACCCCTATTCCACCCATTTAGGTCACCAGAGAATGCCTAGCTAAGCTCCCTGCGTTACATAGCAGGTTCCCACTAGATAACTGTTTTGCACATGGTAGTGCACACGTGTCAATCCCAATCACCCAATTCCTTCCCCCTAACCACTCTATGCCCACTGTTTGTTCTCTACATCTGCATCTCTTTTCCTGCCCTGCAGGTAAGTTCATCTATACCATTTTTCTACATTCCACACATATATGTGTTAATATACAGCATTTGTTTTTTTCTTTCTGACTTATACTTCATTCTGTATATTTCTAGGTCCATCTACAACTCTACAAATGACCCAATTTTGTTCCTTTTATGGCTGAGTAATACTCCATTGTATATGTGTACAGCATCTTTATCCATTCATCTGTTGTTGCTTCCAAGTCCAGGGTGTTGTACAATAGTGCTGCAGTGAACATTGGGGTGCATATGTCTTTTTGAATTATGGTTCTCAGGTTATATGCCCCGTAGTGGGATTGCTGGGTCATGAGAAGGCAATGGCACCCCACTCCAGTACTCTTGCCTGGAAAATCCCGTGGATGGAGGAGCCTGGTGGGCTGCAGTCCATGGGACACTAAGGGTCGGTCAGACACGACTAAGCGACTTCACTTTCACTTTTCACTTTCATGCATTGGAGAAGGAAATGGCAACCCACTCCAGTGTTCTTGCCTGGAGAATCCCAGGGATAGCGGAGCCTGGTGGGCTGCTGTCTATGGGGTCGCCCAGAGTCAGACACGACTGAAGTGACTTAGCAGCAGCAGCAGCATTGCAATTATATTTAGTTTTTTAAAGGAAACCTCCATACAGTTCTCCACAGTGGCTGTATCAATTTACATCTCCACCAGCAGTGAAAGAGTGTTCCTTTCTTCTACACCCTCTCCAGCATTTATTGCTTATGGATTTTCTAATGATGGGCATACTGATGGTGTGAGGTGGTACCTCATAGTTTGATTTGCATTTCTCTAATAATTAGTGATGTTAAGCATCTTTTCATGTGCCTCTTGGCCATCTGTATGTTTTCTTTGGAGAAATGTCTATTGTAGGTCTTCAAAACATTTTTTTTTTTTAACTACGTTGTTTGTCTTTTGAACTTTATGATATGTTTGTGTATTTTGGAGATTAGTCCCTTGTCAGTTCCATCATTTGCAAGTATTTTCTCCCATTCTGAGGGCTGTCTTTTTGTCTCATTTATGGTTTCATTTGCTGTCCAAAACTTTTAAGTTTAACTAGATTCAATTTGTTTATTTTTGTTTTAATGTCACCTAGATTCCTAGTCTTAGCTGAATTGGAGTAAAGTCTTCTTTACCAAGGTAACACTAAAGTAGTTTTTACTTTATCATTGAAAGCTCCTGACTCTTACCATACAACCTGAAGATTCTGTTTTCACAAAGATATCAGAAGTTTTATAAAGTCATTCAGCTATGTAATTCAGTGTACCCTTAGTGATCATGTTGACAATCCTAGATATACTGTCACCAAATGAAGCATATACTGTAATTGAAAATTTAATAAAGGAAAATGCTGTGTTCAAGACCATATGGTTGCAGAAATGTAACGCCACTGACACTTACAGAGAAATTATTTTCAGGTTTTCTGGAGGCAATATTTTTCAGTGCAAAATAAATGTCATCAGTGGTACTGTATAAATTAGTCTAGATTTAAATAAGAAAATATCTTAATATTTTCCTCAGAGGTCAGTCAAAATGTAAGTTCCTTATAGGAAAAGACTGTATAATATTCATCCAATAAGAATCAGTTTGAGTAAAATGGAAATTATTAATAATTATGCCAGAATAATAGATATGCCATAGAACTATATAAATGAAATTGGGCTATACATATTATTTTTAATGTATTTTGCCACTTTAGTATATTGAGAACATTATTGTGTTGTCCAAAATTTTCATTTGGGTCATCCCAATGTTTAATTTAAGGAAAAGTCTTCCAGTATTGTTTTGTTGGCTGTTTATATGATTGCTTTTATTTTATTTTTTCATTTTTGTCTCTTGTACTATAAAAACTAATCTTAAATATACCTTGTAATACTTTCTTATAGTCATATATTTGCACCAATCAAGTAATACTATGTCTAGACAAATTCTTTGAAGAGTAAATATCTGCATAATTTATTTCATATTGTACTCTTTTTTCAGCTTGTATGCATATTTAAAATTTTTTTAAGCACGTGTTTCCAAACTACTCTTAAAGAAGATAGAGCAAATTTTAACTTCCTGCCTCAACTACCAGAGCATCTTTCTTATCTTCCTCAACAAGTTCATCTTTTATTAAAGAAAATTTATTGTATTTTTGAGACTCACCAAATATACAAAGATATACATGCTGGTCAAACACTGAAAGTGATAGAAATAACATTTGGCTGAATTTTAGTGTGAAATCAAGTGTCATCCACTCATAGCATGTACTCTGAAATGAAAGAATAAAATGTTATCAAAATGTGTATAAAATAATTATTTTTACAGCTTTAATATGCAGAGTACATCATGAAAAAGGCTGGGCTGGAAGAAGCACAAGCTGGAATCAAGATTGCTGGGAGAAATATCAATAACCTCAGATATGCAGATAACACCACCCTTATGGAAGATAGTGAAGAAAAACTAAAGAGCCTTTTGATGAAAGTGAAAGAGGAGAGTGAAAAAGTTGGCTTAAAGCTCAACATTCAGAAAACGAAGATCATGGCATCTGGTCCCATCACTTCTTGGGAAACAAATGGGAAAACAGTGGAAACAGTGTCAGACTTTATTTTGGGGGGCTCCAAAATCACTGCAGATGGAGATTGCAGCCATGAAATTAAAAGACGCTTAGTCCTTGGAAGGAAAGTTATGACCAACCTAGATAGCATATTCAAAAGCAGAGACATTACTTTGCCAACAAAGGTCCATCTAGTCAAGGCTATGGTTTTTCCAGTGATCATGTATGGATGTGAGAGTTGAACTGTGAAGAAAGCTGAGTGCTGAAGAACTGATGCTTTTGAACTCTGGAGTTGAAGAAGACTCTTGAGAGTCCCTTGGACTGCAAGGAGATCCAACCAGTCAATTCTAAAGGAGATCAGTCCTGGGTGTTCATTGGAAGGACTGATGCTGAAGCTGAAACTCCAATACTTTGGCCACCTAATGTGAAGAGTTGACTCATTGGAAGACTCTGATGCTGGGAGGGATTAGGGGCAGGGGGAGAAGGGGACAACAGAGGATGAGATGGCTGGATGGCATCATCGACTCGATGGACATGAGTTTGAGTGAACTCTGTGAGTTGGTGATGGACAGGGAGGTCTGTTGTGCTGCGATTCATGGGCTCACAAAGAGTCGGACACGACTGAGCAACTGAACTGAACTGAATAATAAATATAGTCAACTTTTAAAATGTTGCATTGCTATGCAAGAATAATAGAAACAGTGTTTTATAGCTAAATTAAATACATTGCACTTCTGCTGTCAGACAATGATGGCTCCATTTCATTAAAATAAATAGATTGCAGGATATTTTTGTTGGCATCTCATTTTTAAAAAATAGTTTTTTCCTCATACTGTTTGTATATTTATTTTATTTTAAGTATTTTTATTATAAACTGTAATATATATTTAGGATATTTTAAAGTGTAGAATTCATATAGGATTTTATTTTGAAAGGCTGACAACCCAAATGAAATTCCGTGTCTTAATATAAAATGAAGTTCTTTTAAGTTATTTGTTGAAATTTTAAATAATAGCATAACAAAGATTCTCCAAAGAATTTTTATCTAATGCAATACCCATATACTTCCTTGTAGTTTTTTATATTTTATAAATAAAATTTCCTATATATTTTTAATATTTATTGGCTCAAATATATATCTAAAATTCTTTCAGATATTATCTAGTTAACATGTTCAACATTTGTGTAGCTTGCTAATTCTTTTTTCTATAACTATTTAAAGTTGCTAATACATGTTTTATAATAAATAATTAGCATCTTTCAAAATCATAGATTGTAGCAGAATTTTACCCAAGCAATGAGAAATTTATGCTTCAAGTTATATACAGAATGTCAGCATTTAAAGTATATAAGAACTTTTCTAAAGTTATATCCAGGGCCTTTCCTATATTTGAAAGTGAATACTCAGATATTAATGATAACTGTAGATATTATGCCTTGATTTTTTACTGATATTTTTAAGGTGATTAGATAAACTGCTATAACTTATCAGATTACACATTTATTATGCAAAGTACAGGCCTGCTGTTGACAGTGTTGAAGGATCCATTTAGCTGTTAATCATGGAAAGATAAATTCTGTTTACTTGAAATAGTTTACCAGGTATTTCTCCGGAGAAGAGTTTTTTTTAAGATCAACAGAGAATTGCAATTCTGGTTTTACAGCCTTGGTGAGCCAAGTCCCTGAAGGGCAAGAGAAATGTGACCTTTTGTAGAGAGGAATAGGGAGTTAGGAGGGCTATGGTAAACAGAGCGCACAGTTTTTCTTGGGCCAAGCTGTTGCTAGGAAGATTAAGTCTTTCTTTTTCCTGTTGGGATCCACTACATCACGGGTCACGAGAGCGCCCCCTTCTGGTGTCTTGACTTTGTTTCGTTAAGGTTTGTATTGATTTCTTACAAATTAAAACCAAACCCACACCAGTACTCTTGCCTGGAAAATCCCATGGACGGAGGAGCCCAGTAGGCTGTAGTCCGTGCGGTCACGAAGAGTCGGACACTTACTGAGCGACTTCACTTTCACTTTTCACTTTCATGCATTGGAGAAGGAAATGGCAACCCACTCCAGTGTTCTTGCCTGAAGAATCCCAGGGATGGTGGAGCCTGGTGGGCTGCCATCTGTGGGGTCGCACAGAGTCGGACACGACTGAGGCGACTTAGCAGTTGCAGTAGCAGAGTGGGGCAGAATATTACAGATGACGTCGAATTTAAGTAAGTGCCCAAGTCAAAATGAACCATATTTTAGTAAGGAAACAACCATGTTTTAAATCTATGTCTGTATTTATTATGTAGTGTATGATTGCTTGCTCATTCCTGTTTCTCTTTTTTGAAGCGGTCCTCATTTTTTTCTTTAATTTGATTAAGTATAGTTGATTTACAAAGTTGTGTTAATTTCAGGTGTACAACCAAGTGAGTCTCATGTGTATATAAATATATATATATATTTGTGTGTGTATTCTTTTTTAGATTATTTTCCCATATAAGTTAGTAAAGAATATTGACTAGAATTCTCTGTGCTATAGGTACTTGTCGCTTATCTCTTTTATATATAATAGTGTATATTTGTTAATCCCAAGCTCCTGTTTATCCTCCCCACCACATTTCCCCTTTGGAAACCATAGTTTGTTTTCTATGTCTCTGAGTCTGTTTCTGTATTGTGAATAAGTTCCTTTGTATCATTTTTAAAATCAGATTTCACATGTGAGTGATATTGTATGGTATCTGTCTTTCTTTGTCCAACTTCACTTAGCATGATAATTTCTGGGTCCAATCCACGTTGCTGCAAATGGCATCATTTCATTCTTTTTCAGGGCTAATATTTGTTTTATATATGTACAACATCTCCTTTATCCATTCATCTGTTGATGGACATTTAAACTGCTTCCCTGTTTTGGCTGTTGTAAATAGTGCTGCTTGAACATCACGGTGCGTATATCTTTTCGAGTTATTGTTTTCTCTGGATATATGTTCAGAAGTGGTATTGCTGGATCATACAATAGTTGTATTTTTAGTTTTTTAAAGAACGTTCATACTGTTCTGCACAGAAGTTGTACCAATTTATACTCCCACCAACAGTGTAGGAGGGTTCTCTTTTCTCCACATCCTCTTCAGGATTTATTGTTTGTATTTTTTTTTTTTTTTTCATAATGGCCATTCTGACTGGTGTGAGGTGACACCTCATTGTGGGTTTATCAGCGTTTTTCTGCTAATCAGTGATGTTGAGCATCTTTTCATGTGCTTTGGGGCCATCTGTATGTCTTCATTAGAAAGATGTCTATTTAGATCTGCTCATTTTTTAGTTAAACTGTTTGGGTTTATTTATTTATTTATTTATTTATTTAACATATAGCTGCATGAGCTGTTTGTATATTTTGAAGAGTAATCCCTTGTTGGTTGGAGAAGGAAATGACAGCCCACTCCATTATTCTTGCCTGGTAAATCCATGGACAGAGGAGCCTAGAGGGCTACAGTCCATGGGGTTGCAGAGAGTTGGACATGACTGAGCATGCATGCATGTCCTTGTTGGTTGCTTCATTTGCAAATGTTTTATCCCATTTTGTGGGTTGTTTTCTCATTTTGTTTATGGTTTCCTTTGCTATGCAAAAGCTTTTAAGTTCAGTTAGGTTCCATTTGTTTATTTTTGTTTTTATTTTCATTACTTTAGGAGGTAGATCAAAAAAGATATTGCTGCAATTTATGCCAGAGAGTGTTCTGCTTTTCCTCTAAGAGTTTTATAGTGTCTGGTCTTACTTTTAGGTCTTTTATCCAGTTTGCATTCATTTTTGTGTATGGTGTTATAGAGTATTCTAATTTCATTCTTTTACATATAACTGTCCAGTTTTCCAGGACCATTTATTGAAGGGAGTGTCTTTTCTCCATTGTATGTTGGAGATACATTCAACCTTGCCTCTTTCATCATAGATATGTGGTTTATTTCTGGGTTATCTATCCTGTTTCATTGATCTATATTTCTGGTTTTGTGCCAGCACCATATTGTTTTGATTACTGTAGCTTCGTAATATAAGGGAACCTGATTCCTCAAGCTCCATATTTATTTCTCAGGGTTGCTTTGGCTATTTGGAGTCTTTTGTGCTTCCATACAAATTTTGTTGTTGTTGTTCTAGTTCTGTGAAAAATGTAATTTGATAGGGATGGAATTTAATCTGTAGATTGCCTTGGGTAGTGTAGTCATTTTGAAAATATAGATTCTTCCAATGCAAAAGCATGGTGTATATTTCCATCTGTTTGTGTCATCTTCGATTTCTTTCATCAGTGTCTTATAGTTTCCAAAGTACGGGTCTTTCACCTTTGGTTGCTCATTTTTAAATGATGTATAATTATCATTGAAGACTTAATCTATTGTGGGAAATACTTTAATCTTTGAGGAGATTATCTTGGAAGTAAGCCACAAGATTTCCTGAAATTCTTATTTAAACTTCTATTTGTTGAATCAAAATTGATTTAACATATTGAAAGCCAGGTGAACATATACTCTGATAAGCATAGATTTCTGCTAATTTTTCAACATCTATTGAATTTGTGCAGTATATTACTTCTTAAAGTTTGTTTTGTCTTCTTAAATGAGTTACCCATAACCCTAGGCAACTGACTAAATAAGAAAATAATTTTGAGAGAGCTGTGCAATTCTTTTTTATGATTTCATACTGAAAAAGGTAAATTTAGATAGTTTTTGTACATTTAAACTTATTTTAATCATTATCTAAATTATACTACATAATTCACCAGTTCTCAATTTTGTTGTATGAGAAGAAAAACTCTTAGGAACTATCACAGATATCTATATAAACTAAATTTCCACTCCTCCTTAGTTGGAACCATGATTTCCATTAAAAAAAAATGTTCCTAATATGACCACCATTTTATATAAGCCTACAAAACCTGCAGATGATAAAAAAGGAAGAAAGAAAATATCAATATACAGCTTATTTCAATTCAATGTTTTCTTCTAGATAACCATTTTCAAAAAGTGTTTCTCTCTTCTGATGTACTAACCAACGTTAATCAAAATGTTTCTTTCATAAATTCATGTGTCTTTCATAAGACACATTAATTTATCTGTATATATCTGATTTAATACCGACCTTGGGATAAAAAACTCAAGAATACTACAATATGACTAAACAACTGCCATCAAATTGATGAAAAGATAGCAACTGACAGTAAAATGCTCACTTCTGGATATTTATTCAAAAGAACTAACATCAGGACCTCAAAGAGGTATTTGACTTCCATATTCATTGCAGCATTATTTGCTATAGCCAAGAGATATACTATCTAAATGTACATTGATGGATGAATGGATAAGAAAATGTGGTTTACTACATACAATGAAAGAGTATTCAGGAATAAGAAAAAAAGGAAATTCTGTCATATGCTACAACATGGATGAACCTTGAGGGCATTGTGCTAAGCTGATCATTGAAGGGCAGATACTGCATGATCCCACTTATAGGAGGGATCTAAAATAGCAAACTCATAGAAACAGGAAGGAGAATGGTGGTTGTCAGAGACTGAAGGGAGGGAGAAATTTGGAGTTCCGGTTCAATGAGTATTGAATTTCAATCATGCAAGAAAAAAAAATAGTTCTTGAGATCTGATGTATGATGTATAATGTTGTGCTCATAGCTAACACTACTGATTACATACTGAAAAATTTAAGATGATATATGTAATATCATGTGCTGAATTTTTTAATCATAATTTTTTTAAGTGAAATAGATTTTTAAAAAAGGCAATTAAAAAAGAAGAATGATCCCTAGTACTGGAATTCATCACAGTCTTCATAGAGTTCGTTGTTTTAGAGCTTTTCTTAAATTACACATAAATGAAAGAAGGAGAAAATTGGCAGAAAGGTGTCCATTAAAAAAAATTTGAAATTATGTAAGCTATGAATGAAGAAACAAATTATAAATTTTATGTAGGTGTTTACTAATAGGTAAGATAAAAGAGGTTAAAGTCAGGTTGTAAGCTCCTAAATAGTTTGAATTTTATCCTAAATAAAATAGGAGGTCTTTTAAAAGAGTGACTATATGTTTCCTTTAATATATAAGATATTTATGACATATGATATATACATGTATATATATGAATATATGTCTGTATAAATAAATTTATATGAATATATATTATAAAAGATTATCCTTTAAGGAGGAAAAAAGTAGAGACATCAGGAAACATCGAGAATTTTTCCTAATGAAAATGCTATAATAGAATTCTATTTGAGATATATTTATAGTAATCAAGCCACCAGGCACTATTGGTATCAAATAGTTTATTCTAGCAAGTACTTTTTGAAGTAGTTGGTTTTTAGGAAGAGATAAAGATGTAAAGCAGAGATGAGTGTACTATTACTGAACATGTCTTCTTTAGTAATTCCTGACAAGAAAGCCAACAAATGTAGTTTATTTAAATATAGGATTCTAGGAGATATTTCTGCCCTTAGCTTTAAAAGTTTTTGATACGTGTCTTACTCAGAAAACTACATGTGTAAAAAGTATATTGAAATGTGTTGGTGGGATGATAAGATGAAGCCCAATACTAATATGACATGGGACCACAAATATTTAAATTGCATCTCTTCTTTGGGGAACATTTTATATCCAAATATATTCCAGGAACTAAATGTAGATACTCACAAAGAGAGAGAGAGACACTCTGCAAGGGCATCCACCACTAGGCAATATAAGAATGTCCCCTGAACCATGGAGACTCAGTGGACTTGTAGCCTACTGTAGGGAGTTAAATAAGCAATTTTCAGAGCAATGATTCAAAGTCTGGTTTGCAGAGACTGTATTGAGCTATCTTAAAGCAATATTTCAGAAATAGGGAACAAGGTCTTCCCTGGTTGGCTCAGAGAGTAAAGAGTCTGCCTGCAATGCAGAAGACCTGGGTTTGTTCCTGGATCAGGAATATCCCCTGGAGAAGGGAATGGCTCCTCACTCCAGGATTCTTGTCTGGAGAACTCCATGGACAGAGGGGCCCAGTGGGCTACAGTCTATAGGGTCGCAAAAAGTTGAACACAACTGAGTAACACTTTCACTTTCTTTTTCAATGGATCAATAAAATTCAGATTTTGTTTTCTCTTTTATAGGTTTCTCTTTATATTACTGGAGATTGAAAAGATGCTCTCAGTGGATCTATTTTTTTTAAGGTATCTTTCTATATCCTGTCTCAGCTCTAGAAGTTTGGGAGAGAAGTCATCTTAAGCAGACCATTTTAAAAATTATTGCTTTGAATAGTATTTGTTCACCCAGCTTTCCCTAATGTTACTGTCTTAGAAACTATTTAAAACTATCAAAAGGAGAAATTAACCTTGATGCAATCCTCTTAACTAATCTATTAATCTTATGTGAATATTGCCATTTTTCCCACTATTGTGTTTTTTATGATTCAGAATCCAATCCTGGATCTCACATTCTGTTATATTGTCATGATTTCTTACTTTCCTTCATTCTAGAGAGTTCTTCATTTCCTCAGTCTTTTTTATTTTGTCTTTCATAGCCTTGCCTTGCTGCTTTTGAAGAGTCTAAGCCAATTATTTGTAGAATACCCTTCAGTTTGGGTTTGTGCAATATTTTGTCATGATTAGGCTGAAGGTATATACTTTTGGCAAGAACACCACAGAAATGTTATACCCTTCTCAATATATAATTTTCAGTTCATTTCAGTCATTCAGTCGTGTCCAACTCTTTGCAACCCCATGAACCACAGCACGCCAGGCCTCCCTGTCCATCACCAACTCCTGGAGCTCATTCAGACTCACATCCATCAAGTCAGTGATGCCATCCAGCCATCTCATCCTCTGTCGTCCCCTTCTCCTCCTGCCCCCAATCCCTCCCAGCATCAGGTTCTTTTCAAATGAGTCAGCTCTTCGCATCAGGTGGCCAAAGTATTGGAGTTTCAGCTTTAGCATCAGTCCTTCCAGTGAACACCCAGGACTGATCTCCTTTAGAATGGACTGATTGGATCTCCTTGCAGTCTAAGGGACTCTCAAGAGTCTTCTCCAACACCACAGTTCAAAAGCATCAGTTCTCTGGTGCTCAGCTTTCTTTATAGTCCAACTCTCACATCCATACCTGACTACTGGAAAAGCCATAGCCTTGACTAGATGGACCTTTGTTGGCAAAATAATGTCTCTGCTTTTTAATATGTTGTCTAGGTTGGTCATAACTTTCCTTCCAAGGAGTAAGTGTCTTTTAATTTCATGGCTGCAATCACCATCTTCAGTGATTTTGGAGCCCCGAAAAATAAAGCCTGACACTATTTCCACTGTTTCCCCATCTATTTGCCATGAAGTGATGGGACTGGATGCCATGATCTTAGTTTTCTGAATGTTGAGCTTTAAGCCAACTTTTTCACTCTCCTCTTTCACTTTCATCAAGAGGCTCCTTAGTTCTTCATTTTCTGCCATAAGGGTGGTATCATCTGCATATCTGAGGTGATTGATATTTTTCCCAGCAATCTTCATTCCAGCTCATGCTTCTTCCAGCCCAGCGTTTCTCATGATGTACTCTGCATATAAGTTAAATAAGCAGGGTGACAATATACAGCCTTGATGTACTCCTTTCCCTATTTGGAACTAGTCTGTTGTTCCATGTCCAGTTCTAACTGTTGCTTCCTGACCTGCATACAGGTTTCTCAAGAGACAGGTTAGGTGGTCTGGTATGACCATCTCTTTCAGAATTTTCCACAGTTTCTTGTGATCCACACAGTCAAAGGCTTTGGCATAGTCAATAAAGCAGAAATAGATGTTTTTCTGGAACTCTCTTGCCCTTTTGATGATCCAGCGGATGTTGGCAATTTGATCTCTGGTTCCTCTGCCTTTTCTAAAACCAGCTTGAACGTCTGGAAGTTCACGGTTCACGTATTGCTGAAGCCTGGCTTGGAGAATTTTGAGCATTACTTTACTAGCGTGTGAGATGAGTGCAGTTGTGCGGTAGTTTGAGCACTCTTTGGCATTGCTTTTCTTTGGGATGGGAATGAAAATCCAAATTGACTGCCCTTTTGCAGTCCTGTTGCCACTGCTGAGTTTTCCAAATTTACTGGCATATTGAGTGCAGCACTTTCACAGCATCGCGTTTCAGGATTTGAGATAGGTCAACTGGAATTCCATCACCTCCACTAGCTAATTTTAGGAAGGACATAAGGTCAATATTTCTTATTGCCGGTAGTCTTAACTTTGATCCCATGTTTAAGGTGTGTTAACCAGTTTTCTGCACTGCAAAGTTATGATTCTTGTTTTGTAATTAACAAGTCTCTCTTAAAGAGATACTTTAAGACTGTATAAATGTCCTGTTTCTCATAATGCTCCTATTGACTGATTTTAGCATCCGTGGATAGTTCTTGGCTGCTACAAATATTATTGTGGTATTTTCTAATGGTCAATTTCTGTTTTGTTTATTTTCCTGCATTTGTTAATTGGAATTCCTGATAAAGAGACATTTTCCTCCTGCATTTGTGTAGTGAGCTGTTTATTCATTCATTCATTTATAGTAATACGGATTACTGCACATTTATCTTGCTCTGTTTCTTGTAAACCAGTATTATCATCGTTTATTTTATTACAAAATGTGTGTCAGATTTAGCCATTAGCAGCTTCTTTGAGTTGGAGCCTGTTTGCTTTCAACATGTGCCCCATTGTTTTCTGTGTATGTCCTTGTTTATTGCTTACTCAAGACTTCCCAGGGTCATGTTGTGCATTTCTGTGTCCCAGCTCTGACATCAGTCATTTTCCAGGGAGACAAAGTTCATTTTATCGGAGAATAGTATTGAGATGCCAAGGTCTGAGATAAGTAGTTCTTTTAGAGATTTTATTGTTGAGATTTCAAGTTAGAACCATGTGGTCCTTGATGTGAATCATCTTCAGAGTAATACTTTCCAGAATTAAAATCTCAGAAATTTCATGGAAATACTAAATGAGTATGTGAATGCGATTTGGGGTGAGAAATCTGCAGTTGCAAACAAAACTCAAAAAAGTAGTAGAAATCCAATATGGGAGCTGTTTAAATTCATTTGTAAAGGAAGAAAAATTCTCGAACTTCTATTGTATCAGAGTATGAGACATGGGTAAGACCTAAGGCAGATCACATTAGAATGTAATTATAGGTTGTCGTGTTAATCTAAGGGACTCTATTAGTTACTAAAAGCTTAGTGTTCTCATCCTTTCAGTGAGAAAATAGAGAAAATGATATTATTGTGAATATGTAAGCACCAAAGTCTTTTAATGTCTTACTTTCTAATGCTAAAATGCTATTTGAACTTTTTTTACATCAATAAAAGAAGAAAAAAATTACTTCCTAGTGTCAACACTATAATCATGTATCATGAATTAATGACCTCATTATGACTAATAATAGGTATATTAGAAAGCTGGGAAATAATAGGATACTAGGGCTTCCCTTGTGGCCCAACTGGTAAAGAATCTGCCTGCAATGCAGGAGACCTGGGTTCAATCCCTGGGTTGGGAAGATCCCCTGGAGAAGGGAAAGGCTACCCACTCCAGTATGCTGGCCTGGAGAATTCCATGAACTGTATAGTCCATGGAGTTGCAAAGAGTCGGACACAACTGAGCAACTTTCATTATTCACTAGATATAATTTAGAAATTATGATAAATCAGGGCAAGTGAAAAATTTACATAATTATTATTTTTTTTGAGCTTTGCAAGTACTTTCCATCTCTCTGGAAAAAATATATATGTATATGAAACATATATACTTATATGAAACATATATATATATATATATATATATATATAAACTTTAAAGAAAGTCAGACATTTTACTCATTTAAAATCTATTTTTGAAACAGTACAGAGTACCTATACTCAAAGGAAACAAAAATGGTTGTGGGGCTTAGAATTTCAGTGGAAATATTTCCTGCATTATTTCTACTTAAGTTTGAGTTCTGCTAATTTTCTCCTATATGACACAATTCTCCAAATAAGTTGAGGTAACTTATCTTTTCTAGGAGTACATTTGTTATCAGTATTGTTAGGAATATCATAACCTTTTACTATCAGAAAACCTGCTGAAATCACTGCTAGCTTAGGGTACCAACTGAGAATGCTCCAGAATGACATCATTGTGTCCATTGGCTAAGTGTTCTCTAATGGCATGTGACAGCTAAAATGCCAGGGCTTGGATTCAGCACAGTTCTCAACTTTAATTGGCACGTTAGAGTCACCTGGATTCAACAAGATCACAGAGTTATTATAAGATATTACACTTCACTGTTGATTACCACAAGATCTCTGAGGGAAATTTCAAAGCCTGAGCTAGGATACATGTGCACTTCTACCAAACTGACAATGAGACTTGTCAATCTCCAGCCATCAATCAAGATAATGTGTTTGCTTTTTCTTACTTTCCCATGACTACTATTAGGATGTAAAATTCAGATAAAGATAGGAAAGGAAATGACACACAATATTAAAAATATGGAGTGGAAATCAATTATTTTAGAGCATATTCTGCTTAAAATAACAGCCTACACATGAATCATTTTTTTTAGAGAATTTCTTATCAAACTCATCAACTTCCTTCTACAAGTCTCTTCATTTTGTTAAATTTGGTGAGTTCTTAAGAATTTAATATGTAACTGTAGATATTATATAACTTGAATCATGTGATTTCCATTCCACATACCAGAATAAGAGTTGAAACTAGTATCAGAAATAAAAACAATGTTTCTAATTTCATGGTCTGCTTTAATCACCTTTGACAGATCAGAAAATGGGGTACAATTCCCAGAATTTGTTAGATCAGTGAGTCATTACATATATTCCTCCTGTCACTATCTGTCCCTGGAGAGTCATTTTGTGGTCAGGTGTGGCGCAGAAACATTAAAAAACCTAAGATCATGGCATCTGGTCCTATCACTTCATAGAAAATAGATGGGGAAACAGTGGAAACAGTGTCAGACTTTATTTTGGGGGGCTGCAAAATCACTGCAGATGGTGATTGCAGCCATGAAATTAAAAGACGCTTACTCCTTGGAAGGAAAGTTATGACCAACCTAGATAGCATATTCAAAAGCAGAGACATTACTTTGCCAACAAATGTCTGTCTAGTCAAGGCTATGGTTCTTCCAGTAGTCATGTATGGATGTGAGAGTTGGACTGTGAAGAAAGCTGAGTGCCAAAGAATTGATGCTTTTGAACTGTGGTGTTGGAGAAGACTTCTCAGAGTCCCTTGGACTGCAAGGAGATCCAACCAGCCTATCCTAAAGGAGATCAGTCCTGGGTGTTCATTGGAAGGACTGATGCTGAAGCTGAAACTCTGGTACTTTGGCCACCTCATGCGAAGAGTTGACTCACTGGAAAAGACTCTGATGCTGGGACGGATTACACAGGAGGAGAAGGGGATGGCAGAGGATGAGATGGCCGGATGGCATCACTGACTCAATGGATATGAGTTTGGGTGAACTCCGGGAGTTGGTGATGGACAGGGAGGCCTGGTGTGCTGCAATTCATGGGGTCACAAAGAGTCGGACATGACTGAGCAAACGAACTGAACTGTGGTGCAGAAAATTAGACCTCTTCTGACTCGGGATTGAGTCAGAGTTCAGTTGTTCAGTCGTGTCTGACTCTTTGTGACACCGTAGACTGGAGCACGCCATGCTTCCCTGTCCTTCACCAACTCCTGGAGCATGTTCAGACATGTCCATCAAGTCCATGGTGTCATCCAACCATCTCATCCTCTGTCATCCTCTGCTCTTCCTGCCTGCAATCTTTCCCAGCATCAAGGTCTTTTCTAACGATTCAGCTTTTCACATAAGGTGACCAAAGTATTGGAGCTTCAGCTTCAGCGTCCGTCTTTCAAATGAATATTCAGGACTGATTTCCTTATGGATTTACTGGTTGGACCCTTGCAGTCCAAGGAAATCTCAAGAGTCTTCTCCAACACCACAGTTCAAAAGCATCAATTCTTCAGTGCTCAGCTTTCTTTAAAGTCCAACTCACATCTATACATGACTACTGGAAAAACCAAAGCTTTGGCTAGACAGACCTTTGTCAGCAAAGTAATGTCTCTGCTTAGTAATCTGCTGTCTAGGCTGGTCGTAGCTTTCCTTCCAAGGAGCAAGTGTCTTTTAATTTCATGGCTGCAGTAACCATCTGCAGTGAGTTTGGAGCCCAAGAAAATAAAGTCTGTCACTGTTTCCATTGTTTCCCCATCTATTTGCCATGAAGTGATGGGACCGCATGCCATGATCTTAGGTTTTTGAATGTTTAGTGAAAAATCCATCTTTTTAACTCTCCTTTTTCACTTTCATCAAGAGGCTCTTTAGATCTTCATCACTTTCTGCCATAAAGGTGGCATAATCAGCATATCTGAGGTTATTGATATTCTCCCAGAAAACTTGATTCCGGATTGTTTTTCATACAGCCCAGCATTTCTCATAATGTACTCTGGATAAAAGTTAAATAAGCAGGGTGACAATATACAGCCTTGACGTATACCTTTCTCAATTTGGAACTAGTCCATGTTCCATGTCCAGTTCTGACTGTTTCTTCTTGACCTACATACAGATTTCTCAGGAGGCAGGTCAGGTGGTCTGGTATCCCCATCTCTTGAAGAATTTTCCACTGTTTGTTGTGATCCACACAGACAAACACTTTTGCATAGTCGATAAAGCAAAAGTAGATGTTTTTCTGGAACTCTTGCTTTTTCGATGATCCGACAGATGCTGGCAATTTGATCTCTGGTTCCTCTGGCTTTTCTAAATCCAGCTTGAATATCTGGAAGTTCTTAGTTCATGTACTGTTAAAGCCTGGCTTGGAGAATTTTGAGCATTACTTTGCTAGCATGTGAGATGAGTGCAATTGTGTGGTAGTTTGGAGAGTTTTTGGTGTTGCCCATTTGGGATTGGAATGAAAATTGACCTTTTCCAGTCCTGTGGCCACTGCTGAGTTTTCCAAATTTGCTGGCATATTGAGTGCAGCACTTTCACGGCATCATCTTTTAGGATTTGAAATAGCCTAGCTGGAATTCCATCACCTCCACTGGCTTTGTTCATAGTGATTCTTCCTAAGGCCCATTTGACTTCACATCCCAAGATGTCTGGCTCTAGGTGTGATCACACCATCGTGATTATCTGGGTCATGAAGATCTTTTTTGTACAGTTCTTCTGTGTATTCTTCCCATCTCTTCTTAGTATCTTCTGCTTTTGTTAGGTCCGTATGGTGTCTGTCCTTAAATGCACCCATCTTTACGTGAAATCTTCCCTTGTGAAAGTTATTCAGTCAGGCCCAACTCTTTGTGAGCCCATGGACTGTATAGTCCATGGGATTCTTTAGGCCAGAATACTGGAGTGGGTAGCCTTTCCCTCCTCCAGAGGATTTCCCAACCCAGGAATCAAACCCAGGTCTCCTGCATTGCGGAAGATTCTTTACCAGCTGAGCCACAAGGGAAGCACAAGAATACTGGAGTGGATAGCCTATCCCTTCTCCAACAGATCATCCCAACCCAGGAATAGAACTGGGGTCTCCTGCATTGCAGGTGGATTCTTTACCAACAGAGCTATCAGGGAAGCCCTATATCTCCCTTTTGTGTCTCTAATTTTCTTGAAGAGATCTCTAGTCTTTTCCATTCTACTGTTTTCCTCTATTTCTTTGCCTTGATTGCTGAGGAGGGCTTTCTTATCTCTCCTTGCTATTCTTTGGATTCAGCATTCAGATGGGTATGTTTTTCCTTTTGTCTTTTGCCTTTAGCTTCTTGTCTTTTCTCAGGTATTTGTAAGATTTCCTCAGACAACCATTTTGCTTTTTTGCATTTCCTTTTCTTGGAGATGGTCTTTATCATGCCTCCTGTATGATGTCATGAACTTCTGTCCATAGTTCATCAGGCCCTCTGTCTATCAGATCTTGAGTCAGAAAATAAGTATATAATCTTAGAAATCATTTAGTCAAGTGTTGTAGTCTATGTGCCTGTGGAAAGTGTAAAATCAACTTTTTGCAGTGTGTCTCTTGAAAAACAATCAAAATTATGCATTTTAATTATAGTCATAAAATATGCATGACAATTATAAATATGAGAGATTATAACAGTGTATGAGATAGCTGGTTGTTAATATTTTTCTTCTTTTGGTCAGAATTTAAATCTACTTAGAGACACCATTGGAAACTCTCTTTGTAATTCTATGTGACTTTAATTAAAACAAAAATAAACCGGGAAATGACCACTTAATAGATTGAATTTTTTCATAAATAGCAATTTAAAATATCAATATTTTGGGGAAATAATAATAATTTTTAAATGTCCTGAGGGTATTCACACATGCCTGAAAATAAATAGACATTTTAAACCAACCACAATGTGATGGGAACCAAAAATTTACTACAGATGCCAGCAAGTAAACATAACTGCATCATGAATAAATAATATATCCCACACTGAAAAAAGTGGAGAAGTCAAGAACTAATATAAGAATCTGTAGGAAATATTGTAAGATAAAGACAAAATTGGGGCTTCCCTAGTGGCTCAGATGGTAAAGAGTCTGCCTGCAATGCAGGAGACTGGGATTCGATTCCTGGGTTGGGAAAGTCCCCTGGAGAAGGGAATGGTTACCCACTCCAGTACTCTTGCCTAGAGAATCCCATGGACAGAGTAGCCTGGCGGGCTACAGTCTATGGGGTTGCAAAGATTTGGACACAACTGAACAACTGACACATACAAAGACAAAATAAACTCTGGTTAGGAAAATTGTTTTTTTAAGGGGTATGATATAGCAATTCTGAAACTTCTATGTGTATACTGAAACCGACAAATATGAAAAATAGTGTTGATAAAATGAGAGCCAGGTCTCACATTTCTCATTTTCAAAGAAAGAATTTACAAATAAAGAAAGAAGGAAGGCTAGAATGAACTATGCAGTGTTGGATTTAATTTGAGGTATCTGTATAAACTGTTTTTTGATAGATTAGTAAATAGAACAATAGACATGGAGTGTGTTCACCCATGCAGGGGTTAGTACACAGACACATTTTCTTACCCTGTCTGTTAGCAAGGCCTAGAAGCCATGATATTCTGATCACAATTAGGTCACCTAGGACCCAGAAGAATCTGAAACTTCTTCTGGTTCCAGAAAGTAAAGAGTTTTACAAAGAGAGAAAACTACTACAACAACACAGAGCCACCCTAAGGAACCACCCTAGACAGAACTGGAAAAACTTTTGCAAAAGAATAAAATAATAGTATTGGATATAACTCCTAGACTAAAATGCATTTTCATGGATCCTTACTAATGTAAATAAATAATCAGATTAACTAATAAAATGATGGAAACATGACAAGCCTTTCCTATAGTAGAATTCTAATGAAAACATCGAAGAAACAAGGGAAATAAAGGACTATTGTTAGACAGTAACTTCAGTCATAATTTGTTACAGACAAAAATCCACTGATGAATACTAAAATTAGAGAAATTTTGGGAAAAGGTTTGAGGAGGAAAAGATTTGCATAACCTCAAGTGTGTCTCCCAAGGTATTTATCAACTGCAAAGGGAAAAATGATAACTTTAGCAGACACCATCTTAACCAAGTAATCCAGGTAGACATCACTAGGAATAAGACATAGAGACGTCACGAGTCCCTTGATGTGAAGTACCAAGAAGGATACAACATTATGTATGTGTTATTTTTGACAATAATGTAAAGCTTCCATCTAACCACGAGAAAACATCAGATGATCCCCATATTAAGGGCATTCTATAACATTGTTGATGAATATTCTTCAAAAGTGTCATAAGCATAAAAGACAAGAAAAGCTAAGGAACTGCCATAGATTGTATAACAAATATAAATAACAACTAAATATAATGTGAGATTTTGTACAGGATGCTACAAAAGAAAAATGACATTAGTGGAAAGTTTCTGAAATTCAAATAAGCTCTGTAGTTTAGTTAATAATTTTGCATCAACATTAATTTCTTATTCATTATTTTACTATAGTTGTATAAAATAGCATTAGAAGAAGCTGCATGAGAGATACAGGAAAACTCTTGTACTATTCCTGAAGTTATGTAAATCTTAAGTTAGTTTTTAATGTATTTAAATAAAATTATAAAAGGGGCTTTGTTAGCAATCTACAGATTCAATGCAATCTCTATCAAGCTACCAACAGTGTTTTTCACAGAGCTAGAACAAATAATTTCACAATTTGTATGGAAATACAAAAAACCTCAGATAGCCAAAGCAATCTGAGAAAGAAGAATGGAACTGGAGGAATCAACCTGCCTGACTTCAGGCTCTACTACAAAGCCACAATCATCAAGACAGTATGGTACTGGCACAAAGACAGAAATATAGATCAATGGAACAAAATAGAAAGCCCAGAGATAAATCCACACACCTATGGACACCTTATCTTCAACAAAGGAGGCAAGAATATACAATGGATTAAAGACAATCTCTTTAACAAGTGATGCTGGGAAAACTGGTCAACCACATGTAAAAGAATGAAACTAGATCACTTTCTAACACCATACACAAAAATAAACTCAAAATGGATTAAAGATCTAAATGTAAGATCAGAAACTATAAAACTCCTAGAGGAGAACATAGACAGAACACTCTCCGACAGAAATCACAGCAGGATCCTCTATGATCCACCTCCCAGAATACTGGAAATAAAAGCAAAAATAAACAAATGGGACCTAATTAAAATTAAAAGCTTCTGCACAACAAAGGAAACTATAAGCAAGGTGAAAAGACAGCCTTCAGAATGGGAGAAAATAATAGCAAATGAAGCAACTGACAAACAGCTAATCTCAAAAATATACAAGCAACTTATGCAGCTCAGTTCCAGAAAAATAAATGACCCAATCAAAAAATGGGCCAAAGAACTAAATGGACATTTCTCCAAAGAAGACATACAGATGGCTAACAAACACATGAAAAGATGCTCAACATCACTCATTATCAGAGAAATGTAAATCAAGACCACAGTGAGGTACCATTTCACACCAGTCAGAATGGCTGAGATCCAAAAGTCTACATGCAATAAATGCTGGAGAGGGTGTGGAGAAAAGGGAATGCTCTTACACCATTGGTGGGAATGCAAACTAGTACAGCCACTATGGAGAACAGTGTGGAGATTCCTTAAAAAACTGGAAATAGAACTGCCTTATGACCCAGCAATCCCACTGCTGGGCATACACACCAAGGAAACCAGAACTGAAAGAGACACGTGTACCCCAATGTTCATCGCAGCACTGTTTATAATAGCCAGGACATGGAAGCAACCTAGATGTCCATCAGCAGATGAATGGATAAGAAAGCTGTGGTACATATACAGAATGGAGTATTACTCAGTCATTAAAAAGAATACATTTGAATCAGTTCTAATGAGGTGGATGAAACTGGAGCCAATTATACCGAGTGAAGTAAGCCAGAAAGAAAAACACCAGTACAGTATGAAAGTGAAAGTGAAGTTGCTCAGTCGTGTCCGACTCTTTGCGACCCCATGGACTGTAGCCTATCAAGTTTCTCCGTCCATGGGATTTTCCAGGCAAGAGTGCTGGAGTGGATTGCCATTTCCTTCTAATGCATATATACGGAATTTAGAAATATGGTAATGATAACCCTGTATGCGAGATAGCAAAAGAGACACAGATGTGTAGAACAGATTTTTGGACTCTGTGGGAGAGGGAGAGGGTGGGATGATTTGGGAGAATGGCATTAAAACATGTATAATGTCATATAAGAAACGAATCACCATTCTAGGTTCGATGCAGGATACAGAATGCTTGGGGCTGGGTGCACTGGGATGACCCAGAAAGATGGTATGGGGAGGGAGGTGGGAGAGAGGTTCAGGATTGGGAACACGTGTACACCCGTGGCGTATTCATGTTGATGTATGGCAAAACCAATACAGTATTGTAAAGTAAAATAAACTAAAAAAAATAAATCATCTCAAAAAAAAGGGTGCTTTGTAGGGACCCATGTGTACAACCTCCTCATTTTACACATTAGGAGCTCCGAAATACTAAAGGCTTTATCCACAATATAAAGTTTGAGGGAAAGTTAAGATGAGCTCAAAGGGTATTGTCAAATATTCTGAGAATTTCTTTCCTCTGGTTCAACGTATGAAAATTGAATTTTAATTCTTAGCAGTTGGTAACTGCTGGTCAGCTTGTCTAAATTACAGCTTCCCAATTTCAGTTCTCTTGGTGTTTATGCAATATGAAGATGAATGCCAAAACTGTTTTCACTATCTCTTGTCATACTGACAACCTATAGTACATTGAGTAAATACACCAGTGACAAAAATGCTTTATCCCAGGTAGGCCTGTCTGTCTAGATTGAAGAATAAATAAAGCTACCAGACTTTATCAAGTTAAGAGAAAAACTCAGAATTTATAGATAATATATATTTAGCAATAATTATCAACATTAAATGACTCTTTTGAAATGTAAATATCAAGCGACTTTAACTTAGAAATGTTAGATTCATAAAATAGTAACTTACACATGCTAGGAATAGATCTCTTACCAAAAGAAATATGCTTATATTTGTACTTTTCTTTGATTTCAAGACATCAGCTGAGCCCTAATGCACTTTCATTTATCTTTAGAAAAGAGGCAGGAACTATTTATCTTATAAAGCTTTCTTAATTTTATATTCATTAACTGTCCAGTTTAGCACTCACTCAATGAATCAGCATTATCTTTGGGCCTGATATTGGTTTTCTAAAATTTTTTATTGAAAAGTTTTATTCTTTATCAATAAGTAGTAAGTATTACTCATTCAGTTGTGTCTTAAGTCTTTGTGACTCCATGGGCTGTAAGCTGCTAGGCTCCTTTGTCCATGGTATTCTACATGGAAGAATAGTGGAATGGGTACCCATTCCCCTCTCCAGGGGATTATATTTGCCTTCAAAGTAGCAATTAACAACAAAAATACATCAAGAATGTTAAAGGTAGTAGGAATAAAAAGTGATCAGTGTCTTTCCTAGTGGCTCAGTGGTGAAAAATCCATCTGCATGGATGAGGGTTCAATCCCTGATCCAGGAGGATATCACATCCTGTGGAGCAACCAAGCCCAGATGCCACAACTATTGAGCCTGTGCTCTAGAGCCTGGGGGCTGCAACTACTGAGCCCATATGCTATACATCTAGAGCCCTTGCTCTGCAACCAGAGAAGCCACACTGAGAAGCCTGCACACAGCAACTAGAGAAAAGCCTGCTCAGCAACACAGCCAAACATAATTAATTAATTATTGGAAAAAAAGTTATCAGGTCCCACTTGGATATCTATTATTTATAGATACAAATTGCTGTGCATCTGTTGCCAGGCTGAAAATCTCAGAAGGTTGATTAGCACCAGAACTACTAGTCTTGCGAATTACTTACATGGTATGAATTGAGGTAGTCTGGTCAGAGCTATCTGTTCCCACATGGTTCCACTGCTGAGCTACCCACTAGCTGAGACTCCAGTGTGAGAGCTTTAGAGATATTACATATAAATGCTAAGAAAAAGAAAAGCTTGATCTAGCAGCCTTGGATTCTGGGTTATAAAGTTTTCACCAATAATGATTTTTGTTGCTTTAAACAAATCTTTATTTTATATTGGAGTATTTAGTTGATTATTTTTTGTTACTTTGGACATGAAACTTTATATCTTGTATTTTCCATGTCCCTTCTGAAAAGGCTTCTTTGAGTTTTTTTTTTTTTAATTTTTTAAATTTTAAAATCTTTAATTCTTACAAGCGTTCCCAAACATGAACCCCCCTCCCACCTCCCTCCCCACAACATCTCTCTGGGTCATCCCCATGCACCAGCCCCAAGCAAGCTGCACCCTACGTCAGACATGGACTGGTGATTCAATTCTTACATGAGTTTTATTACTCTACTCCTAGTACTCGAGATGATGATGCTAAAATTCGCAGAGTCTTTGTTCCTGGAACTTGCATTACTCTGTTGTGGGATTACTTTCCATCTTTCCTGCCATAGATAAAATTCATATGCCAAATTTGGAACTGATTTTAAATATTTGTATAGCTTTTTAAACCCTGTGAACAAGGAATGAGATTTTGCGACAAAACTCTCTTACCAAAAAACATACCTTTTTTTCAGAGATAATACATCCTCCACTTTATGTGCTTTACAGTTTATAAAACATTTAATACATATCACTGAGGGTTCTTACTCCTTGGAAGAAAAGTTATGACCAACCTGGATAGCATATTCAAAAGCAGAGACATTACTTTGCCGACTAAGGTCCGTCTAGTCAAGGTAATGGTTTTTCCTGTGGTCATGTATGGATATGAGAGTTGGACTGTGAAGAAGGCTGAGCGCCGAAGAATTGATGCTTTTGAACTGTGGTGTTGGAGAAGACTCTTGAGAGTCCCTTGGACTGCAAGGAGATTCAACCAGTCCATTCTGAAGGAGATCAACCCTGGGATTTCTTTGGAAGGAATGATGCTAAAGCTGAAGCTCCAGTACTTTGGCCACCTCATGCGAAGAGTTGACTCATTGGAAAAGACTCTGATGCTGGGAGGGATTGGGGGCAGGAGGAGAAGGGGACGACCGAGGATGAGATGGCTGGATGGCATCACGGACTTGATGGACGTGAGTCTGCGTGAACTCCGAGAGATGGTGATGGACAAGGAGGTCTGGCGTGCTCCGATTCATGGGGTCTCAAAGAGTCGGACACGACTGAGCGACTGAACTGAACTGAACTGAGGGTTATTATAGCCCTAGTAGATATTAAAATGATTTTATGGAGGCTGAATTTGAAGACTAGTGAATGGATGCCTAAAATCATCCATTAGTGAGAGGTGCAGCTCATCCAGCTACCGTCCTTCCCATTATACCACACCATCTTAGGCCAGACCAGTTAGTGTTAGTTATTTCAAAAATAGGAACTTCTGAAATCACATTTTAGCTCTTAGATTTTTTTTAAAAATATCTGTGTTTAATAGTAAGGGGAACGAATATGACTTGATATTTTATTTTGATTGAACATGAGCAAATGGGGCTTCCTTTGGGTATTTCTCTCATCTCCTCACTGTATTCATATGGAATTAACAGTGGTAGGTTGGGAAATTCTTTTATAAAAATACCTTTCTTGACTTTGAGGTATAGAAAGAGAATGGCTATGAATGAATATACTTGAAAGTGAGCAGTGCATTTTGTGAGACTTGAAATTCATCAAACTTAAGGTGCCTTACTTCTGAGCCTGTTCATGAAAGGACCTGAGAAGGCTGAAAGAGTTTTATATATGATCAAAATTGAATCTGAAGAAAAGCTGTGTAAAATTCTCATTGCCACATTTCTAAAGTTAGAAAAAAGTCAGAAAATGACAATTCTTAGGAGGTTTAGGGAGGGGGTATGGGAGAAAAATGGGTGTTGGGAACAAAGAAAATCAAAGTAAAACTTCATAGAGATTAGAAAATATTATTTTAGTTAAGAGAATAAATAAATCTTTACTCTAGGACTCTGCTTAATAAAGCTGATTAGCTTTAAAACCTTTGGTTTTGGAATCACAACCGCAAGGATACGGGATAAATCCTAGCTCATGGTTCTGAGCAGCTTCTTAATCATTTTCAGCATCAGTTTCATCTACACAGTGAGAATATGAGTTTATTAGAAATGATGTTTTGAAAATTAGGGAGAAAGTATGTAAAGGTACTAAAACATTGCTCTGGCAAACCTTTTATTTTTAAGTGCAAAAAAATCACCAGAGTTCTTACGAATAAAACTAGATTATCTGTATAGAATATAGATTTTTTTGGTTGAAGAAAGGAGTAGGGGGATTTATCCTCACCATATATTATTTAGCTAAGTTTGAAATGTATACCATAAATATGCATTGCCTCATCAAAAGAGTGATTTTTAAAATTATGCAAACATTATAGACTAAATCTCATGTTGAGATGTTGAGAATCTATAAAGTAGTCAACGGAAATCAATATTTCTATGATCCCCTTATAAACTTATAAACTTTTAAACTTTTAAAGTACTGTAAAGGAATAAATGGGCTCCTGGCTGCACCTTTTGTTTCTCACTTACATCCCAGCTGAAAGCCTCCCATCAATTAATACAAATATGTACCTGAAAGCATCTTGTAAAATTCTTATATTTTTATTTTAAATTATCCTTAATCATTTTGAAAGGCATATACTTTTGATAATCCATTTTATAGACAGGTATACATGCTGGACTTCATAGATATTAATTCATTCAAAATCACATGGTAAGTAAAAGGGATGGGATTCAAACTTTGAAAACTTTTAAAATTTTATTATACTTTAAAAATAGAGCATATTTTTTTAGAACAGAAAGTATGGAGATTTCCCATATTCCTTGTCCCCATGCATGCATAGCTTCCCCATTATCAACACCCCTCACCACCATGGTATATCTGTTATAACTGATGTACCCACAGTGATATATCATAATTACCTGAAGTTCCCAGGTAGCAGGTTAAAACCCACCTGCCAATACAGGAAACATAAGAGACCAGGGTTCGATCCCTGGGTCAGGAAGATCCCCTGGAGGAGGGAATGGCAACTCACTCCAGTATTCTTGCCTGGAGAATCCCGTGGACAGAGAAGCCTGGTGGGCTATAGTCCATAGGGTCCCAAAGAGTTGGATATGACTGAAGTGACAGCATGCATGCATGTACTACCTGAAGTTTAAACTTACATTAAAATTCATTCCTGGTGTTGTGCATTCTGAGTTTTGGCAAATGTATCTATATAATGAAATATATACATCATTATGGTATCATACAGGACATCTGCACTGCCCTAAAGCCCTGCTTTACCTATTCACATATCCTTTCCCCTTAAGTCCTGGAAACCACTGAAAATATCTATAATTTTGTCTTTTTTCTGAATACCATCTAATTAGAATCATACACTATGTAAAATTTTTGGATTAGTTTCTTTCACTTAGTATTATGTATTTAAGTTTCCTCCATGTCTTTTAACTTGATAGCTATTTCTCTTTAGTGGTAAATAACATTTCATTGTCTGGATGCACCACCATTTATCTATTCTCCTACTGATGGGCAGCATGGTCACTATAAAGCTGCAGTAAATATCCATATGCAGGTTTTCGTGTGGGTATGCATTTTCAACTCTTTCAGGAAAATACCAAGGAGTGAATTTGCTGGATTCTGTGGTAAGAGTATGTTTAGTTTTGTTAAATGCCACCAAACTGTCTTCCAAAATGGCTATCATTTTTCATTTCCGCCAGAAATGAATGAGAACTCTTGATGCTCCATACTTCACCAGCATCTGGTGTTGTCAGTTCTGGATTTCACCCATTTTTCTAGGCGTGTAGTGGTATTTCACTGCTGTTTTCATTTGCATTTCTCTAACGATATATAATGTGAAGCATTTTTTCATATGTTTGTTTGCTATCTGTAACTTTTAAATCTTTTTGACCACAAATCTGTGTATTAAAAACAAACAAAAGAAGTGTGCCACCGGATGTGAGGAATTAGTTCCCAAAATTAGAAGTGAGGGTTCAGAGGGCTAAGAAGCTGTGTAGAGGGTAGGCTGAAAATGGATGCTGGAGCACTTGGATCTCAGCAAATGGGCAGTTGTCCAATTACTGAACTTTCAGCAGGTGGACCTTTTGAAAGTCATGATATTCTTTGGAAATATTTTTCTTATGTGAAAATTAACTTTTGCCCAGTTATCCTCTTGAATTATTAGAGACACCTAATCTTACATTTTAATCTTGCATCTTATATCTGCTCAGAAATGATAAGGGGAAGTAGTAGGGTATATAACACAAGATGGACCAGGTGTTAATAACTGCCAATGATGGGTAATGGTGAAGGATTTTATTATATTCTTCTATTTCTATATATGGTTAAAGTTTTCTATAGTAAATAATTTAAAATAAACATGCAAAGCAACATGATATTAAGATATATAAAGTTTTTGAGATAAGACACAGTTTGTTCCCTTAGGAGAAGGAAATGACAACTCACTCCAGTATTCTTCCCTGGAGAATCCCAGGGACAAAGGAGTCTGGTGGGCTGCTGTCTATGGGGTCGCACAGAGTAGGACATGACTGAAGTGGCTTAGCAGCAGCAGCAGCAGTGTTCCTTTAATTGTTGGGTCATATGCTAAGTGTTTTGAGTCATTTAAAATCATACAAAATAATATTTGAAGCTTCATGCTTTTAGTGTATATTATATTGACAGAGGTATTTTCTGATTCCCTGGTGGCTCAGTGGTAAAGAATCCCCCTGTACCCTGAACCCAACAGTACTCCCCAAATTCATATATTGAAGCTCTAATTCCCAGGATGACTATATTTGGAGATAAAGCCTTTAAGAAGATCATTAAGATTAAATGTGGCCATAAATGCCCTAATCCAGTGACTGATGTCATTACAACAAGAGGAAGAGACCCCAGAGATATACACAAAGGCCTTGTGAGGACAAAAAGAGAAGGCCTATATCTGTGAGTGAAGGAGAGGCTTTAGGAGAAACTAACCCTGCCAGCATCATGATTTCAGACTTCCAACCTTCAGAATATGGGAAAATAAACGCCTATTATTTAGGTCATTCAGTTGATGTTGTTTGTTTGTTTGTTTCCTTTTTTAATGGCAGCCCCAGCTGACTAGTATACCAAAATAAAATGTTCAATGGAAATAAAATGAATTTATCCACATTAAGAAACATTTAGGGTCTATTTGCTCTACTAAAATTACAAATGAAGTTCAAGGCAAGGCAGCATGTTCAGCATCTTCCATTTTGTTCCAGCTTCAAATCTTTCACTGATTATGTTAAGGGGTAATGAAGAGGCTATTAAGGTATTTTTAATGATCCATCATAAAATGATGTAATGAAAGAACCCCTCTTCATGGGGGAATGTAAATTTGGCTTACTGTAATAAAGTTGTGTTATTAATTAAAGTAGAAGCATTGCATCTTATTTAGAGTTGCCTTTTTACAGTAACTTAACCTATACAACATTAGAAGTACTGATACATGAGAATTTTTGCCAAAAATGTAAATTCTGCTCCTCTGGAAACACTTCTGCCAACACAACATACACTAAAGGCATGAAACCTCAAATATTACGTTCTTATCTGATTTTAAATGTTTTAAAACACTCAGCAAATGATCCAACACCCAACAATTAAAGGAACACAGTTGTATCTTCTTGTCTCAAAAACTTTACTTATATATTTTATATCATGTCACTTTGAACATTTATTTTAAATTATTTATTATAGAAAGCTTTAACCATATATAGAAATAGGAGAATATAATAAAATCCTTTAGCATTATCTGTCATCAACAGTTATCAACACCTGGCCCATCTTGTGTTCTGTACCCTACTTACTTCCCCTTATCATTCCTGTACAAGTGTAAGATGTATTATTTCATCTATACATATTTCAGTGTGTTTCTCTGAAAGTCAATAACCTTCTTTTTAAAGATACCCATGATGTCATTATTATTTGAAAAACCTAATAAATCCTTAATATCAGAAAAGGTCCATTGTTTAAATTTTTCCAACTTTCTCACAAATGCCACAATTATTTTTATATTTAAAAAATCAGGAACAAAGTCAGTTATAAACATTGCATTTAGTTAATATGTCTCTTTAGTATAAAAGATTTTGTAGCAGAATAAGTAGCTTTTTGCCCACTGCAAAATGGAAAGACCAAATGCTGAGGCAATAGCCTCTTCCGGAATGTAAAGGCTTCACTGCAGTGTGGCCAAATAAAGAGACAGGAAGCAAAGTTAAGATGTGTTTCCTGGATAGGCAGTTGAGTCGGGTATTTTATCTGGGAAGCAGGGAGCAAGAGGGGTAAGGGGCCCGGGAATGAATAGTGGAAAGCAAATTTTTAGTTTCAAGAGTTCACTATATAAATGTGACTGTTCTTCGTACCTTGTCATGTGTTACGTTTGCAAGATGGGCAGGGTTCATTATGAAACTTGTGGTAGGTTTTCATCTTTGAGGTGTAAAGCTTACTATGTCATTCTAGTCCCTCATTGTGCCTGCACCTGCGGGATGCTTAGTGAGGGGCTGTTAGTGAGTCATTTCTTTATCTGTGGTTTCTCTGGTACTCAGCAAAACAAGCTTGGTGTTCTCAACCTATCATTCTGTTTCTGCCTTATGTACCTTGTAACTTAGAGCTCATAGTGTCTGTTTCTGTCCGTCTTTCTCTTTTTTTTTAAATTACTTACAACATATTTGTTGAATCAGAAATAAGATTCTTTGTCCAGCAGTCCCCTGTAGTTCAGCTTTTGCTGATTGCTTCTCTTCTGTGTCTTTTAACATACTCTTTGCTCTTTGTTAAAGAAGTTATTGAGAGATCATGACCAGCAATTGACCTGTGAACTGGGCCTGGGTAGTCAGAGGCTCCTTTCCCTCTTCTCTGTCCTTTGAATGAATATATGTTCCACCCACTGATACCAAAAGCGGAACCATTTTCAAGGGTGCAAACTGGAGAGAGTAATTTACTATTGAGGCCATCTAGACAGTATACATGACTGAACCCAGTTAAAGCCTCTATATAAACTTTTAAGATTCTGATGTTTAAGTGGGAAGATCTGCTTGTCTTGCAGCTGCCCAAGTCAAGCCTGGCAATTAAGTCCCCTTGCTTATTAAACCTGCCACCTACCAATCAGGAGTGGTCAGCCTCTTTCTTGGATCTCTTCTTGCCCTCCATATATAGGGGCCAGTTTTAGGTCTCACCCAGTAAATTCACAAGTTTGTAAACCAAAAGTCTTGTGTATTTTTCTATAGATTAGAAATGGAGGCTTGATGTGATTCAGATTTATTAATTTCTCTTTTTTGTAATACCATTTCATAGATAGTATTGTGTTTATATAAAATGAGGCAGATAAAGTCTGTCTTTCTTGTTTTCTGATGTTAAGAGTAACTGTTGATCAATATCTAGATTAATTCATTACAGTATATAAAATGATATAATTCTGTCATATTATTTTCTAACTGGAAATTCTCCCTTAAAAATAAACTTCTCATATATTACTTCATTATCCAAAAAGCACAGTGATGGTAGAAAAGAGTAGGATACATATTCAAATTTTTACATTTATTTCACAGCATAATGAGTCCATTTACCAGCATCTTCAAATGATGAGCAATGAGCATTTTTTTATCATCATGATTAACTGTTACATTTACTCCATTTTATGTATTTAAATTATATTATTTTTGATGCTTGCATTTTTGAATCTTCAACCAATGTGGAACTCTTTTAACTACTGAGTCCTTTGGCATGACTCTAGTAGAGGTCTTGAGATTTATTTATTTATTTTTTGGTACCTAGGGTAAAATGTTTCCATGCAGACATTGTATAATCCATGCTATTTTTGAGAAACTTTGGTTCATTTTATAGGAAAATGATATACAAAGACCAAAGTCTGGGCACTAGAAATATCCTTTGCTACCAGGTTGTCAGTGCTTTAGGAACTTTCCAATGGACATGGATTGGAAAAATACTTTAAAAAATTATGTTTAGTGGTTGTGTTTCAATTTAACAGCATGTTATTATTAATAAAATAAGTAGGCTTCAGCAATATGTGAACCATGAAATTCCAGATGTTGAAGCTGGTTTTAGAAAAGGCAGAGGAACCAAAGATCAAATTGCCAACATCTGCTGGATCATGGAAAAAGGAAGAGAGTTCCAGAAAAAAACATCTATTTCTGTTTTATTGACTATGCCAAAGCCTTTGACTGTGTGAATCACAATAAACTGTGGAACATTCTGAGAGAGATGGGAATACCAGACCACCTGACCTGCCTCTTGAGAAACCTGTATGCAGGTCAGGAAGCAACAGTTAGAACTGGACATGGAACAACAGACTGGTTCCAAATAGAAAAGGAGTACGTCAAGGCTGTATATTGTCACCCTGCTTATTTAGCTTCTATGCAGAGTACATCATGAGAAACGCTGGGCTGGAAGAAGCACAAACTGGAATCAAGATTGCCGGGAGAAATTTCAATAACCTCAGATATGCAGATGACACCGCCCTTATGGCAGAAAGTGAAGAAGAACTAAAAAGCCTCTTGATGAAAGTGAAAGAGGAGAGTGAAAAAGTTGGCTTAAAGCTCAACATTCAGAAAACTAAGATCATGGCATCTGGTCCCATTACTTCATGGGAAATAGATAGGGAAACAGTGGAAACAGTGTCAGACTTTTTTTGAGGGGGCTCCGAAATCACTGTAGATGGTGATTGCAGCCATGAAATTAAAAGATGCTTACTCCTTGGAAGGAAAATTATGACCAACCTAGATAGCATATTCAAAAGCAGAGACATTACTTTGCCAACAAAGGTCCGTCTAGTCAAGGCTATGGTTTTTCTAGTGGTCATGTATGGCTGTGAGAGTTGGACTCTGAAGAAAGCTAAGTGCCAAAGAATTAATGCTTTTGATCTGTGGTGTTGGAGAAGACTCTTGAGAGTCCTTTGGACTGCAAGGAGATCCAACCAACCATTCCTCTTTAAAGGAGATCAGTCCTGGGTGTTCATTGGAGGGAATGATGCTAAAGCTGAAACTCCAGTTCTTTGGCCACCTGATGCGAAGAGTTGACTCATTGGAAAAGACTCTGATGCTGGGAGGGATTGGGGGCAGGAGGAGAAGTGGACGACAGAGGATGAGATGGCTGGATGGCATCACTGACTCGATGGACATAAGTTTGAGTGAACTCCGGGAGTTGGTGATGGACAGGGAGGCCTGGCGTGCTGCTATTCATGGGTTCGCAAAGAGTCGAGCATGACTGAGTGACTGAACTGAACTGAAGTGAGAGATATGTATGTATACATATTTGTGCATATATATATATATATATATATATATACACACACACACACACATATCTATTTATTTATCTGCTTTAGCCTAATTCCTGGATACCTTAGGTAAATAATTAGAAATACTCTTTCCCTATTTCTATTTTGTATTCTTTTTCTCCCTTTGTCTTCCTCTTATCTCCTGTTTTTTCTTACAAATCAGGAAAGTTATAAAACTTATTACTCCAGTATAGTTGAGAAATTATGACCAAGGTGATAGCAGTTACATTGGGAACATATCTGAAAGGTAGAACCAGCAGCATCTGATGATGAATGGAGTGTAACTGTAGAATGAGGGAATGGGAGAAAACAAAAATAACTAGTTTTTGACATAAGCACATGGTGAATTGAGATGCCATTTACTGAAATAGGAAAGACTGGAGGAGAAATACATTTGAAGGGGAAGAGGGACTTAGAATTATTTGGACTTACCAAGTTTGATTTGCCCATTAGACCTCCAAGATTGAATATTAAATACAATTGGATAGAGCCTCCAACTAGAAAATAAACTCTAAGAAGATAGCTATTTTTGTTTATTTCATTCAATACTATGGCTCAGACAGTAAAATCTGCTTGCAATGAGGGAGACCTAATCTTGATACCTGTGTTCGGAAGGTCCCCTGAAAAAGGGTATGGCTACCCACTCCATTATCCTTGCCTGGAGAATTCCATGTACAGACAAGCCTGGTGGGTTATAGTCCATGGGGTCACGAACAGTTGGACATGACTGAGCAACTTCCACTTTTTCACTGTATCTTCAAAGCTTGAAGGAGGTACATAATAGATGTCCAGTAGATATTCACTGAGTGAATAAGCAAACAAAAATAAATGTGAAAAATATATCTCAGAACTTAAAATATGTCTCTTCTTATTCCAAATGGACACCTCTCCAATCCATGTAATTTTAATATTCTATTTAATCTTTATACAGCTTCAGTTAACAACAATACTGATAAAATAGCCATTTAATTCCTAATGGAAGAGAATAAGCAACAGGCAGATGGACCTTATGGGTCAAATCAACTATTTATATTTAAAGCCTTTATTATCTTTATACTTGGTAGTTTGTCACTATATATATATATATATATTGGCTTCCCAAAGTCAAATATGAAAGACAAAGGGAAACAAATGAAGGCTTTGTAAGGGGTTAATGGGTTCTCACTTTGATTTTGACTGTAGTTAATTATCAGCCTCTGGGTATTTCAAAGTATGTGACTAGGACATAGTAGCAGAAAGTGGCTTTTTACCTACTGAGATTATTTTTGGCCTTGCTCTACTGGTATAAGATGGTTTTCTGTGTATTGTATCCTGTTTTAAGGATTTCATGAAACTTATACTTGATTTGCAAAAAATTTCTGACATGACAACAAAGATGATACATTTATTGTCCTTTTGTTTTTGTTTTCTTTGGGAATTCCTTGGCGGTCTTCTGGATGGGACACGGTACTGTAACTGACAGAGTCCAGGTACTATCCCTGAACTGGTACTATCCCTGGTTGGAGAACTAAGATCCCACAAGCTGCACAGCACAGCCAAATTAAAAACAAAACAAAACAAATAGACAAAAAAAAAATTCCTTTGGCTTTCTTTCTGGCCTCAGAATTTTAGAGAGAAGTGCGTTATTGTTTCTACAACTTGCCAAAGCAAATGTTAGAAAAAATTAGATTGGCATTTATTCTAGTACACTCATTGCATTATCATTTAAAGCTAGATTAGCCATTGCAGTCTTGGCAGTGAAAAACAAGCCATTACTTTTAAATTGTAACATGTGTGGTCAGTTACAATTAACTGTAGTCAAGAAGCAACAGTTAGAATTGGACATGGAACAACAGACTGGTTCCAAATTGGGAAAGCAGTATGTCAAGGTTGTATATTGTCACCCTGCTTATTTAACTTCTATGCAGAGTACATCATGCTAAATGCTGGGCTGGATGAAACACAAGCTGAAATCAAGATTTCTGGGAGAAATATCAATAAATTCAGATTTGCAAATGATACCACTCTTATGGCAGAAAGCGAAGAAGAGCTAAAGACTCTTGATGAAAATGAAAGAGGAGAGTGAAAAAGTTGGCTTAAAACTCAACATTCAGAAAACTAAGATCATGGCATCTGGTCCCATCACTTCATGGCAAATAGATGGGGAAACAATGGAAACAGTGACGGAGTTTGTTTTGGGGCTCCAAAATCACTGCAGATGGTGACTGCAGCCATGAAATTAAAAGATGCTTGCTCCTTGGAAGAAAAGTTATGACCAACATAGACAGCATATTAAAAAGCAAAGACATTACTTTGCCAACAAATGTCTGACTAGTAAAAGCTATGGTTTTCCCAGTAGTCTTGTATGGATGTAAGAGTTGGACTGTAAAGAAAGCTGAGCACCAAAAAATTGACGGTTTTGAACTGTGGTGTTGGAGAAGACTCTTGAGAGTCCCTTGGACTGCAAGAAGATCCAACCAACTAATCCCAAAGGAAATCAGTCCTGAATAATCATTGGAAGGACTGAGGCTGAGGCTGAAATTCCCATCGTTTCGCCCCCTGATGCGAAGAGGTGACTCATTGGAAAAGACCCTGAGGCTGGGAAAGATTGAAGGCCTGAGGAGACGGGGACGAGAGATGATGAGATGGTTGGATAGCATCACTGACTCAATGGACATGAGTTTGAGTAAGCACCAGCTGTTACTAATGGACAGGGAGACCTGGTGTGCTGCAGTCCATAGGTTTGCAAAGAGTCAGACATGACTGAGCGACTGAACTGTACTGATGAGTGGTCAGAGATGGTGACACTGAGGTATGCATGAACAAAAGTTTTCATTTAGGAAGAGAATGCGAATTATGTGCTTTTATTCAACACATGGTTTCCAGGTGCTTTATTATCCTGTGCGTCTGAGATCCTAGATTTAATTTGATATTACCTTGAATTGTTATCCATAGAAGCTGCTGTGAAATTGAATAATTTGTAACAAGATTTATCAAAATTTGTATAGATTCCTGCAAGGTACTTCTGAAGTAAACTACAATCATGAATGAAATGTTAAGGTAATACTATGCCACTATGATTGTATTCACTATTTGTGAGTATGCTGTAATCAATGCATCTTGAGTTGAATCCTGAGAAAAATTTTATTTTTAAATTGCATATTTTATAAATTTATTCTCAAATATGCAAGTTAATCTAGTAGCAATGAGCTTCTTATAAGGAAATTTATACAGCTGGTAATTCAGAATTTCAGGAATCTTCTCCATATTTATGCTACTATGCAATTGTACCAAGTGTATCAAATTAATATTCAATTCATTTAGGTTTTTGATGCACTTTTCAGCCCTTGTAAAGCTCTTGGTATCATAACTTTTTTTATGTTTTCCTCATACATATTCTCAGAGGTATACTGTAAAATTATTTGTTAACTACAAACCAAATAATCTATCCTTCTAGAGGTAATTTTTCAATCTTTTTGTAGATTTAAGGTCAAACAACTCTCAAAAGGCTTGAATCCCTAAGGTCATTATACTGCATTTAAAAATCAGTTAATGATAGGCATATTAATTGCAGCCTTTATTTTAAACATTTTTTTTTCATGTGAGCTCAGGCCCTCTTACAGTGAAGAAAAGTACAATTTTATGTAAATGCATTAACATATGATGAATATGCCCAGGGGTGGGAGGAAAAGAAACATGAATGTTGAGACCTAAAGACATTTGTCAGATCAAGTGGGAGTTAGGAGAGGAATACTAAGAAAGAGGAAAAATCAAAAGGAGGCACAAGAAGACAAGTCTGATTAGTATGATTTTTTTAAAGAAATTTTTTGTTTTTTAATGAGGACCATTTTTTAAGGTCTTCATTGAATTTGTTACAATGTTGCTTCTGTTTCATGTTTTGTCTTTTTGGTCCCAAAGCATATGGATTCTTAGCACACTGACCAGGGATCGAACCCTCTGCAGTGGAAGGCAAAGTCTCAACCACTGGACTGCCAGAAAACCCCCTGATTAAGTTAATCTTTGAAGATGAAGGCAAGAATCCTCTTTTTTTGTAATTCTCAGCAGAACGTGGATTCTAGTTTCTATAGTTCACAGAATTTTTGTTTCTACTAATGAAGATCAGCCTATGTGTATTAGTGGAGATTGGAATAAAGCAAATATGAATTTGCTGGTTCATTCTATCATCTTTTACTGTTACAGAGAACTAAATGGGATATATATAACATCTCATTTTATTTATTTCATTTGCCCTCAGAGTAATTTCAAATGAAGTTTGAAATGACTAAAAACACCTAAGCTTTTTCTTGAATCATTTAAATAGAATTATAGAGAAATATGTGTATTTATAGTTTGCAAATATATATTATTTTCTAAATTGCCATGCCCTTGCAATGTTTTGTGTGTTTGTGTATATCTTTTTTTCTTTAAATTTTAGACTCTAAGCTAAAGAAACAAAAATAATATTATAGTGGTGGATGAAGTTATCACCCTGCTAATATCATATGTTGACTCAGATAGTAAAGAATCACCTGCAATGTGGGAGATCTGGGTTCAGTCCCTGTGTTGGGAAGATCCCCTGGAGAGTGGAGAGGGCATGGCAAACCCACTCCAATATTCTTGCCTTGAGAATCTCAGTGGGCAGAAGAACCTGGTGGGCTACAGTCTGTGGGGTCATAAAGAGTCGGACATGACTCAGTGACTAGGTACACAGCATGTAGTATCATACAGTTGATATAAAGAAGCATGCATTATTGTTTTTCAAATCTTTAGGCTAAGTTTATGAATTATAAAAAAGGAAATATTGCACCCATACACCAAAGTGGGGAATGTAGATAAACTTAGTTGATTCTTCAATGAGGGTTAGCGTCATTGTTTGTTAAAGTTTAGGTTAAAAAAATGCACATTTTACACATAGCCATTTATGAGACACTTTTGATTACTCTCACCACTTATTTAGAAAATAGAATTGACAATTGAAACATGAAAGAGGTTAAGAGTTAAATAAATTAACTTTAAAATGATTTTGGATATGGTTACTGATTGTTTCCTATCTTGAACAATGGTTAAGTTGGAGATTAAAATGTCAACTTAATTTTTTAATATAAATTTATTTATTTTAATTGGAGGTTAATTACTTTACAATATTGTATTGGTTTTGCCATACATCAACATGAATCCGCCACAGGTATACACGTGTTCCCCATCCTGAACCCCCTCCATCCTCCCTCCCCATACCATCCCTCTGTATGTGAGACAGCAAAAGAGACACAGACGTATAGAACAGTATTTTGAACTCTGTGGGAGAGGGCAAGGGTGGAATGATTTGGGAGAATGGCATTGAAACATGTATAAAATATCAACTTTAAAATGATACTATTGCCTTGATATGTTCTAGAAGTGAGTTGGATGATTAAAAATGGGTATTTCAACTGCAAGATTTTAGAATTATATAATTATTTACAGAGGCACTTAAGGTGACCTTTCACTATTAGGAGGAACTGCTGCCTGTTTTAATAAGAGTAAGTAATTTAACCTGCCAGAGAAACTTGATGAAATAATTTCAGAATCTATGGCTTTCAAATCCTTCAAGGTTTATTAGTCTCTGTACCCTGACCCAGCAACACGCTGATAACTATATTGCATTAGTTTTCAGTGAAGAAGGTATTTAAAAGCTGAATAGCCGCAAAAAGAGCTTGTACTATTTTAGGAGAATGACAATTTTTATAGTGCCATACAAACATGTAATCCAAATGTTGCTCATTAGTTCTAATCCTTTCAGCTAGCATTGTGATATTATAAGCTATTTTGCAGCTATTCAGCTTTTAAATACCCTCTTCACTGGAAAGCAATGCATTATACTTATCAGCGTGTTGCTGTGTCAGGGTACAGAGACTAATAAACCTTGACGGATTTAGAAAGCCATAGATTGAAATTCTTTCATCTACTGTGGGCAAGAACCCCTTAGAAGAAATGGAGTAGCCATCATAGTCAATAAAACAGTCCAAAATGAAGTTCTTGGATGCAATCTCAAAAATGACAGAATAATCTCTGTTTGTTTCCAAGGCAAATCTTTCAGTATCACAGTAATCCATGCCTATGCCCCGACCCGTAATGCTGAAGAAGCTGAAGTTGAACGTTTCTATGAAGACCTACAAGACCTTCTAGAACGAACACCCAAAAAAGATGTCCTTTTCATCAAGGGGACTGAAATGCAAAAGAGGTGTTTCCAGAAATAAATTTGTCCTTAAGGTACAGAATGAAGCAGGGCAAAGGCTAATAGGGTTTTGCCAAGAGAATGCATTGGTCACAGCAAACACCCTCTTCCAACAACACAAGAGAAGACTTTACAAATGTACATCACCAGATGGTCAATACTGAAATCAGATTGATTATACTCTTTGAGAATAAAGATGGAGAAGCTCTATACAGTCAGCAAAAACAAGACCGGGAGCTGACTGTGGCTCAGATCATGAATTCCTTATGGCCGAATTCAGACTTGAATTGAATAAAGTAGAGAAAACCACTAGACAATTCAGGTATGACCTAAATCAAACCCCTTATGAATATACAGTGGAAGTGACAAATAGATTCAAGGGATTAGATCTGATAGAGTGCCTGAAGAACTATGGACAGAGGTTCATGGCATTGTACAGGAGGCAGTGATCAAGACCATCCCCAAGAAAAAGAAATTAAAAAATGCAAAATGGTTGTCTGAGGAGGCCTGACAAATAGCTGTGAAAGAAGAGAAGTGAAAGGCAAAGGAGAAAAGGAAAGATATACCCATTTGAATGCAGAGTTCCAAAGAATAGCAAGGAAAGATAAGAAAGAAATGCAAAGAAATTGAGGAAAGTGATCAATGCAAAGAAATGAGGAAAACAACAGAATGAGAAAGACTAGAGATCTCTTCAAGAAAATTAGAGATACCAAGGGAACATTTCATGCAAAGATGAGCACAAAAAAAGACAGAAATAATATGGACCTAACAGAAGCAGAAGATATTAAGAGGTGGCAAGAATACACAGAAGAACTATACAAAAAAGATCTTAATGACCCAGATAATCACGATGGTGTGATCTCTTACCCAGAGCCAAACATCATGGAATGTGAAGTCAAGTGGGCCTTAGGAAGTACCACTATGAATGAAGCTAGTGGAGGTGATGGAATTCCAGTTGACCTATTTCAAATCCTAAAAGATGATGCTATGACAGTGCTGCACTCAATATGCCAGCAAATTTGGAAAACTCAGCAGTGGCCACAGGACTGGAAAAGGTCAGTTTTCATTCCAATCCCAAAGAAAGGCAATGCTAAAAACTCTTCAAACTGCTGAACAATTGCACTCATCTCACACGCTAGTAAAGTAATGCTCAAAATTCTCCAAGCCAGGCTTCAACAGTACGTGAACCATGAACTTCCAGACGTTCAAGCTGGATTTAGAAAAGGCAGAGGAACCAGAGATCAAATTGCCAACATGTTAGATCATTGAGAAAGCAAGAGAATTCCAGAAAAAAACATCTACTTATTTTTTATTGACTATGCCAAAGCTTTGACTGTGTGGATCACAACAAACTGTGGAAAATTACCTTCAAGAGATGGGAATACCAGACCACCTGACCTGTCTCCTGAGAAATCTATATGCAGATCAAGAAGCAACAGTTAGAACTGGACATGGAACAACAGAATGGTTCCAAATTGGGTAAGGAGTATGTCAAGGCTGTATATTGTCACCCTGCTTAGTTAACTTATATGCCTTGTACATCATGAGAAATGCTGGACTGGATAAAGCACAAGCTGCAATCAAGATTGCTGGGAGAAATATCAATCACCTCAGATATGCAGATGACACCACCCTTATGGCAGAAAGTGAAGAGGAACTGAAGATCCTCTTCATGAAAGTAAAAGGGGAAAGTGGAAAAGTTGACTCAAGACATAACATTCAGAAAACTAAGATCATGGTCCCATCACTTTATGGCAAATAGATTGGGAAACAATGGAAACAGTGACAGACTTTATTTTTGGGGCTCCAAAATCACTGCAGATGGTGACTGCAGCCATGAACTTAAAAGACGGTTGCTCCTTGGAAGAAAAGCTATGACCAACCTGGACAGCATATTAAAAAGCAAAGACATTACTTTGTCAACAAAGGTACATCTAGTCAAAACTATGGTTTTTCCAGTAGTCATGTATGGATGTGAGAGTTGGACTATAAAGAAAGCTGAGCGGTGAAGAATTGATGCTTTTGAACTGTGGTGTTGGAGAAGACTCTTGAGATTCCCTTGGACTGCAAGGAGATCCAACCAACCAATCCCAAAGGAAATCAGTCCTGAATATTCATTGGAAGAACTGATGCCGAAGCTGAAACTTCAGTAGTTTGGCCACCTGACGTGAAGAACTGACTCATTTGAAAAGGCCCTGATGCTGGGAAAGATTGAGGATGGGAGGAGAAAGGAATGGCGTAGGATGAGATGGCTGGATGGCATCACCGACTCATTGGACATGAGTGTTAGTAAACTCTGGGAGTTGCTGATGGACAGGGAAGCCTGGTGTGCTACAGTCCATGGGGTCGCAAAGAGCCTGACACGACTGTGCGACTAAAGTGAACTGAACTGAACTTTTAAACTGAAATTGAATAAGCCAGATTCAGTTCCTGTTTTTTTATTGTTTCCCATAAAATCAATGCTGACTTAAATAGAATGCTAAACAAAAGAACTTTTAATTTGGGGAAATTATATTTATCCTGTTCGAGTGCCAGTGTGAAGGAAGAATAGAGAGGGGGCAAAGAATAGAATATTATATTTGAAATGTTTTGCTGAGTTAAAATCTAGTCATTTCATTAGCTATCTATAAGTCAAGGCAATCTTTCCATAGAAATGTGAGTCACTCTTCAGCTGAGTGAAGGACCTAACTTCAAACACAGTAGTAGGGATATAAGCCCCCTAGGGTTCCCGGAGGGTCTCTGTGCTTCAAATGATGTCAGAGTTATCCCAGTGAGTTAGCCCTCAGAGCAGTTTGCACCATGCTCCAATTCATAGCATAATTCTGTAGAAGAAAAACATCTCGAGGAGAGAGGTAGAATGTAGTGGGTATTCATTTGGCAGAGGATTAACCTCTTTATAGGTACAAGAGTGCTAAGGGACTGAAATGTATGACTTGCATATGAGCCCCCACCTCTTCTGACAACCTTCCCCAAACAGCACACGTTGAGATTTTCAAAGAATTTTCAGACCCATTTTTCATAGCATAAGCAATTAACTTGTTTACTGTATACTCAGAGGAAAGAGTGTGGTCAGAACAGTCCAAGACCTGCTGTTCAGTTTTCCCAGAAAATGATAAATTATGGCAATAGTAATGAAAAGTATAACATTCTTAGCACTTTGCATATGCTAATTTATTCAATCCTCTCAGTAACTTTCAATTGAAGAGGAAACTGAAGCATGATGTAATTAATAATATGCCACTCCAATAATATACCTTCTCCAATATTCTTTTCTGGAGAATTCCATGGACAGAGGATCCTAATGGGCTACAGTCCACGGGGTCATAGAGAGTTGGACATGACTGAGAGACTAACACTTTCACTTTTAAAGCCACAAAGCAGTAAATCCAGCAATTCAAATCTAACAGACTGGTACCATGTCCTCAGCCTTTAATCACTGTTCTATTCTGTCGTGTAAGACCCTTCCTTCTTTCACCTTATCCTAGTTCCAAAATTCTAAAGTTAACTCATTGGCCCTTTTCAGACTCTGCACTCTGTAATATCTTCATTGCAATGGAATATAGAAATTCATTTAAAGCTTTAAGATGGCTTCCAATGAAGATCTAACAACTCAATTATGTTTCTTTGAACACTACTCCCATGAACTGAACTGTGAAAATATTTAGAAACATTTTCAGGTCATATCGTCCTATATAATTAAAGCTCATGGAAGTATTATTAGAAAGGAATGTTTACAATTTTGTGTAACCCAGTTGTTCACATTTCATTAAAAAAGATACTACCCTCTGCTTTGTTGTAGAACACTTCATAAGCTCTGGAGAAACAGATTTTCTCAGAAACAACAGTTGAGAAACAAATACTGGTTATTGTTATTGTTGTTCAGTTGCTAAGTCGTGTCCAACTGTGACCCCATGGATTGAAGCCATCCAGGCTTCCCTGTCCTTCCTTATCTCCCAGAATTTGCTCAGATTTATGTCTATTGGTTTGGTATTACTATCTAACCATCTCATCTTCTGCGCCCCTCTTCTTTTGTCTTCAGTCTTTCCCAGCATCAGGGTATTTTCAAATGAGTCAGCTCTTCGCATCAGGTGGCCAGAGTATTAGAGCCTGGTGGCCTCTGGAAATAGATTAATGCAGAGCCACCTAAGGTATCATATGCTGAAGTCAAAGTACTTGGAAGTGATTGATATAGAATCTCTCCTTCCTTGTCTGAGTCAAACCTCATGCGTTGATACTATTTTAAACATTTCCCCTTAATTATTTTATTTGCCCAGACCCCTTGCTTTAATTGGAAATATTTAGGTGCTTACTTTTAGTCCCTGCTGTGTTTCATTCCATTTACAAAGAAAAAGCCATTAAGAGCCAGAAAGCACTTTGCTTTAACACCATCTGCAGCTTACATCTGAACGCTGCTGGTTGTTTTTATCTGTAACAATACCAGCTGTAGAAGGGAACCAAGGAATACAACATAAAAGGTCATTTGGCCCTGGATCCTTTCTTCCAACTATAAATGCAGAACAGAAGTGAACTTAAGAGTTAGAACAACAATTTGCAGTTTTTATTTTACTATAGTTTATCACTCCAAATTATCTAAAGTGAGGAGCTCCTGTGAATGTTTTTTTGTTTGTTTGTTTGTTTTTACCTTTGCCTGGAAAATTTTATCTTCCAAAAGCAAGTTTTAAGAATAGCAATTTGTTGTTGCATTGGAAGTCTAAATGTTACTGTACAGTGACTGAAATTATAGCATTTGGTATGTGGAAATAAACAAAGCTCACCCAAGTGAGGACAAACAAAGGGTATTTATTCAGAGCTTGCTATGGCAAAGGATTCAGCTACCATTAATTGTTTCAGCAAGGACTCAAAGTTAGGCAGAGTAGAAAAGTTTTATAGCAAAAAATGTGACTTCAGGTAGGCTCTGATTAGAGGTTGTTGGCATGGCAAAGGAGAGGTGAGCTAACTAGAAGTGGGATATGCTATGTAACTGGGTTGGAGAGCACATTTTACTTTCTCTGGTTGATCCTAAGTTGGACAAAAGTAGAAGTGGGAAAAATAGGGAAGCTAGAAGTCAGTGACCTAGCCCTGACCATTCTGAGATGATTGCTACAGAGGTTGTAGGTCCAAGTTCTATTAGCATAAGTTTATGGTCTAGCCATTTTCCATTCTGTTCAGTATCTCAATCACAAAAACCTTGATTAGCATATTGATTCTATTTCTTGTAAACTGTATTATCTTGGGCAAGATATTGCTCTCCAAACTTTAGTTTCATCCACATTTGAAATTAAAAAGGTATTACTTACTTTATAGGGTTATTATGAGGGAAAAAGGAAATTTCAAAAAAGTCACTATATGCTTTGAGCAGTAATCATTTAGTACATAAAAGATCTCATTGCTGGTATCATACTAAATGTCCTTTTAAAAGTTCATTTTCAGTAATGTCAGTAAGACAATTTTCCTTTTCAAGTTATTGCACTTGAAAGCAGGAGGTTGTTTTCTCTAAAGTATTAACAAAATTGTGGATATTGATAATGTATCCTTGAACATCGTTTCTTTCCCAACCTTTTCATATCTCTGAACGTCTCATTCCTGAACCTCTCAGAAATGAAACCACCTCTCCTTTCTTTGAGGAATTTCAGTGAAAATCCTACGTCTTCCTAATTCAATTTTAGTTGTTTGGCTTACATTCAACTCATTAAGCTTTTCACAGAGAATTTCATAATGTAAAGAACTCTGTTTTATTAATGTATTATGTATATTAATTAAATAATTGATTATTATTTATTAATAAGCTATAGTTTATTCTTCTGTGACTTTTCTAATGCCTGATTATGGAAGTTATAAAATAATGTTAAGTTATACTGATATTGTATTATAAATAGTTTTTCTTGCCATGGAAACCATGTGCCCATGTGCTATGATTATATTGATTTATTTATGGTTCAAATACTCTTACTCAATGTATAATGAATCAAGTGTCAAGTTAAATTAATTTTTCTTTTTGCATTCCCCTAATATTAATAGGTTTCAGCATATTCTCATTTTTTTTTTCCCAAACTCTCAATTGTACTAATTTGTCTATAGAGTATTATTTTCCCATTCAAAACTTCTCTTCCTGAATCCTCTATCCTGTGCCAATTCTGGGCTTGGAAGTGTAAGACTAGTTGTCACCTTTGGATAACTCTCTTCTCACTGTTCTTTGAGAACAGTTTTTGCTGCTTTTCTGTTATACCTTCTTCCTTGGCTTGTATCCAAGAATATAAGAAAATTTTTACAGGAACAGCTTTCAGTTTTCACCACAGAGTATGATGTTAGCTCTGGACTTGCCATATATGGCATTTATTATGTTGAGGTATAGTCCTTCTGTACCAATTTTATTGAGAGGTTTTTTGTTGTTGTTGTTTTGTTTTCCTCATAAACAGCTGTTGAATCTTGTAAAATGCTGTTTGTGCATCAGTCACAAATGCTTTTATCTTTTATTGTGATAAGGTACTGTATGCATGGTTTGTGAATATTAAACCATCCTTGCCTCTCTAGAATAAATCCCACTTGATCACAGTGTGCGATCACTTCAAGGTACTGTTGTATTTGGCTTGCTAATATTTTGTTGAGTATATTTGCATATGTGTTCATATGAAAATATCAACTATTTATATTCATAAATAGGGACTGAGGTATGAGTTTCTTTCTGGGTAATGTCCTTATCTGGTTTTGGTATCAGGGTAATGCTGGCCACATAAAATGAGTTTGGAAGAGTTCCTTGCTATTTTATCCTTTACAATAGTTTGAAGAAGATAGGTGTTAAATCTTTGAATTTTTGTTAGAATTCACTAGTGAAGTCATCTGGTCCTAGGTTTTCATTTTTGGGGAGGTTTTGATTACTGTTTCAATATCTTTACTAGTGATTGGCCCATTCAGATTTTCTATTCCTTCATGATTCAGTTCTGGAAAGTTTCATGATTCTAAGAATTTATCCATTTCTTTTCACTTGTCCAAATTCTTGGCATACAGTTGTTCATAATATTCTTTTATAATCCTTTGTATTTCTGTGGTATTTCTATTTCTCCCCTTTTGTTTCATATTTTATCAGAGCCCTCTCTCATTTTGAGATTGAATCTAGCTAAAGGTTTGAAAGGATGCCCATTCTCCCCACTCATTTAACATACTAAGGAAACTCAGCCAGAGCAATGAGAAAAGAAAAAGAAATAAAAGGTATTTCAATTGGAAAAGAAGAATTAAAATTTTGCTATTTGTGGTAGCATAATATTATACATAGAAAACCCTAATGATGCCATCAAAAGACTATTAGAAATAATAAAAAAAAATAGTGAAGTTTCAGGATGCAAAACCAATATACAAAAATCTATTGCATTTCTGCTGCTACTGCTGCTAAGTTGCTTGAGTCGTGTCTGACTCTGTGTGACCCCATAGACAGCAGCCCAACAGGCTCCCCCATCCCGGGGATTCTCCAGGCAAGAACACTGGAGTGGATTGCCATTTCCTTCTCCAATGCATGAAAGTGAAAAGTGAAAGTGAAGTCGCTCAGTTGTGTCTGACTCAGCGATCCCATAGACGGCAGCCTACCAGGCTCCTCTGTCCATGGGATTTTCGAGGCAAGAGTACTGGAGTGGGGTGCCATCACCTTCTCTGTTCTATACACTAGCAAAAAGAAAAAATTAAAACAACCCAATTACAATCAGAATAAAAGAATAAAATACCTAGTAATAAATTTAATCAAGGAAATAAAAAACCTATACACTGAAAACTGTAAGACATTGTTGAAATAAATGGAAGATGGCACAAAGAAATAGAAATATATTCCATGTTCATGAAGTGGAAGAATTAGCATTATTAAAATGTTCATATTACCTAAAGCAGTCTTTAGATTCAATGTACTCCCTATCAAAATCTGAATAGTATTTTTCATAGAAATAGAACAAAAACTCCTAAAATTAGTATGGAACCAAATAAGACCCCATGAAGCTAAATTAATTCTGAGAAAAAAGGAATAAAGCTGGAGGTATCATACTCCCTGATTTCATATTATTACAAAGCAGCATGTATTGGCAGAAAAGCAGGTATATAGAACAATGGAACAGAATGGAGAGCCCACAAATAAATCCATGCATATATGGACAATTATGTGACAGAGGAGCAAAGAACATATACTATAGGAAAGGATAATCTTTTCACTAAACAATATTGGGAAAACTGGACAGCCACATGTCAAAGAATGAAAGTAGACTACAATATCACAGAAATATACACAAAAATCACCTCAAATAGTTAAAGACGTGAATGTAAGACCTGAAACCATAAACTCCTAGAATAAAATATAGGTTGTACACTCTTGGATATTGGTCTTAATAATGTCTATCTAGATATGTCTTCTTAGACAGGGGAAACAAAAGCAAAGGTAAATAAATGGTACTACATCAATCTAAAAAGTTTTTTCATAGCAAAGGAAACTATCAGAAAAATTTTTTAAAAAGCCTACCAAATGGAGGAAGATCTTTGCAAATCATATATCCAATAATGTATGATATTCCTAATATATAAGTAACTTATACAACTTTAAAAAATGACAAAACAGCCCATTTAAAAAATGGACAGAGATCTGAATTCACATTTTTCTAAAGAAGACATACAGATGACCAATAGGCACATGAAAAAAAATGTTCAACATCTGAAATTATTAAAGCCACAATGATATATCACCTCATGCCCCTTAGAATGGCTATTATCAAAAAGGCAAGAAATAACAAGTGTTAGCAAGTTTATGGAGAGAAGAAAACTCTTATACACTGTTGATGGGAATGCAAAACTTAGTGTAGCCACTAAGGAAAACAGTATGGAGATTCCTCAAGAAAAAAAAAAAGAGAGAGAGAGAATAGAACTACCATATAATCCAAATATTACTCTCAGGATATTTATCCAAAAAATAAAAAAAAATAAAAAACTTTTTTAAAAGGTGTATACAGCCCTATATTCATTGTAGCATTATTTGTTTATAATAGCCAAAATATGGAAACAATCTTAACTACCTATCAACTGACAAATGGATGAAGAAAATGTGGTGTATGTATACAATGGAATACTATTTTCTTACAAAACATGAAATTTTGCCATTTTAAACAACATGGATTTTTGTTGTTGTTGTTGTTGTACAGTTGCTAAGTTGTGTCCAATTATTTTGTAACCCCATGAACTCTAGCCTGCCAGGTTTCTTTGTCCATGGGATTTCCCAGGCAAGAAACTAGAATGGGTTGCTATTTCCTTCAGCAGGGTATTTTCCTGACCTAGGGATCGAACCCATGTCTCTTGCATTGGCGGGTGGATTCTTTACCACTGAGCCACCTGGGAATGCCATAGCAACATGGATAGACCTTGAAAATATTCTAAGCGAAATAAGTCATGTGGAGAAAACAAATACCATATTATTTCACTCATAAGTAGAATATAAAAACAAAATGAGCAAGCCAAACGAAAGAGAAAACAAACACACGGATACAAAAATCAGAGTAATGATTACCAGAGGGGGAGTGGGTGTGTAGGACAAAATCGATAAAGGGGATCAATTTTATGGTGATGGGCAGAAACTAAATCTTTGGTGGTGAGCACACTGTGATGTATACGGAAGTTGAAATATAACATTATACAGTGAAACTTGTATGTTATAAATCAATGAAAAGAAAATTTAAAAAAATAACAAAACCGAAATAATATAAAACAATACCTTGCATGTCTGAAAATATTTTAATCTTCTCATTGCACTTGATTGTGATTTTTAATAAATATGAGGATGAGTTGAAACTTTCAGATGACAATTTAAGTCAAGCATATACCTTTTAATATCAGATATTTCTAATGAGAAGTTTGATGGCAGTTGATTTTTATTTTTTCCCCTCCCACTATCCCCTACCCTAGGAAACATGTAGGCTTTCCTCTTTATAACATAGATGCTTTTTCTCCATTTCATTTTTCATATATACTTCGAGTCCTTTCAAACAAAAGATGTGTTTCCTTCTACAGTTTTAAGGGGCTTTTTCTATTATTTCTTTTATTCCATTTCTGTCTACTTTCACATTGTTTTTTCTTCATGAAACTATTTTCAGTCACTTTTTGATATTTTTTTGGTCAATCACTAGATTTGGAAGTTGCAGATATTTTATGCAAAATGCCAGGTAGTGAATACTTCAGGCTTTGTTGGTGAAGTGGGAACTTGGAGAATATTGTGTGGTATTTATACAATAAGAGGGAAACTCTGGCTCTGCCTGCCGTATTTACCTGTGACAGACCCCACTAAATGGTAGGCATGTTTTGCACCCAGTTGCTAAACACTGGAGACACTTGATAAAGAAAAAAGAGCCAGTATTCAGAGAGGGAGAAACAGGGTGGATGAGGTAAGTGAGAGTGGAACAGAAAGCCACCTGGGTCAGTTTCATTCACTGCCTCAGTGATAATTAATCTTTCTGTTCCTCAGGCGAGCCAAGCTCTCTCAAGTTGGGAAGTTGCCTGGAGACGAGGAAATTTGCTGCTTCTCTGTGTCCCCAAATAGATTTAAGGGACTAGGTCTGATAGAATTCCTGAAGAATTATAGATGGAGTTTCGTGACATTGTACAGGAGATAGTGATCAAGACAATCCCGAAGAAAAAGAAATGCAGAAGGCAAAATGGTTGTCTGAGGAGGACTTAAAAATAGCTGCGAAAAGAAGAGAAGCAAACGGTAAAGGAGAAAAGGAAAGATATACCCATTTGAATGCACAGTTCCAAAGAATAGCAAGGAGAGGTAAGAAAACCTTCCTCAATGAAAAGATCAATGAAAAGAAATAGAGGAAAACAATAGAATGGGAAAGACTAGAGATCTCTTCAAGAAAAATAGAGATACCAGGATCTTTGCATTTTTTCATGCAAAGATGAGCACAAAAAAAAGGCAGAAATGGTATGGCCTAACAGAAGCAGAAGATATTAAGAAGAGGTGGCAAAAGTACACAGAAGAAATGTACAAAAAAGATCTTCATGACCCAAATAACCATGATGGTGTGATCACTCATCTTGAGCCAGACATCCTGGAATGTGAAGTCAAATGGGCCTTAGGAAGCATCACTATGAACAAAACTAGTGGAGGTGATGGAATTCCAGCTAGGCTATTTCAAATCTTAAAAGATGATGCTGTGAAAGTGCTGCACTCAATCTACCAGCAAATTTGGAAAACTCAGCAGTGGCCACAGGACTGGAAAAGGGCAGTTTTCATTCCAATCCCAAAGAAAGGCAATGCTAAAAACTCTTAACACTATTGCACAATTGCAGTCATCTCACATGCTAGTAAAGCAATGCTTAAAATTCTCCAAGCCAGGCTTTAAGAGTACGTGAACCATGAACTTCCAGATGTTCAAGCTAGATTTAGAAAAACCAGAGGAACCAGAGATCAAATTGCCAACATCTATTGGATCATCAAGAATGCAAGAGAGTTCCAGGAAAACATCTACTTCTGCTCTATTGACTATGCCAAAGCTTTGTCTGTGTGGATCACAACAAACTGTGGAAAATTCTGAAAGAGATGGGAATACCAGAACACCTGATCTGCCTCCTGAGGAATCTGTATGCAAGAAGCAACAGTTAGAACTGGACATGAAACAATAGACTGGATCCAAATTGGGTAAGGAGTATGTCAAGGCTGTATATTGTCTCCCTGCTTTTTAACTTACATGCAGAATACATCTTGTGAAATGCTAGGCTAGATGAAACAAGCTGGAATAAAGATTGCCAGCAGAAATAACAGTAACCTCAGATATGCAGATGACACTTCCCTTATGGCAGAAAGTGAAGAGGAACTAAAGAGCCTCTTGATGAAAGTGAAAGAGGAGAGTGAAAAAGTTGTTTCAAAACTCAACATTCAGAAAACTAAGATTATGGCATCTGGTCCCATCACTTCATGACAAACAGATGGTGGAACAATGGAAACAGTGAAAGACTTTTTTGGGGGGTTCCAAAATCACTGCAGATGGTGACTGCAGCCATAAGAAGAAAAGTTATGACCAACCTACACAGTATATTAAAAAGCAAAGACATTACCTTGCCAACAAAGGTCCATCTAGTCAAAGCTAAGATTTTTCCAGTAGTCACTTATGGATCTGAGAGTTGGACTATAAAGAAAGCTGAACAGTGAAGAATTGATGCTTTTGAACTGTGGTGTTGGAGAAGACTCTTGAGAGTCCCTTGGACTGCAAGGAAATCCATCCTAAAGAAATCAGTCCTGAATGTTCATTAGAAGGACTGCTGCTGAAGCTGAAACTCCAATACTTTGGCCACCTGATGTGAAGAACTGGCTCCCTGGAAAAGACCCAGATGCTTGAAAATATTGAAGGTGGGAGAAGGGGACAAAAGAGGATGCAATGGTTGGATCACATCATCAATTCAATGGACATGAGTTTGAGTAGCTCCAGGAGTTGGTGATGGACAGGGAAACCTGATGTGCTGCAGTTCATAGGGTTGCAAAGAGTGGGACACAACTGAGCAACTGAACTGAACTGTGTTCCCAACTGAAATTCCACCATTTGTTGCTTGGTAATTGCCAACTGCAGTGTCCCCTACATGCAGTGGGATGACTATCCTGTAGCTTGAGCATCATTGTGGCTGCTAGTTGGGGACCCAGTCCAGAACTAGAGATGGAGCAGGAATAGGACCAGAGCGAGATGCTCTGGCTTGGTTTCTGGAACTCATAGTGGTAACATCCTTGAACAGTGTCCAAGGCAACAGAAAATGGCAATAGGCAGTAGTCTGCCACTCTTCCACCAAACTTTCATTTTCTTCTTCCTATATACAATTTCTTTGTCATGTTCTGAAAGGATTTCTTTTTTATATTCATTTGTCCTTTATTCTGCTTTCTATTTCCAATTGCAATTATGTTTCCAAGATTACTTTCTGTAACTGTTTTTTTTTTTCTTTTCATGCCATCTTACTTGGGATTTATGAATCATCTATCTTTACAAATCATTCTAGGAATAATAGCTTCTGTGTGTCTAGGCTTGTCAGATTAACAAAAAAGTAAAAATAAATAGATGAATAAAATTTTTTTTAAATGTAGAACTCCCAGTATTGCATGGGACATACTTATACTAAAAAAATTGCTTATTTAAAATTAAATTTAACTGAAGAGTTTATTTTGTTTGGTAACCCTCTTCTAACCATGAGATATTTCAGTTCCCTTTTCAATTTGCTTCATACCTTCAAGAAATTTATTGAAATGTCTTATTCATGGAAGGCTCCCTTCAGATTGCCTTTATTTTTGCCAGCTTATGATTTATTTTTATCCCTTATTACCCTTTAAATGAGATTCAGGGAAAGAGAAAAGTAAATGTAGTTTGTGTAGACTTTAATGTTGAAACGTAAATGATTTCAAACAACCTCCCAAAATACTAAGTAGGACTACTCACACTGCAAAATTTTTAAATGTTTAAAATTTTCATGTTTTAATAATCCCTGTGTGATTTTGACACTATTATATCCCCGAAGTCTAAATCATCTATTTATTTAAAAGAATATAATTCCTTTTGGTTTAGTCTTTCTCATATTTATCTTCAGAATGGAAGATATGGCTTTTGTCATAATAGTGATGCCTCAGGGACTGAAATCAAGTGGTCCAGGACTCAGATATATTCTTAACTAAACATAAGTAGTTCTTACAGAAAACATCAGCTGGGACATTTCTAATGTCTCAACACAATCAACTCAACAACTGTCTCATCAAACATTCATGAATTTTCTAGAAATATGCAGTATTTTATTCTGATATAAAATTATATTTTTTCTGAAATTTAGATATCTCATTATTAATATTAAGAGGAAAGCTGTTCCCTTCCATAAAAAGTGTATTAAAATATAGTCATCTTATATGTATATATGCACACTTAAACCGCATGTAAAAATATTTTTATCCTACTAGAACCACATTTTCTTGGTGATACCAAATGGTATCTCAAGTTTGAATTTGCATTTTCAGGTTGAAAAGAAAAAAACAATCTGTGGCATTTAAAAATTTTTCTAGCACTTACAACCAGACTGTGTCATTCTATTAATATTTGATATAAATAACTTCAGAGAATATTAATATCAGAGAAATTTACCCTGAGACCAAGATAAATGGAACAAAGCAAGATCACTTCATTATTTTTGTCCAAGTGCCACCAAGACACAAAGCCACTGTGCTACTCAGAAAATACCAGATGCCTCCTCTCTTGGCCAAAATGAATAATTGTTGTTTATTTACCAATGATACTTTTATCCTCTTTCTAATATTTTCTTCCTATAGATAAGATTTATTATGTAACTCCACATAGAATTACCCCTGCTTTCTGATAGCAATGAATATAGAGATAACATCTTCTGTATACCCTCCCCAAATCACCAATCAAAGCCTAAACTGTATAATAAGTATTGTAATACTTTTTTTAACTGAGACCTCATGGTCATCCATATGTGTGTTCTCTCACTGCAATGAGTAATAAACCAACTTGCATAACAACATGTATTTCTGTACATCTTTGTCTAAAGAATATGGACAATTGTTATTTGAAATATTTTTAAAACATTATATTCTGATGTAAACAAACAATATTCAAATGAAAATATGGTATCCTGGATCACCTATCATTTTTGTATACAATTAAATGCAATAGGAATCCAATAAGAATAACAGCTGATCTTTCAATAGAAACTCTCCAGGCCAGAAGGGAATGGCAGGACATACTTAAAGTGAAGAAGGAGAAAAACCTACAACCCAAATTACTGTACCCAGCAAAGATCTCATTCAAATATGAAGGGGAAATCAAAAGCTTTACAGACAAGCAAAAGCTCAGATAATTCAGCACCACCAAACCAGCTCTCCAACAAATGCTAAAGGATATTCTCTAGACAGGAAACACAAAAAGGGAATATAAACTTGAACCCAAAACATTAAAGTAAATGGCAACGGGATCATATTTATCAATAATTACCTTAAACGTAAATGGGTTGAATGCCTCAACCGAAAGACAAAGACTGGCTGAATGGATACAAAAACAAGACCCCTCTATATGCTGTCTGCAAGAGACCCACCTCAAAACAAGGGACACATACAGACTGAAAGTGAAGGGCTGGAAAAAGATTTTCCATGCAAATAGAGACCAAAAGAAGGCAGGAGTAGCAATACTCATATAAGATAGAGTAGACTTTAAAACAAAGGCTGTGAAAAGAGACAAAGAAGGACAGTACGTAATGATCAAAGGATCAATCCAAGAAGAAGATATAACAATTATAAATATATATGCACCCAACAGAGGAGCACTGCAATATGTAAGACAAATGCTAACAAGTATGAAAGGGGAAATTAACAATAACACAATAATAGTGGGAGACTTTAGTACCCCACTCACACCTATGGATAGATCAACTAAACAGAAAATTAACAAGGAAACACAAACTTTAAATGATACAATAGACCAGTTAGACCTAATTGATATCTATAGGACATTTCACCCCAAAACAATAAATTTCACCTTTTTCTCAAGCGCACACAGAACCTTCTCCAGGTTAGATCACATCCTAGGCCATAAATCTAGCCTTGGTAAATTCAAAAAATTGAAATCATGCCAAGCATCTTTTCTGACCACAATGCAGTAAGATTAGATCTCAGCTACAGGAGAAAAACTATTAAAAATTCCAACACATGAAGACTGAACAACACACTACTGAATAACCAACAAATCACAGAAGAAACCAGAAAAGAAATCAAAATATGCACAGAAATGAATGAAAATAAAAACACAACAACCCAAAACCTGTGGGACACTGTAAAAGCAGTGCTAAGGGGAATGTTCATAGCTATACAGGCATACTCAAGAAACAAGAAAAAAGTCAAATAAATAACCTTACTCTACACCTAAAGCAACTAGAAAAGAAAGAAATGAAGAACCCCAGGGTTAGTAGAAGGAAAAAAACTCTTAAAAATTAGGGAAGAAATAAATGCAAAAGAAACAAAACGGACCATATCAAAAATCAACAAAGCCAAAAGCTGGTTCTCTGAGAGGATAAGTAAAATTGACAAACCACTAGCCAGACTGATCAAGAAACAAATGGAGAAAAATCAAATCAATAAAATTAGAAATGAAAATGGAGAGATCACAACAGACAACACAGAAATGCAAAGGATCATAAGAGACTATATGCCAATAAAATGGACAACTTGGAAGAAATGGACAAATTCTTAGACAAGTACAAGTTTCCAAAAGTGAACCAGAAAGAAATAGAAAATCTTAACAGACCCATCACAAGCACAGAAACTGAAACTGTAATCAGAAATCTTCCAGCAAACAAAAGCCCAGGTCCAGACGGCTTCACAGCTGAATTCTACCAAAATTTAGAGAAGAGCTAACACCTATCCTACTCAAACTCTTCCAAACAAATTGAAGAGGAAGGTAAACTTCCAAAATCATCCTATGAGGCCACCATCACCCTAATACCAAAACCTGACAAAGATGCCACAAAAAAGGAAAACTACAGGCCAATATCACTGATGAACATAGATGCAAAAATCCTCAACAAAATTCTAGCAATCAGAACCCAACAACACATTAAAAAGATCATACACCATGACCAAGTGGGCTTTATCCCAGGGATGCAAGGATTCTTCAATATCCACAAATCAATCAATGTAATATACCACATTAAAAAATTGAAAAATAAAAGCCATATGATTATCTCAATAGATGCAGAGAAAGCCTTTGACAAAATTTAACATCCATTTATGATAAAACCCCCCCAGAAAGCAGGAATAGAAAGAATATACCTTAACATAATAAAAGCTATATACGACAGACACACAGCAAACATTATCCTTAAAGGTGAAACATTGAAAGCATTTCCCCTAAAGTCAGGAACAAGACAAGGGTGCCCACTCTTACCACTACTATTCAACATAGTTTTGGAAGTTTTGGCCACAGCAATCAGAGAAGAAAAAGAAATAAAAGGAATCCAAGTTGGAAAAGAAGAAGTAAAACTCTCACTGTTTGCAGATTACATGATCCTCTACATAGAAAACCCTAAAGACTCCACCAGAAAATTACTAGAACTAATCAATGAATATAGTAAAGTTGCAGAATATAACATCAACACACAGAAATCCTTTGCATTCCTATACACTAATAATGAGAAAATAGAAAAAGAATTAAGGAAACAATTCCATTCACCATTGCAATGAAAAGAATAAAATACCTAGGAATATATCTACCTAAAGAAACAAAAGGCTTATATATAGAAAACTATAAAACAGTGGTGAAAGAAATCAAAGAAATAGATGGAGAAATATACAGTGTTCATGGATCAGAAGAATCAGTATAATGAAATTAGGTATAATACCCAAAGCAATCTATAGATTCAATACAATCCCTATCAAGCTAACAACAGTATTTTTCACAGAGCTAGAACAAATAATTTCACAATTTGTATGGAAATACAAAAAACCTCAAATAGCCAAAGCAATCTTGAGAAAGAAAAATGGAACTGGAGGAATCAACCTGCCTGGCTTCAGACTATACTGCAAAGCCACAGTCATCAAGACAGTATGGTTACTGGCACAAAGACAGAAATATAGATCAATGGAACAAAATAGAAAGCCCAGAGATTAATCCATGCACCTATGGACACCTTATCTTTTACAAAGGAGGCAAGAATATACAATGGATTAAAGACAAGCTCTTTAACAAGTGGTGCTGGGAAAACTGGTCAACCACTTGTAAAAGAATGAAACTAGAACATTTTCTAACACCATACACAAAAATAAACTAAAAATGGATTAAAGATCTAAATGTAAGACCAGAAACTATAAAACTCCTAGAGGAGAACATAGGCAAAACACTCTCTGACAGAAATCACAGCAGGATCCTGTATAACCCACCTCCCAGAATATTTGAAATAAAATAAAAAATAAACAAATGGGACCTAATTAAAATTAAAAGCTTCTGAACAACAAAGTAAACAAGGTGAAAAGACAGCCTTCAGAATGGGAGAAAATAATAGCAAATGAAGCAACTGAGAAAGAATTAATCTCAAAAATATACAAGCAACTCCTGCAGCTCAGTTCCAGAAAAATAAACGACCCAATCAAAAAATGGCCAAAGAACTAACAGACATTTCTCCAAAGAAGACATACAGATGGCTAATAAACACATGAAAAGATGCTCAACATCACTCATTATCAGAGAAATGCAAATCAAAACCACAATGAGGTACTATTTCACGCCATTCAGAATGGCTGCTTTCCAAAAGTCTACAAGCAATAAATGCTGGAGAGGGTACACTGTTGGTGGGAATGCAAGCTAGTACAGCCACTATGGAGAACAGTGTGGAGATTCCTTAAAAAACTGGAAATAGAACTGGCTTATGACCCAGCAATCCCACTGCTGGGCATACACACTGAGGAAACCAGAATTAAGAGACACGTGTCCCCCAATGTTCATCACAGCACTGTTTATAATAGCCAGGACATGGAAGCAACCTAGATGTCCATCAGCAGATGAATGGATAAGAAAGCTGTGGTACATATACACAATGGAGTATTACTCAGCCATTAAAAAGAATACACTTTAATCAGTTCTAATGAGATGGATGAAACTGGAGCCTATTATACAGAGTGAAGTAATCCAGAAAGAAAAACACCAATACAGTATACTAACACATATATATGGAATTTAGAAAGATGGTAATGATAATCCTGTATGCGAGATAGCAAAAGAGACACAGATGTAAGGAACAGTCTTTTGGACTCTGTGGGAGAGGTCGAGGGTGGGATGATTTGGGAGAATGGCATTGAAACATGTATAATATCATATGTAAAACGAATCTCCAGTCCAGGTTTGATGCATGATACAGGATGTTCGGGGCTAGTGCACTGGGATGACCCAGAGGGCTGGTATGGGGAGGGAGGTGGAAGGGGGGTTCAGGATGGGCAATACGTAGTGGATTCATGTTGATGTATGGCAAAACCAGTACAATATTGTAAGGTAATTAGCCTCCAATTAAAATAAATAAATTTATATTAAAGGATCACTATATATCTTAGGTTAGATATTTAAGATAAGTAATGTTTGGGGTCAGGATGGGCAACATTATCCTGAAGAAACGAAGAAAATCCAGAATCTCAGTGTCTTCATAATGTTTACCCTTCTCATCCTGCTTGTTTTTTGTTTGTTTGTTTGTTTGTTTGTTTGTATCATCAAGGAGTTTTATTCAGTGTAGTCATTTAGGGACCCAAGATAATGGAGACTCATTTTTGACATGTGCTGCTATGGCTACTGAGGTCAGGAAAATAGGACACTGTGAAATGTGCAGTGACCCCTAAATCTTCTTCCCAGTGGTGACATTCCTCGCATTTCAAGATTACATGACACAGTTCCACACTTAATCTCTTTGTCTCTGAGCAATTTTGTCAGACTTAAAAAACTAACTTGGAAATATCTAAACCCATTCAGAATTTTTATCTAACACTGGTGACTAAGTCTGGCATTTAAAATTTTTATTTACTTTTACTGTGAGGATTAATTTTATTAGATGTATTTGATTTATATTTGAATTTTATTTCATTTATTATTCAAAAATTGCTCAAAATATGTTTGTTTGTTTTTTTCCTTTTCTCCCTCCTAACTCTGTTGTTTTTCAGTTGTTAAGTCGTGTCTGATTCTTTGCAACCCCATGGACTGCAGCACACCAGGCTTCCCTGTCCTTTGCTATCTCCCAAAGCTTGCTCAAATTCATGTTCATTGAGTCAGTGATGCCATCCAACAATCTCATCCTGTTTCCCCCTTCTCCTGCCCTCAATCTTTCCCAGCATCAGGGTCTTTTCCAGTGAGTCAGCTCTTCACATCAGGTAGCCAAAGTATTGGAGCTTCAGCTTCAGCATCAGTCCTTCAAGTGAACATTCAGGAATAATTTCCTTTAGGACTGACTGATTTAATGTTGCTGTCCTAGTGACTCTCACGAGTCTTCTCCAGTACCACAATACAAAAACGTCGGTTCTTCAGCGCTTAGCCTTCTTTATAGTTGAACTCTCATATCCATACATGACTACTGGAAAAACCATAGCATTGACTATATGCACCTTTGTCAACAAAGTGTTGTCTCTGCTTTTTAATGTGCTGTCTAGATTTGTTATAGCTTTTCTTCTGAGGAGCAAGTGTCTTAATTTTGTGGCTGCAGTCACTGTCCACAGTGATTTTGAAGTCCAAGAAAATAAAATCTATCACTGTTTCCACTTTTTCCCTATCTTTTTGTCAGTTCCCTGGTGGCTCAGCCGGTAAAGAATTTTCCTGTGATGTGGGAGACTTAGGTTTGATTCCCAGGTTGGGAAGATCCCCTGGAGAAGGGAAAGACTACCCGTTCCAATATTCTGGCCTGGAAAATTCCATGGACTGTACAGTTCACACAAATAGTCAGATACAACTGAGCGACTTTCACTTTGTCCTTGATAACTCTGTATATCCCTGCATCTCTGGATTTTCTTCTATTCCTGTTCAATACTGTTTGGAAAATGTGCATTTATATTCTGAATTTGTATGTATCTGTTGTTATTTTGTTAAAAGAATCCTGTAATCACTAACTTATGATATTTACATGATCTTTTCCAATATGTTCACCTAAAGCTCTAAGTTTACGTTTTCTACCTCAAGTTATTATAGGTGAGAATTTTACCAAGTGTTTTGTAACTGCCTGTCACTCATTACCTTCCTCCCATTCTCAAACTGTTTCACCAACCACCATTCTTTATACTGACTACATCCCATGGCTTGAACAATTTTTTTTTTTTAAACAATCAAGGTAAATTTGCATATGCTTCTGGTAATGAATTGTCTTAACATCTCAGTGGCTTAAAACAGCAAAACTTATTTCTTACTATTTATCATTCCATATAGGCAAGGAGGCTCTGACTTTAGTGGCAGTTCAGTTACCCCAAGAGTGGGAAAATATGAAGCTGGGAATTCTATACTTCTGTCTGAAAAAAAAAAAAGTCTTAATTCTATTCATATTTTCTTGGCCAACTCAAGTTACATTGCTTTACCTTATTTCAAGCCAATGAAGAAGTGGACTTGTGTCCAGAGTGGAAAGAATCAGAAGACTTTATGTATCGCTCAAATGACTGCTACAATGGTGAAATCAATTATTAATCATATTCCAAACATCTATTAATTAAAATCCCACTAATCTTTAAAAAGGGCAGTTTAACATTCAGAGATACACAGTTAACTTAAGGGAAGAAAGTTAAAGGAAAAAAGAAGCAACAAAATGAAGAAAGAAATTAAGAAATAATTCTATTTTTCTTCCATTTTTCTTTGAAATTATATTTCTCAATTCTGATGTATTGATACTAGTGCATGTATCATCAGCTTTTTAAAAATAAAGAACCTGATAGAAAATATTTTGGGCTTGGCTTTGTCAACTGTATGGCTTCCATCTTAATCCTCAACTCTATTAAAATGTAAAAACAACCATGGGCAACATGTTAATGTATAGGTGCAGCTGTGTTCCAATAAAACTTTATTTACAAAACCAGGTTGCATGTCAAACATGGCCCACAGGCAATATTTTACTGACCTCTGTATTAAGAATCTGTATGCATACACATATTTTGACAGATGTGTTATCCCCTAATAGTCAAACTAGAATGATAGAACCTATTTTTATTAAAGTATAATTTATGTACATTGCTATATACACGTGTATAATATAGTATATATTGTATAATGTATATTATCCACAGTTACTTGTGTATAATATAGTTATTGGTGGTTTTTAAGGTTATGTATCTTTTATAGTTATTATAAAATATTGACTATATAGCCTGTACTCTACATTATATTCTTGTAGCTCATTTTATATGTAATATTTTGTAAGCTTAATCCCCTAAGCTTATATTGCTCCTTCCCCTTTCCATCTTCCTAAACTGGTGGTTACCACAAACTGGTAACCCTAGTTTGTCATCATATCTGTGAGTCCTCTTCTTTTTTGTTATATTCATTAGTTGACTGTATTTTTTAAATTCCACATATGAGTGATATCATACAGTATTTGTCTTTCTCTGTCTTGCTATTTCACTCATCAAAATGCCCTCAAAGTCCATCCATGTTGCTGCAAATGGCAACATTTCATTCTTTTTCATATGGTAAAATTTCATTATTTTCCATAGCTGAGTAGTATTCCATCACATACATACATATACATATAAATATGTATATATATATAATATATATATACACGCACACACACATCTATTTTTCTTCCTTATCCATTCATCTATTGATGTACTCTGATGAACACTTAGGTTATTTCCATAACTTAGGTTACTTCCACAACTAAGTGACACACACACAAATACTCAAGAGTGGAATTTCTAAATCATGCTGTTTTGCTGTGCTTATTTGCTCAGTCATGTCTGACTCTTTGCAGCCCCATGGACTGTAGCCTGCCAGGCTCCTCCGTCCATGGGGGATTCTCCAGGCAAGAATACTGGAGTGGGTTGTCATGCCCTCTTTCAGGGGATCTTACCAACCTGGGGATCAAACTCAGGTCTCCCACATTGCAGGCAGATTCTTTATCATCTGAGCCACCAGAGAAGCCCAAGAATATGGGAGAGGGTGGCCTATCCCTTCTCCAGGGGATCTTCCCAATCCAGGAATCGAACTGGGGTCTCCTGCATTGCAGGTGAGTCCTTTACCAGCTGAGCTACCAGGGAAGCTGTTTCTGGGTCATATGGTAATTCAAGTTTTATTTTTGTGTGAAACTTCCATACTATTTTTCATAGCAGCTGCACCAATTTACATTCCCACCAACAGTGTAAAGTCTCCTTTGCCTCCACATTTTGGCCAACATTTGTTATTTTTGGTGTTTTGATGATAACCATTCTGAAAGGTGTGAAGTGTTATCTCATTGTGGTTTTGGTATTCATTTCCTTAATGACTAGCTATGCAAATACTCTGGGAGCTTGTCTTCCCAGTGTAGGACCCCCAGAATGGAGAGACACACATGAGATTCAAAATTCTCATTCCTGTGGGAGAACCTCTCCAATATAATTATTCTCCAACTTGTAAGTCTCCTACCTGGGAGATATGGAACTTAACTATATCAAAAGTATGCCTCTCCTACCTGTCTCCTTATCATTCTTTCTCTTTTTATTCAGTTGTAGAAAATCTTTCCAGATGGATTCTGGTCTTTTTTTTTTTTTTTTAAATCACTGATTGTTCTGTAAAATCCAGCATTCATTTATGATAAAAACTCTCCAGAAAATGGGCATGGAGGGAACATACTTCAACATAATTAGGCTGTATATGACAAACTCACAGCTAAGTTCACAGTCAATGGTGAAAAACCAGAAGCATTTCTTTTAAGATCAACAATAAGACAAGGATGCCTGCTCTCTCCACTTTTATTCAACAAAGTATTGGAAGTCATAGACACGGCGATCAGACAAGGGAGGTATATAAAAGGAATCCAAATTTGAAAGGAAGAAGTGAAATTGTCACTGTTGACATAATACTATGCATAGAAAGTTGTTCATATATGTTGGATATAATGCCAGGTTCCTGTGTCCATGGGGGATTCTCCCAGCAAGAATACTGGAGTGGGTTGCTGATGATATAATACTATACATAGAAAACTGTGAAGACACTACCAGAAAACTACTGGAGCTCATGAATTAATTCAGTAAAGCAGCTGGATACAAAATTAACATACAGAAATCTGTTGCATGTCGTTACACAAACAACAAAGTATCAGGAAGATAATGAAACAATCACATTTGCTATCACACAAAAACAATAAAATACCTAGAAATGAACCTACATACAGGAGGTAAAGGACCTGTATTTCTAAAACTATAAGACAGTGATGAAAAACTTTGAAGAAACACAAACAGATGGAAAAGCATACTGTGTTCATGGATTGAAAGAATTAGTACTGTTAACATGACCATACTACCCAAGGACATTTTAAGATTCAACACAGTATATAAAAACAAACTCAAAATGAATTAAAGACCCAAATGTAAGAGTAGAAACCATAAAAATCTTAGAGGAAAACGTAGGCAGAACACTCTCTGACATAAAGTGTAGCTTTTTTTTTTTTTTTTTGGCTATATCTCCGAAAGCAAGGTCTTCCCTTGTGGTTCAGTTGGAAAAGAATCCTCCTGCAATGCAAGAGACCTGGTTTCAATCCCTGGGTTGGGAAGATCCACTGGAGAAGGAAAAAGCTACCCACTCCAGTATTCTGGCCTGCAGAATTCCATGGACCGTATGGGGTCACAAAGAGTCAGACATGACTGAGCGACTTGAAGGAAGTATGGTATTAATATGCTATACAATTAATATTCAGAGACATTGAGCATGTAATATGATAAGAGGAGATTAAAATTTAGGTTTATAGATCTAATGAATTTGCAGAACCAACTTGTTCTTCCCCATAAACTCTCTGAAACTGATAGCTAGTTAAAAAGTCTCTTTGCTGTCAGCTATCTTCCTTAAGTGTAAAAATCTATAAAATATTATATTCGTGTGCAAATGTAAAATATTCTTTCTGTTATGCCTTATAGAGACTATTTGTCTATGGGTCCACAGAAGATAAATGAGATTGACGCATTTAGACATATTTGGAAATCTAATTTAGCTATCTATTTTATCAGAATCAAATGTTCTAATTGGATAAATTAAGCACTGAAACATATTTACTATAAAGAATGCCAAAATGATCAAATTAGCCATGCATTGATCTTTAGAATTATGTCTAATTATACAGTACTTTTCCCTGATAGAACTTTGATTTTGGAATAGCATTTATAATTAAGAGTGATAAAGAATGAGTTCTGCTTTAATGATTCATCTGGGTCATTCTAGACTAAGAATAAAGAAAGATGAAATGGCTTGGAAAATCAGAAGTTATTACAGAAAATCATGGAATAATTGTTTCTAGAGACTATGAAGATATTATAACAGTTTTCCCTTATGTTTGTATAGAAGACACATAGGGGAATACTTAGAAGTATGGCTCATTTTGACAAAATTCCAGCAACTCAATGTTCATAAATAACAGAATAGATACATGAATAATATATCATATATGAAAATAGTCTACTTCAATAAAAATGAGAAAACTGCAACTGTTGCATTGATGTGAATTATTAAAAACATAATGTTGAGCTAAAGATGCAACTCATACAAGAGTACTTACAATATTATTTCATGAATTTGAATTTTATAAGCATCAAAATTAAAAGAAAATATTGCTTAGGGATATAGAAATAAGTAGAAAACTATAAAGTAATGCAAGGAAATAACTGACACTAAAGTTAAGACACCATTTAACATATAGAGGATAGGTAAGGATTTCAGATTAAGAATAATAATATAGGGAATATCTAAATATATTAATTTTCTGTCTTAACCTATCTGAGTAGCTAAAATTACTTTTATTCTATGGCCTTTTTAGGGGGCTTCCCAGGTGGCTCAGATGGTAAAAGAATGCCTGCAATGCAGGAGACCTGGGTTCAGTTCCAGGGTCAGAAAGATCCTCTGCAGAAGGGCATGGCAAACCACTCCAGTTTTCTTGCCGGGAGAACTCTATGGACAGAGGAGCCTGGCAGGTTACAATCCAACGAGTCTCACAGAGTCAGACATAACTGAGCAACTAACACTTTCACTTTCATGGTCTTTTTTATGGCCAATTAATTTCACAATTAACTAATAAAAATATAGTCTCTGACACTCAAAGTTGTTAATAAATTAGAGGCAACTATCCGTCCATAAATTAATTGCAAGGAACATCAGATATGCGAGTCTTGTTGTCTTAATAACCTGTCCCTTTTACATACACACATACGCAAACACACAGAACCTACATTTTATTCTCTAGTCCTAAATGCAGTTTTCGACAATTAACAATAAATATCAAATTCCCTCTGTTGCAAAACTCAACATGAGCAATCAATTGACCTAATTGATCAAAATCACATTTTCTCTAAAGTAATTTGTTCCTCTATAGAAGACCAATGGAATGAACATAGTAAATCTTGTGCTATAAAACCAGTGAGGCAAGCATAATATGTATAAAATTTATGAAACCTAGCTTAGAAACTATGCATTAAGCTTGAGGGAGGCTTGGATTGACTAGGAAGAGCAGAAATGTTAGAAAAAAGCCTGAAAATCTCACTGGAGAATGAGATGAAATGGAACTCTCTGGAAAGGACTTATTATAGATTTGTTTTATTAATACTACAGGAAATGTGCTAATTTTAGTGTAAAGATATGCAATGATAGATCTGATACTTGCTTGGGATAAGATATGAATGGATAGTCATTGCTTCCCTAAAAATTAACCCTAGAGAAACTATAGAAGGGAACAAAGAATTCAGAAAACAACATCACAACCAAGAAAAGTTCTTCTAAAAAACTAATGTGCTAAGTAACTCAGTAATGTCTGATTCTTTGTGACCTCCATGGACTGCAGCTCACCAAGCTCCTTTGTCCATGAGAATCTCCAGGCAAGAATACTGAAATGTGTTGCCATGCCCTCCCCTAGGGGATCTTCCCAACTCAGGGATGGAACCTGGATCTCTTATGTCTCCTGAATTGGCAGGTGGGTTCTTTACCACTAGAGCCACCTGGGAAGTCTAGCGAAAAAGGAAGAGATCTCTTCAGTTCAGTTCAGTTCAGTCATTCAGTCATGAATGACTCTTTGTGACCCCATGAAGCACAGCACGTGAGGCCTCCCTGTCCATCACCAACTCCTAGAGTCCACCCAAACCCATGTCCATCGAGTTGGTGATGCCATCTAAACATCTCATCCTGTTGTCCCCTTCTCCTACTGCCTCCAATCCCTCGCAACATCAGGGCCTTTTCCAATGAGTCAACTCTTCACATGAGGTGGCTAAAGTATTGGAGTTTCAGCTTCAACATCAGTCCTTCCAAGAACACCCAGGACTGATCTCCTTTAGAATGGACTGGTTGGATCTCCTTGCAGTCCAAGGGACTCTCTAGAGTCTTCTCCAACACCACAGTTCAAAAGCATCAATTCTTCGGTGCTCAGCCTTCTTCACAGTCCAACTCTCACATTCATACATGACCACAGGAAAAACCATAGCCTTGACTAGACAGACCTTTATTGACAAAGTAATGTCTCTGCCTTTGAATATGCTATCTAGGTTGGTCATAACTTTTCTTCCAACGAGTAAGCGTCTTTCAATTTCATGTCTGCAATCACCATCTGCAGTGATTTTGGAGCCCAGAAAATAAAGTCAGCCACTGTTTCCACTGTTTCCCCATCTATTTGCCATGAAGTGATGGGACTGGATGCCATGATCTTCGTTTTCTGAATGTTGAGCTTTAAGCCAATTTTTTCACTCTCCTCTTTCATTTTCACCAAGAAACTCTTTAGTTCTTCTTCACTTTCTGCCATAAGAGTAGTGTCATCCGCATATCTGAGGTTATTGATATTTCTCCCAGCAATCTTGATTCCAGCTTGTGCTTCCTCCAGCCCAGCATTTCTCATGATGTACTCTACATATAAGTTAAATAAGCAGGGTGAAAATATACAGCCTTGACATACTCCTTTCTAGTTTTTCCCATTCTTTTGACTTCCTCTATTTCTTTGCACTGATCACTGAGGAAGGCTTTCTTATTTCTCCTTGCTATTTTTAAGAACTCTGCATCCAAATGGGTATATCTTTCCTTTTCTCCTTTGCTTTTCACTTCTCTTCTTTTCACAGCTATTGTAGGCTTCCTCAGATAGCCATTTTTGCTTTTTTGCATTTCTTTTTTTGGGGGGATGGTCTTGATCACTGCCTCCTGTACAATGTCACAAACCTCCATCCATAGTTCATTGGGCAGTTTATCAGATTTAGTGATGGTTTTCCCAGTAGTCATGTATGGATATGAGAGCTGGACTATAAAGAAAGCTGAGCACTGAAGAATTGATGCTTTTGAACTGTGTTGTTGGAGAAGACTTTTGAGAGTCCCTTGGACTGCAAGGAGATCCAACCAGTCCATCCTAAAGGAAATCAGTCCTGAATATTCACTAGAAGGACTGATGTTGAAGCGAACTCCAATACTTTGGGCACCTGATGCTAAGAGCTGACTCACTTTTGCAAGGCAGAGAAAGAAATACAGATGTAAAGAACAGAATTTTGGACTCTGTGAGAAGGGAAGTGTCGGATGATTGGAGAGAATAGCAATGAAACATGTATATTTCCATATGTGCGAAAAAACTGACAAAGAATAAATTAAAATCTGAGTAAGTCTATTAATGTAATTGAACTCATCATCAAAAACCTCTCAGTGAAAACTTTGAATACATTTACTCTTGTTGGTGAATTTTAGAAAAGGCAGAGGAACCAGAGATCAAATTGCCAACATTCGCTGGATCATGGAAAAAGCAAGAGAGTTCCAAAAAAACATATTTCTCCTTTATTGACTATGCCAAAGCCTTTGACTGTGTGGATCACAATAAACTGTGGAAAATTCTGAAAGAGGTGGGAATACCAGACCACCTAACCTGCCTCTTGAGAAATCTGTATGCAGGTGAGGAAGCAACAGTTAGAACTGGACATGGAACAACAGGCTGGTTCCAAATAGGAAAAGGAGTACGTCAAGGCTGTATATTGTCACTCTGCTTATTTAACTTCTATGCAGAGTACATTATGAGAAACGCTGGACTGGAAGAAACACAAGCTGGAATCAAGATTACCGGGAGAAATATCAATAACCTCAGATATGCAGATGACACCACCCTTATGGCAGAAAGTGAAGAGGAACTAAAAAGCCTCTTGATGAAAGTGAAAGAGGAGAGTGAAAAAGTTGGCTTAAGCGTCAACATTCAGAAAACGAAGATCATGGCATCCAGTCCCATCACTTCATGGGAAATAGATGAGGAAACAGTAGAAACAGTGTCAGACTTTAGTTTTTTGGGCTCCAAAATCACTGCAGATGGTGACTGCAGCCATGAAATTAAAAGACGCGTACTCCTTGGCAGAAGAGTTATGACCAACCTAGATAGCATATTCAAAAGCAGAGACATTTCTTTGCCGATTAAGGTCCGTCTATTCAAGGCTATGGTTTTTCCTATGGTCATGTATGGATGTGAGAGTAAGACTGTGAAGAAGGCTGAGCACCGAAGAATTGATGCGTTTGAACTGTGGTGTTCGAAAAGACTCTTGGGAGTCCCTTGGACTGCAAGGAGATCCAACCTGTCCATTCTGAAGGAGATCAACCCTGGGATTTCTTTGGAAGGAATGATGCTAAAGCTGAAGCTCCAGAACTTTGGCCACCTCATGCGAACAGTTGACTCATTGGAAAAGACTCTGATGCTGGGAGGGATTGGAGACAGGAGGAGAAGGGGACGACTGAGGATGAGATGGCTGGATGGCATCACTGACTCGATGGACATGAGTCTGAGTGAACTCCGGGAGATGGTGATCAACAGGAAGGCCTGGCATGCTGCGATTCATAGTGTTGCAAAGAGTCGGACACGACTGAGTAACTGAACTGAACTGAACTGAACTGAAAGAGTAAATGATTCCAATTGTATATTAACTGTTTCAGAAAATAGAAGAGGAGGACACATCTCTTAATTTGTTTTTCAAGGCCTGCAGAAGGGTAGCCAAAATTGGACAATAAAATAAAATTATAGACTAACATTTCTCATGGACAGAGCACAAAAGTCTTCAATAAAATATTATTAAAATGAATCCAAAAAGAATAACTGATGAAACATAATAGAGCAAGTGGGACTTATCTTAGAAATGCAAGGTTCTTTAATAACAAAAAAATCAGTCAATGTACTTTACCTAATTAACAAAATAAAGAAAAAATAATGATTATCATCATAAATGTGTTACATGAAAGTATTTGACTAAATCCAACAGCCATTCATCATTTTCAAAAAATTCAGCAAAATAAGAATACAGAGACTGTTTTCTAATATGATAAAAAGCACCTGTAATGCTCTCTACCTAAAATTGCATAAAGGAGAAGATGATGGTGCTTATTACTTCCACTTGGTGTTGTATTGGAAGTCTTCTTGAGAACAACAAGGCAAGAAAAAGAAAAATGTAACACTGTCTTTATTCACAGATGACCAGACACAGCTATAAAAAGAAAACCATAAAAATCTGTAAAGCAAATTCTGCATCTTATCAATGAATTTAGCAAGGCCGTATGACTCTAGTTCATTAAACAAAATAAATTGTATTTCTATATACTCAATGCAGTGCATTGAATGATGTCCCTCACCCCAAATTTATGCCACTCAGGACCTCAGAAAATGATCTTATTTAGAATGAGAACCTTTGCAGTTAGGAGATGGTCAGACTGGGTTACTGTAGACTCTAAATCCTACAATTAATTTCCTTCCAAGGAGATGAATGGGCATAGAGACACATAAAGAAGAAGCCCAAGTAAAGATGGAGGCAGAGATTGGAGTTAGGCTTCCCTGGTGGCTCAGACGGTGTGAATCTGTCTGCCATAGAGGATATCTGGGTTTGATCCCTGGGTTGGGAAGATCTCCTGCAGGAGGGCATGGCAACCTACCCCAGTATTCTTGCCTGGAGAATCGCCATGGACAGAAGAGCCTGGTGAACTATAGTTCACGGGGTTGCAAAGCGTTGGACACGGCTGAGCAACTAAGCACACACAAGCTAGGAATATCTGCTGCCCCCACCCACCTTGAAGAGACAAGGAAGGGCTTTTCCTTAGAGCCTTCAGAGGAAGTCTGGCCCTATTTACACTTTGATCTCAGACTTCTAGGCTCCAAATCTGTGAGAGAATATATTCCTGGTGTTTTAAGTCACCTAATTTCTAGTACTTTGTTTGGAAACATATACCAGGAATAAAATTTTAAAAATAAAATTAGAACATTCTATTTATACTAGCATCAGAAATACTTACAAATGAAGTTTTTAAATATGTGAAATTTCTACATGGAAAACTACTGCAAGTCATTACTAGAAGGAATTAAAGAAGACAAGTAAATAGTTACATTTATATATTGGAAGACTGAATATTAAAATGCTGTCTCTATACATTAATCTATGAATTCAACATGATCTCAATAAAAAATCCAGTCTTTTATTTATTATTTATTTATTTATTTATTTTTAAATTTTTATTTTTACTTTATTTTACTTTACTGTATTGGTTTTGCCGTACATTGACATGGATCCACCATGGGTATACATGCGTTCCCAAACATGAACCCCCTCCCACCTCCCTCCCCATAACATCTCTCTGGGTCATCCCCGTTCATCAGCCCCAAGCATGCTGTATCCTGTGTCGGACATAGACTGGCGATTCGATTCTTACATGATAGTATACATGTTACAATGCCATTCTCCCAAATCATCCCACCCTCTCCCTCTCCCTCTGAGTCCATAAGTCCGTTATACACATCTGTGTCTTTTTTGCTGTCTTGCATACAGGGTCGTCATTGTCATCTTTCTAAATTCCATATATATGTGTGAGTATACCGTATTGGTATTTTTCTTTCTGGCTTACTTCACTCTGTATAATCGACTCCAGTTTCATCCATCTCATCAGAACTGATTCAAATGTATTCTTTTTAATGGCTGAGTAATACTCCATTGTGTATATGTACCACAGCTTTCTTATCCATTCATCTGCTGAAAATAGAACTTTTCAAGTTATTTCTAGAATGTGCATAAAAGAAAAGACAAAAGAAAAAGAACGCAAAATTTTATATGCAAGTTCAAAAATAATATTATAGTTAAAGGGCTTACAGTTGCAACCCCATGGACTATAGCATGCCAGGATTCCCAATCCATCACCAACTCCTCAAGCTTGCTCAGACTCATGCCCATCGAGTTGGTGATGCCACCCAACCATCTCATCCTCTGTCATCTCCATCTCCTCCTGCCTTCAGTCTTTCCAGAGTCAGGGTGTTTTCCAATGAGTCAGTTTTCGCATCATGTGGCCAAAGGATTGGAGTTTTGGCTTCAGCATCAGTCCTTCCAATGAATATTCGGGACTTATTTCCTTTAGGATTGAGTGTTTTGATCTTGCTGTCCAAGGGACTCTCAAGAGTATTCTCCAACACCACAATTCAAAAGCATCACAAAGGTAGTCTTATACAGTGTACTGTTGGTACAAGGATAGACAAAGTAGGGAATAGGATAGAATAGAGGCTCCAGAAATAGACCAACATGTATACATGCACCTGTTGATTGAGATTAATTTTTTTTTCTACCTAGGTACCAAACCAATTGAAAGAGGTAGGGTAGTCTGCTCAACAGATGTGAATGGAAAAATTAAATGAACTTAAGGGAGAAATACAAATAATCATTATATCATAAAAATTAATTCCTGATATATCATAGTTATAAGCACAAATTAAATCTAAACCTTGTAAAGGAAAACCTCTGTAAGAGAATATCTTTGTGACCTTGGATAGGCAAATATTTCTTAGAATACAAAAGGAACTTTTGGAAGGAAAAAAGTATATTAGACATAAAACCCCTTCTATCTAAAAACATTGTTAAGAATATGATAATGCAAGTTGCAGATGAGAAAAAATTGCAATAATTATATTTAAGTACTGCATATGTTTTCTCTCCCTTTTAATAAGTAATGAGAAGACAAATAACATAATTATATTAATCAAAGGGCTTATTGCCCCAAAGCATGGGAAAAGGTGCTTAACATGTTTAGTCTTCATTAGTGAAGTTGCTCAGTAGTGTCCGATTCTTTGTGACCACATGGACTGTAGCCCATCAGGCTCCTCCATCCATGGAATTTTCTAGGCAAGAGTACTGGAGTGGGTTGCCATTTCCTTCTCCAGAGGATCTTCCTGACCCAGGGATCGAACCTGGGTCTCCTGCATTGCAGGCAGATGCTTTACCCTCTGAGCCACCAGGGAATCTCCATAGACATACAATTAAATTTTAAATGAGAAAAATCATTTTTTAAATTAGAAATCATTTTATATCAAGTAGAGTAGTTAAAAACTATAAAAACCTGCAGCACAAAATGTTGACAAGGACATGGATTAGTTGGGACTCTTTCTTTGCTCATAGGAATATAAATTAGTACAATTACTTGGCCAAACTTTTGTTCTGTATTTTTAATGTATATTATTTATTGTATAGATTTGGCTGTGCTAGGTCTTACTTGTGTCACAGAGTATTTTTGATCTTTTTTGCAGCATGTGAGGTTTTTTAGTTGTTGCATGCAAGATCTTTAGCTGTGTTATGCCAACTCTTAGCTGTGGTATGGGATCTAGTTCCCTGACTGGGGGTGGAACCCAGGCCTCCTGCAGTGGGAGCACAGAGCCTTCACCACTGGACCACTGGGGAAGCCCCTCTCCTGTTTTTTGTAGTGCTATATGTGTACTGACCCAAGACCCAATTGTAAAATAAATGAAAATATAAGTCCTTAAGGAAAGAAAATTTGTGCAAGAAAGTTCATATAATGTTTTCATTTTATTAAACAACAACCACAAACAGAAAAGAGTCTAAGTGTTCCTCAATCAGGAAATTGACAAATTGTGATATGAAATACTAATAAACCCAACAGTGTAGATGCATCTCAGAAGCCTAAAACTAAGTGTAAGTGGCCAAACACAGAGTGTATACTGTAGGATTCCTTATATATGAAATTCTGGAATGTTCCTTACTAGTCTATAGAGGTAGAAATAAGAACTATGGTTGCCTATGGAAAAAGGGAAATTGCTTTTAAGGGGCCTCAGCAACACTTTCTAGGTTGATGGATATGCATATTATATATATACATATATATATACACACAAACACACATGCACATAGGTGTGTGTGTGTGTGTATATATATATATATATATATATATATATATATATATATATATATATATAAATTTACAAACTGGTTAACTTGACTCTGAACATACATGTGCATGCAAACATACACACACTCCAACTTATTAGTGAGTCTGACAGCAAATCCTTATATCATATTTCTATATCTTTCCTCAGCAGTATTTTTTATGAAAGTTAAACTGAAATTCAAATCTGTTTCCAAGTGAGTCAGATAAGTGTGTCTTACATATTTTTCTGGTCTAATTGAAGCTTCACATAGTCCATCTGTAATTATGCCCCAAACTTCATGTATCTCAACTGAATGGCATTACTTATTTCTTAATCATTGAGGCCCAGTGTATAGAGCTCTTCATGAGGCTCCCTTTTACATTTTGTTTACCACATACCCACTTAGTTACAGGACATATTGAACCCCACCTGTGTTTGGTTGTAACTTCCTCTACTTCTCTCCTTCCCTGCAATTTTGGTTGATTAATAATTCCAACTAGTTCACAGTCAGTTTCTTTCTCTAGATCATTTGTACAGATTAAAATCAGCAGAAGTCCAAGGACTAATTTCAGCAGGACTCCAGATATGTTCTCAATATATAAGCATTTGTCTATTAATAAGGAAACAAGGTAAAGGAAAATGTTTACTTAAGTAAACTGTTGATGGAAAGGAGAGGTTTAGGTTCAAGAGTTGACAAAATGATATATGTCCAGAATCCATAGCAACACAGAAACTCTTGTTCAAATCCGAGCTTAAAAAGGAAGCTATGAAGGTGAGAGGGAAGTCACTCAGTTGTGTCTGACTCTTCGCTACCCCATGGACTGTAGCCTACCAGGCTTCTCTTTCCATGGCATTTTCAAGGCAAGAGTACTGTAATGGGTTGCCATTTCCCTCCCCAAGGGATCTTCCTGACCCAGGGATCAAACCTAGGTCTTTTGGTAAGCAGACGCTTTTACTGTCTGAACCACCAGGGAAGTCCAAAACGATGCTATTTGGGAAAGATAATTGTTAGAGTAGAACATTCAGGCACCCAATAGTTGCAGAGTGCGGTGTGATCAGTGTGGGGATAAGCATTTTATTAAAGATGGTGGGCAGGGGTTAGGCTACCAGAGAGAAAAAGTTGTTAATGGAGTTAATGGGTAAATTTTAAGATGCTATTGAAGGTCTTGTCTTGCTGAGTATGTGCAGTGGACAGCAGGACTTATCTGACACTGTCAATTTTTCTTGCAGCTTAACAAAGTTATTTAGTGTCTTTAATATACTTTAAGAAAGCAGAAAAAGACTGTGCATTTGAAACAGCCTCTCATGGCTCTCAGCCTGAGTTATCTAGGTGCTCATGTATCAGAGCATGACATGATTTATTAAACCATATTGCCATTTGTGAAATATATTCAGTCATCCAAGACTGAAGATAAAAGCCTTCCCTTTCCATTGCTATTCCTTTCTTACCACCAAAAATCTTTGATTCTTCCCTGAAATGCTTTGCAGATCATCCTCTTCTCACCAACCTCACCACCACTACTTTTGCTTAGAACCTAACTCATGTCTAATAAGATTGACTGAAAAAAATTTAAATTTGTCTTCTTTTATCAATATAACATTTAATTCACAGAATGTTCAATAATGAAGAAAATAAAGATAAAGCTACAATTACTACTGCTTCTGCTGCCTCCTACTATATATATATATAACACCAACAATAGGCACAGTGCTTTATGTACATTATTTCAGTTTTCCTGGAAGACAAATGGGATAATCTTATCTTATATTACAATTGGGGAAACAGAAAGTTGAATAATTTGCCAAAGATCATGCGTATCTAGTAGATGGGATCATGTATTAGTTTCCTATTACTGATAATAACAAATTACCATAAACTTAGTGGCTTAAAACGATTCCATGTGGGTTATCTTACAGATTCGAAGGTTGGAGAGTCCAAAATGGGTCTTAGTGAGCTCAAATCAAGGTGTTGGTTGAGCTTTTCTGGAGACTTTGCAGTAGAACCTATTTTGTTGCCTTTCAAGTCTGTGGAGGCTGCCCTCATCCCTTAGCTTATGCCCCTTTCCATCTCCAAAAGCTGTAACAGCCAATCAGGTCTTTCTTGCATTTACTTGGATGGTAATGCTTCTGCTTCCATCTTCCACATTTAAAAGACTCTTGGAAACAGTGAGAGACTTTATTTTTGAGGGCTCCAAAATCATTGCAGATGGTGACTACAGCCATGAAATTAAAAGACGCTTGTTCCTTAAAAGAAAAGTTATGACCAACATAGACAGCATATTAAAAAGGAGAGACATTACTTTGTCAACAAAGTTCTGTCTAGTCAAAGCTATGGTTTTTCCAGTCATCATGTATGGATGTGAGAGTTGGACTGTGAAGAAAGCTGAGCACCGAAGAATTGATGCTTTTGAACTGTGGTGTTGGAGAAGACTCTTGAGAGTCCCTTGGACAGCAAGGAAATCCAACCAGTCCATTCTAAAGATCAGTCCTGAATATTAGCCTCCAATTAAAATTTTTTTTTAAAGTCGAGGGACAACAACAGCAATTAGCAATTATCGCTTTGGCTTCTATGATCACCAATAATCACCAAAAATAAGCTTCAAAAAATAAAAAAGGGAGATATATAGGGAATATGCTATGCACAGGCCTGTACTATAATTAACAGGGCTTCTTTGAAAAATAAGAATGACTTTCTCATCACCCCCAGGTGAAGGGCTGGGAGCAATTAAAAGTACATGACATTGAAGTACTGATGTAACTGATAGAAAACCGTTAGTGACTGTTCCCTTAACCAGAGCCTTGAGGGAATTGCTGAGAAAGGGCGCCACTAGCCAAAGGGCTAAACAAAGTCATGAAAGGCCTGAGGATTTGACACTGAGGACTGTGCATTGTGTATCTTTATCCCCAATCTGAGATAAACGACTGATGCTGGAGCTGAAACACCAATACTTTTGCCACCTGATGGGAAGAACTGACTCATTTGAAAAGACTCTGATGCTGTGAAAGACTGAAGGCAGGAGGAGAAGTGGATGACAGAGGATAAGATGGTTGGATGGCATCCCCAGCTCAATGGACATGAGTTTGAGCAATCTCCAGGAGTTGGTGATGGACAGGGAAGCCTGGTGTGCTTCAGTCCATGCGGTCACAGAGTCAGACAAGACTGAGCAACTGAACTGAACTATGATTACGTTGGATCCAACTGTAATACAGAATAAGCTCTCTTTTTCAGGTCAGCTAATTGGCAACTTTCACTACCTCTTTCCGTATTAGACCACTTTCCATATAGCATAACATAGTCACAGGTTCCAGGGATTAGAACATATACATCTTTGGGGGGACCATTTTATTGCCTGATACAAGTATAAATTGAGGTCTCTCAGATTCTACCTGACTAATCACTATCGTGTCCAACTCCTTGCAAATCCATGGACTGTAGCTGGCCAGGCTCCTCTGTGCATTGGGTTTTTCCAGGCAGGAATACTGGAGTGGATTGCCATGACCTCCTCCAGGGGATCTTCCCAACCCAAGGATCGAACCCAAGTCTCCCACATTGCAGGTGGATTCTTTACCATCTGAGCCATCAGAGAAACCTAATCACTATTCAAGTTTAACAGTACATTCTAACAGAGAAATTTGATTGTAATGTACCCTTGCTTTAAAAACTTTAATAACTCTGCATTTCCTTTAAGATAAAGTGTTAACGCAGCATCTCAGACCCTTCACAATTCAGACTCTATGTATTTTCCCAGACTAGGTTTTCTATGTTCCCAGCCATGTTTTGTGTATGGCCACACTGACATATTCAGTTCTCAGTGAGAGCACTGGTTTTCTTCCCTACCTTCAATAGTGAGCACACTCTAATTTGTGCAGCTGTCATATTCTCCATTCTTTCTCCACCTAGAAAATTCTATTAATTCTTTAAGGATGAAACTCAAGCATCAATCCTTTTATAAAGACATCTTTTTTTTTTATGTTGTGGGAAGAGTATACCCCCCTCAATGTGCTCTTTCAGAATTATATGTAATTCTTTTTTATAAAGTGTAATTTTCACACTGATTTTTATTACATACATAAGCCACTCAACTAAAGTCTGGAGTATCAAATTCAGGGCGATGTCTCTTTGCGTTTCTTTTTTGGGAAAAAGCAGATTTCTTTAAAAATGGTAGAAATAAAAGCTAAGTGAATAAACAACACCATAATTTAGTATGCCTCTAAACTTTTATTCATTTATTTATTTATTGAGAAACCTATATGCAGGTCAGGAAGCAGCAGTTAGAATTGGACATGGAACAACAGACTGGTTCCAAATGGGAAAAGGAGTACATCAAGGCTGTATATTGTCACTATGCTTATTTAACGTCTATGCAGAGAGCATCATGAGAAACGCTGGGCTGGAAGAAGCACAAGCTGGAATCAAGACTGCAGAGAGAACTATCAATAACCTCAGAGATGCAGATGACACCACCCTTATGGCAGAAAGTGAAGAGGAGCTAAAAAGCCTCTTGATGAAAGTGAAAGAGGAGAGTGAAAAAGCTGGTTTAAAGCTCAACATTCAGAAAATTAAGATCATGGCATCCAGTCCCATCACTTCATGGCAAATAGATGGGGAAATGGTGGAAACAGTGTGAGACTTTATTTGTGTGGGTTCCAAAATCACTGCAGATGTGATTGCAGCCATGAAATTAAAAGACACTTACTCCTTGGAAGAAAAGTTATGACCAACATAGATAGCATATTGAAAAGCAGAGATATTACTTTGCCAACAAAGGTGCATCTAGTCAAAGCTATGGTTTTTCCAGTGGTCATGTATGGGTGTGAGAGTTGGACTGTGAAGAAGGCTGAGCACCGAAGAATTGATGCTTTTGAACTGTGGTGTTAGAGAAGACTCTTGAGAGTTCCTTGGACTGCAAGGAGATCCAGCCAGTCCATTCTGAAGGAGATCAACCCTGGGATTTCTTTGGAAGGAATGATGCTAAAGCTGAAACTCCAGTACTTTGGCTACCTCATGGAAACAGTTGACTCATTGGCAAAGACCCTGATGCTGGGAGGGATTGGGGCAGGAGGAGAAGGGGACGACAGAGGATGAGATGGCTGGATGGCATCACTGTCTCGATGGACATGAGTTTGAGTGAACTTCGGGTGTTGGTGATGGACAGGGAGGCCTGGCATGTTGTGATTCATGGGGTCGCAAAGAGTCGGACACGACTGAGTGACTGAACTGAACTGAAACTTTTTAGTTTTAAAGTTTTAAATTTTGTGTCTACTTGTAATTTTTATAAAGCTTTTCAGTTTTTATTTGGCAGAGATGATATCATCAATAACTTCTCCGAGAGTTAGTGATAAGTTTCTTATAGCCTTTTCTCTTTGGATGAGTACCACCAATGGGATCGTTGTTCTGATTCTTTGTATAAATAATGTCAGTAATTCTCTCAACTAAGCTGGATGAAAAATCCAGGTGGCCTTGTTATGGAGCCTACATATGAGCTGCAATTTCTAGACTTGGTGACTTATGAAATTAGGATCTTCATGACTGGTTAAGTCTTGGAATATTATTCTTAATGGTCATGAGGTGTTATTATGGGTTTTTTGGTGCCATGGCCTCAAAGGATAAAAGTACCCAATAGAGCCCTGTGGAGAAACAGAGGGGGGTGGGGGGTGGGGGTATGAGTTGTGCACAATGCAAAATTGGAACAAAGATCTTACAGTAGCTGGGTTACATATATAGACTTCCATTAGTTTTTTTCTAGATGCCAAGTATTTGCCTATGGTTCTCTGAAGGTTGTTGAATCAAATTTAGAAATGCCTCTGGTCTAATCAATAGATTCTAATAGTTTGTACTTTCTCTGGAAGAGAGAGAGACTAACAAAGCAATGGTTTGATTAGTTTAACATTGCTTGTACACATTAAGTGAAAATAGAAATGCAATTGCCTGTAATTCCTTCCTGGTGGTCTCATTTGATGAGTCCAGCATTGCCCATAGATTTTTATTTTAATTAGTAGGGCCTTATGATAGACGGCAAATTTAGCTGTCAGCAGGACTGAAGGCAGTGGCATGAGAATGAGAATGTTCTCAATTAACAACTACAGAGAGGAGGGAAGGAAAAGGGAAAAGGGTCACTCCAAATGGATGACAACCAGGTATCCATAGGAAATGAGAATGGTTATGATCACGAATATCAAAGAGAAAAAGGAATTAGATATGAGTGTTGGCCACACACTTGGGAAGAAGCTGTTTACTATTTGAAGTTGATCACTTATTCCAAAGACCTTGGAGGAGCTGTCTGCTGTTAAAGATCAGCTGCTTCTAGGGGATCTCTGCCAATTCTCAGTTTGAGGTTCCCTATTGGAATCGACTTCCAGATGTGAAGAAATTTAAATTTCTTCTTAGCTGTGAAATACAAACTCAAACTTCTGTATTTGTTCTTTCCAATATCTGATAAAATCTCTCCTCGTAAGGTTCAAGAGCATATTTTCTCTGATCTCTCCTCCGACAAATGAAATCTCTTAGTTGACAATCATGAAGAGTCAGTTTAGAAATGTGTGGAAAGGCAGCCTTACTGTGCATAGTACAGGGATATAGTCCATGAACTCCTTTCCGTGTTTTGCCATGTATGCATGCAGTAGGGCAGAGTCTAGTATCAAAGATAACTTCCCTAATGGCGTGGCCTTCCAGCTGCCAATTCATAAATGGTATGTCCTTTTAACCATGGTTCAGATGGCTATAAAATGTACTGCTAGTATCTTTGGCCAAGAGAACTCAAGGACTTCTGAAAGTTTTACTGGTTTAAATTTAAGCATGCTATTGGTTCTTCCCATGCCGCTCAGTGGGTAAAGAACCTGCCTGCAATGCAGGAGATGCAGGAGACACAGGTTCAATCCCTGGGGTTGGTAAAATGCCCTAGATAAGGACCTGGCAACCCACTCCAGTATTCGTGCCTGAAGAATCCCACGGACAGAGGAGCCTAATGAGCTATAGTCCATAGGGTCTAAAAGAGTCAGACATGACTGAAGAGACTGAGCACAGCACAGCACATTGGTCCTTCCAATACTTTCAGAAGATTGTTGGTGGTAAAGGAAATATAATTTTTGGAGTAAGGGATAACACTTGTGTGTGTGTGTGTGTATTTGTGTGAGCAGGGTATGTGATAAGTTTAAATAGCTTTTAGTCTGTCAGGAGAGAGTGCTTTTCTCTCCTTAGATAAGTCAATCCATAATACTTAAGTGTGTTTTGACAAAATTGTAATTTATCTTTTGAGACTTTATATCCCTTTTCTGATAAGAATGAGAGAAAAAAAAAAAAACAATTGGACTCTTTTCTACAGGCTTCTGTGTTCTCTAAACAATGTAGAGCATCTACATATAGTTTCAGAACTGAATAAGAGAGGGAAAGTTAGATCTTTTAAGTCTAGATTGAGGATGTGGAAAAAATAGAAGGGGTGACCACCAGTTCTACTCTTTGATTCCATGAATTTGAATATTTTAGATACCTAATATGGCTCCCCTTGTGGCTCAGCGGGTAAAGAATCCGCCTGCAATGCAGGAGAACCTGGTTCAATTCCTGGGTCGGGAAGATCTACTGGTGAAGGGGTAGACTACCCACTCCAGTATTAGGCTCCCCTTGTGGCTCAGCTGGTAAAGAATCTGCCTACAATGTGGGAGACCTGGGTTTGATCCCTGGGTTGGGAAGATCCACTGGAGAAAGGAAAGGCTGCCCACTCCAGTATTCTGGCCTGGAAAATTCTGCAGATTGTATAGTCCATGGGTTATAAAGAGTTGAACACAACTGAGTGACTTTCACTATTTGAATACTTAATAAGTGGAATCATATAGTATTTGGTCTTATGTGACTGACTTACAGTCACATCTGGTTTTAGTGCTGACCTCTAGCAGAGTTTTTCCAAATGTGGTGAGAATAAAAACTCAAGAGGAAGTGCTCTGGCTTGAACAACAATCATATAGGGCCTATGCCTGTGTTCTCCCTTGTGATTTTCCTTTATATGACATACAACCTCATACCTCCCAGTGTGTGCACAAAAAGATAAAATGAAATAGGCAGCCTGATTCTTCCAAGGATGCCACCAAATGGAAATGTATAATAAAACCCAGGAATCTTACTGTCAATAAATAGCTGAGAAATGCAGCACAAATAGAACAGTGCCCATCAACTGATAAATACATAATTAAAATGTGCTACATAAACATAAAATAAGATAGATACCACAAAGGGATGAATCTTGATCCTTGTACATGCTATAAGAGGGATGAACCTTGAAAACATTATAAGTGAAATAAGTCACCACAAAAGATCACATATATTATGTAAAATATCCAGAATACGCAACTCAATGGAAATAAACATTTGCATAGTGGTTATTACCCAGAGATGGGGCACAGAGGATACTTGAGAGATAAAATTGGGGCTAAATGATATGACTGCAGGGCTTAATAATCACCCGCCTGTTGCTCTGGCTAAGCCATGAGCCACCATAGTCAAATGGGAACCCTCAGCTAGTCCCTGCAGTATTCCCAAGGTAAAAGAAGAATTTACTCCATAATTCTGAACAGCTTGCTTAAGTTCCTTCAGTATTTTGAAGGGGAACTTGTTTGTGTACAGCCTCATATACCCCTTTAGGATTATTAGGTTCTGTCCCAGGAGCTATCTGTTCATGTATTGTCTCTGGAAATGCCGTAGTCATAGCATCCAAGTCACCCTCCTGTCGAGTCCGACAGATGCCTTTCTGGATAAGTGACAGAACTGCTGCCTGTTGTAAGGAAGGAAAAGCTTAAGCCTCTCCATTGGTTAAGCCAGGACAGGGAGGAAGAGGAGGCAAAGGAAATTTGTCCTCCCCAAACAAAGGTGCAGAAGGAACTGTAGCTTTAATAGCCTCCTGCATTTTTGTTCTATCCCCTCAGGCTTTGCATATTCAGGTTCTCCCTTTGATGGGGTTTCACCTTCATCTTCACTCCCTTTTGAGCTTTCTGCTGTCTGTAGAGGTTCTAAAATAGATTTTATCAGTGTCCAAATTGACCAGATAGGTAAAGGCAAGGGCACTCCCTTGCAAAGAAGTTTGTCTAATTTATTATCTACCTTCTCCCATGTTCATAAATCTAAAGTAAGGACGGAAGGGAACCATGAGCAATGTTTCTCAATGGTGTGTAAACGCTCCAATAGCCTGCCCTAACTTATTTTTGTTCCTCCGCTTTTAAAAGCTGCCTTAAGAGGCATATGGGCTTCCTTCAACGCAGGCCTGGGTTGGGAAGATCCCCTGGAGAAGGGATAGCTTACCCATTGCCGTATTCTTGGGCTTCCCTTGTAGCTCAGCTGGTAAAGAATCCGCCTGCAACGCGGGAGATAGTTCAATCCCTGGGTTGGGAAGATCTCTTGGAGAAGGGAAAGGCTCCAGTGTTCTGGCCTGGAGAATTCCATGGACTATACAGTCCATGGGTTCGCAAAGAGTCGGACACCACTGAGCAACTTTCACTCTCTTTCTTTCTAAGAGGCATTATATATGGCTGATATTTCAGCCTAGAAATCAAGCAAGATTCAGTTCCGTTCACTTCAGTCATTCAGTCGTATCTGACTCTTTGTGAACCCATGGACTGCAGCATGCCAGGCTTCCCTATTCTTCACCAACTCCCGGAGCTTACTCAAACTCATATCTATCAAGTCAGTGATGCCATCCAACCATCTCATCCTGCCAGCCCCTTATCCTCCTGCCTTCAATCTTTCCCTGCATATTTTGGGCTCCCCATTATATTCTGAGATTTTTGTGTATGTCTGGCCGATATTATTCCGAGGTTTCTGCAATAAAAACAAAAAGGGGGATATACAGGGGTTAATAGTCAGCCACCTGTTACTCTGGCTAAGTCATGAGAAATCACCATGGGAAAATAATAAAAGCAAAATATGGCAATACAGCATAACCAAAATAAAAGTACATAGGGTTGATTAGTTTGGGTTGTCGTGTCCTGCTAAACTAAGGAAAAACATAGTGTGGACCTTGGAAAGCCGGTTGAGCACAAGTTCAGAACACTGCTTGTGCACACACTGAGATGTCTTCCCAAGGCATATGCGGCTCTATGACCTCCAGCTAAGTGATAGCCCTTGTCCAGGAAAATAGCAAAGATGGTTTAAAGTAATCAATAAAATGGGAAATATGACCGGAGACACAAGAGACTGACTTCATTGTAAAACAACAGATACGTTCTGCTTGCCAAGACACTAAATAAAAGTGATGTGGCTCTGAGGAACAGGGCTCTTGACCCAAGAGGTCTTGAGTCCCCTAGTCCCATCTTTAAAACTTTAATTCTGTCTCTAGTTTATTTTTCCCAAACTGTGCATCGACCACTTTCGATCCCTACCTGCTGTGCTGGCTGTAGCATATGACATTTTTTTTTTTTTGGAGTGATAAAATCTTCTAAAATTGATGAAGTAATCATTGCACAACTAAAATATTTATTCTATGCTTTAAATGGATAAGTTGCATAATATGTAAATTATATCTCTGAAAGCTGTTACCAAAGTCCCCCACAGATTTCTAGTTCTTATTCTTAGAATCTCTGAAAAGTCAAAACAAACAAACAGTAGGTTTGACATTATAGCAATAGAAATCATCACATTTATAAAGGGGAAATTTGATTTAAAAAAAAAATGGAGAGATCTTCAGTAACTTGTAGGAGGATTTTTAAAAGCAAACAAATAGATAATTGCTGTTCCAAATGCAGAAAAGAAAATAAATATTTGATGAAATAATGATTGAAAACATAAAATTAGACAAAATATATACATATAGACAATATAGAGACTCAAGAAATTGAAAAACTTCCCCAAACAGGATAAATTCTATGAAAACATGCTCAGACATATAATAATCAAATTATATATATATAAAAAAAAAAACCCTGGTCTCCTGAGAAACATGTGTGCAAGTCAGAAAGCAACAGCTAAAACTGGACATGAAACAATGGACTGGTTCCAAAATTGGGAAAGGAGTACATCAAGGCTGTATATTGTCACCTTGCTTAGTTAACTTCTATGCAGACTACCTCATGTGAAATGCTGAGCTGCATGAATCACAGGCTGGAATCAAGATTGCCAGGAGAAATATCACCAACCTCAGATGTGTAGATGTTACTAATCTAATGGCAGAAAGCAAAGACGAACTAAAGAGCCTCTTGATGAAGGTGAAAGAGGAGAGTGAAAGAGCTAGCTTAAAACTCAACAGTCAAAAAACTAAGATCATGGCATCCAATCCCATCACTTCATGGTAAATAGATGGGAAAAATTGAAACAGTGGCAGGTTTTATTTTCTTGGGCTCAAAAATCACTGTGGATGGTAACTGCAGCCATGAAATTAGAAGACGTTTGCTCCCTGGAAGAAAAGCTATGACAATCCTAGACAGCATATTAAAAAGCAGAGACATCACTTTGCAAACAAAGATCCATATAGTCAAAGATGTGGTTTTTCCAGTAGTCATGTAAGAATGTGAGAGTTGGACAAGAAAGAAGGCTGAGCACTGAAGAATTGATGCTTGCAAACTCTGTTGCTGGAGAAGACTCTTGAGAGTCCCTTAGACAATAAGAAGATCAAACCAGTCAATCCTAAAGGAAATCAACTCTAAACATTCATCGGAAGTGCCGATACTGAAGCTGAAACGCCAATACTTTGGCCACCTGATGAAAAGAGCTGGCTTATTGGAAAAGACCTTGATTCTGGGAAAGATTGAGGACAGGAGGAAAAGGGGGTAACAGAGGATGAGATGGTTGGATGGCGTTACCTCCTAAATGGTCATGAGTTTGAGCAAACTCTGAGAGATGATGAAGGACAGGGAAACCTGGTGTGCTGTAGTTCATGGGGTCACAAAGAGTCGGACACAATTTAGTGACTAAACAGCAACAAAAATAGATATAATTTTAAAAATGAAAATAGCTAGATTCAAAAAATGACAGTTTAGGTATAGGGGCCCAAATTACCAAATTATAGTAAACAATCTGTTTATGTGTTTGCTTATCCATTTAGAGTGGATACTTTCCAATTTGGGGATTGAGTCTTCATTTTCTCTGGAATTCCAAGAGGTAGTACAAAGCCTGACACAGGGTAAAAGAGTACATAGATGCTTATTTGAAGTATCCTGAGTAGTTTTCAAGATTTATCTAGCGTTACCACCATAATAGAGCACTTTAAGCAAGCACAATAAGTATTATTCATAGAGAATCAATGTGATCAACTTTCTTTGTCCATGACCTATTTTAATCCTCTTAATTGTCATGCAAAGTGTAATTTGCATTTTATCAAGCTCCAGACCTGGAAAGGATTCAAGTGCATACAATACTCAGTTATCAAAAATCTGTTTGCATACCTGTCTGACCCATGCTCATGCTTCAAGTCTAAAATCATTTTCTGCACCTAGCTGCGTTTCAAGTTCTTGATTAACTAACATTCTTGGATGGAGATTAAGAAAAATGTACATTTTAGTATACCTGGCTTAAGGTAATTCCTTTCAGTAATGTTCCAACATCCTTGAAATATATCTTGAAAATTGATGTGTTCTATTTAAAGCAGTTTTGATTTTGATGTTTTAATGGTCCTAACAGTGGGAGGATAAAGATCTATTGTTGGCTCTCCTGCCATATCACACCTAAGGCCAATAAGACAATTTTCTTTTGAAGCATTAGAGCTCTCTGGATTTGTAAAGGAATAAAAAAAGAAAGTGAGCCATAGAATTGGCAGCTACAGATAGGTGCCCATATCCTCTTTGAGACTGAGAGTTGTTCTCAAAATGCTTTGTTAATGAAAGTGACTGTTTTGTTTTGTTTTTTAATTATGTTTTTTCTTCATCTTTACTTGCAGGTGTCTCAAGAAGTTGATCAGTTCAATTGTGAATATCATATGCATCTTCATCCTCTAGATTTGGCATCAATTTCTTGGAAGCTGCTCATGTATCATTTATAAAAACAACCTATTATATTCAACATGTGATGCTTTATAAGCAAAGGGCCTCAGGACTCTTTCTACCACAAAAAAGAGGTATGCCAAAACAGGCAAAGCATTCTAGGAGAAAGGCACATGGGAGGAAGAAGTTCAGTTCAGTTCAGTCGCTCAGACGTGTCAGACTCTTTGCGACCCCATGAATCGCAGCACTCCAGGCCTCCTTGTCCATCACCAACTCCCGGAGTTCGCTCAGACTCACGCCCATCGAGTCCGTGATGCCATCCAGCCATCTCGTCGTCTGTCGTCCACTTCTCTTCCTGTCCCCAGTCCTTCCCAGCATCAGAGTCTTTTCCAATGAGTCAACTGTTCGCATGAGGTAGCCAAAGTACTGGAGTTTCAGCTTTAGCATTATTCCTTCCAAAGAAATCCCAGGTCTGATCTCCTTCATAATGGAGTGGTTGGATCTTCTTGCAGTCCAAGGGACTCTCAGGAGTCTTCTCCAACACCACAGTTCAAAAGCATCAATTCTTCCGCCCTCAGACTTCTTCACAGTCCAACTCTCACATCCATACATGACCACAGGAAAAACCATAGCCTTGACTAGACGGACCTTAGTCTGCAAAGTAATGTCTCTGCTTTTGAATATGCTATCTAGGTTAATCATAACTCTTCTTCCAAGGAGTAAGCGTCTTTTAATTTCATGGCTGTAGTCACCATGTGCAGTGATTTTGGAGCCCAAAAAATAAAGTCTGACACTGTTTCCACTGTTTCCTCATCTATTTCCCATGAAGTGATGGGACCAGATGCCATGATCTTCGTTTTCTGAATGTTGAGCTTTAAGCCAACTTTTTCACTCTCCTTTTTCACTTTCATCAAGAGGCTTTTTAGCTCCTCTTCACTTTCTGCCTTAGGTGATTGATATTTCTCCTGGCAATCTTGATTCCAGCTTGTGTTTCTTCCAGTCCAGCGTTTCTCATGATGTACTCTGCATGACTCCATAAACCAGTTTGGAAAGTACTGTTTTTAGCTCTGAGGTTTAAAAGGGCATGTTGATTTCATATTTTTTTTTTGGGGGGGGGAGGATTTGGAAAAAATTATTGAAATTGGTTTTAGAAATATAACTAATCCACAGAAAGAGATAACTTTCATATTCCTATAATAGAATACTCTGATGCTGTCTATGTGGTGAGTTTACAGGGTTTACAAATAGCTAATAATTACCAGATGTAGAAAGTGATCTCTCCTTTTTCCTTGGAAGGAATGGCTATAACATACAATGTTTGCATTTTCTTGTCCATAAAATTTTACTCATAATGATATCTATTACAGAGGGTTGTAAGGTTAAGCCAGTTGGAAAATCTAAATGCTAGTTTAATTATCTGCTCAAAATACATAATACATGAAATACATAAAATAATACATAAAAAAACAGTAACAATATAATTCTTAAGATAGTAACAGTTATGAAAGGGCAAATGTCTCTAAAAAAATAATTCAGAAAGCCAAACTGCACATTGTACAAAAGTCTCTCCTGATTGAATATCAGTCATTTCAATCAGGTGTCTTAAATTTCTCTAAACACACACTTCAAATCTTCATTTGGGATAAAATTTAATATACACCAAAAAGGCATTGTGTATTTTTCCCTTTTCAAATATTAAACTTATCTAAACTAAATATTTGAAGATATATAAAACAGTAAGCTTCTTTCTCTTCTTTTATACAATATTGATGGCAATTCATTCCATTAGAGAAGCATGAGAATTTCTCAAAAATTAACAAATTGCATGTAGGTGACATTCACACCTTTACTATAGAATCTAAAGAATTTGTCTTGCAGTTTTGGGAGTAGCTTTCATGTAAAATTCCTCAGTAATTGATACTTAGGACCTAGAAGTTTCCATGTTCCTAAATGCCTGACCTTCTCTTTATAAGTAAATATTTCTAAGTTTTAAATGTTGGTTTGAATTTGCTGTTTGAATTTCTAAGGCCCAGTGTTATTCTCCCCCTACTATTTTGGGTGCTCTAACCAAAACATATCATTTTTTCTGCCCATGAGTTTTCCATTCCCTTGTGTCCTTCCCCTTCTTAGCAACCTGGAAAATTTGGATTCCATCAGGGATTACATTCTCCACTATAACCCATTGTACTTAATACTTTCTTAATGGCAAAAATTACTGTTTTTCATATTGTGTTTTATATGATTTTCTATGGACTATTAATGAAAAGAAGGGACCACATTTAAATTTTTAAATATATATATATATTTTCTCAATCAGCCAAACCCTTCTATATATTAGAAACTCATGACAAAGATAGCTAATAACCTGTAAAACATTCCTTTCTATTTAGCAGACTCCCAGGTTTTATCTTGGTCTATTGTTGCTAGAAATGAATGCTACATTTCCAATCTATTTTAAACCTAGATGTGGTCCAGAAACCTTAAGTGTTGGGAAGGAATTCCAGGAAGGTTCTTTCAAAGGATCTGACTCAAATGAGAGGGACATTTTTACCCATCTCTTCTTTTCTCTTTTTCCTTTATTAGACTAGAAATTCATATGTGATACCAGAGATTCAGCTGCCATCTTGACCCTTAGAATGGATGCCACATGGTAAGATGGTGAAGTAGGCTGTTAGATGAAAGAGACACAGACTCAAGAGGCTGCAAAGCTAAGGTAGGAGCCCAAAGAGGGCTATATTTGTTTTTCTTTAACATGAGAATTTGAATCTTTGAGTGATTAAACCATTTTTTAAATATTCTGTCACTCAGTCAAATGCAATCTAAAAGAGCTAAATTAAAAACAAAAAGAAACAAAAATGTTAAATGCAACATTCATTTCTTCATGTATGCAAGTTAAAGGAAAAAGGCATTTTGAAAGTAATACCATTTAATTAAGTACATGATCTTCACCTGTTTGCTTGAAAAGATAACAAAAAATTAACAAAGCATCCATGAAAGTATTAACATGGCGGCCTTATAATACATGTGTTGTCACTTGACAGAGTTGACTCTGAATTTTTGGAAATGATCTCTTTTGGTTTTTAGAACAATTTCATCACCAGCAACAATGTACAATTGTACGGCATTTTCTTAGTGTTCCTCTTTGAATCATCTTTCTTCATATCCCTTCAAAGGCTACATAGTTCCTTAGGGTTTTATTTTCCAATTTTTATACTGTTCCTGGGTGAGCTCCTCAACTGATAGAACATCAACTATTGATTTTATGGGTTTAAGGGTCAAGACCCAAGCCTGTATGTCTAATGAGCATCCTTCAGGAATTTCAAAATCACCACTGGTACAAAGATCTCACTTATTTCTACTTTCATTCTCTATCCCAGCCTCCTCAATCTGCTTCTCCTATAATATTCCTGAGCTTGATATTGTGTACCACTGTCCTTAACCTAAACTGGTATCTTAATCTCCAGCTTTTTCTTTACCAATTATGACTAATCAATCATTAATTGCTAGTTTGGAAATGAAGGCTGGATTCTTTGCTTCCTCTCTATCTAGTAAGCTTTTGAATTAGATTATTCATCCTGAAACAGCCTCATTACCAACTTCCTGTCACTTATTTCTCCTTCTCATACCTCATTCTCCACTTATAGCTCATAGAACTGCTGTCAATTATCTTTTAAAAGGCAAATAGATAAATTCTAAATATGGTCATGTTTACTATTTATTGGCTACAAGCCAGTGTTCAGATTCTTTCTCTGTCAGGGAAAGTCCATCATGAATTATCTTCAGCGTTAGCTTCTATGTCCCAGCCTAACTGAACTTCCTAAAGTACACTGTGTCCTTTCACACTTTCTAGAACATTTTCCTGCCTCTCCCTAAAAGTTCTGTCTTTTTGTTTTTCTCCCTCTTCTTTGTCTATTGTGCTCATTTTAATAATTCTTGATTCGTATTAAAGGTTGTTTTCCCTACAGTGCCTTAATCAATTCTATTAGAATTGGTTATGTTGTTATCTGTGGGGCTCTAAACTGTAGGGCACCATTTAGAAATCTGTGGCATATAGTTTATGAACTGTGAATTTATGATTGTGTTTTCCATACTAAACTTGAGGTTTTAAGAATGTGAACATTTAAAAAGTATTATTTCTCATGTTTTCCTGAAATGTAAAAAAACTATGATCAACATATTAATTTAAAAAAAAACTCTCTTTTTTCTACATGATAGATAAAACAGAAATGCAGTCAGTCTTTAGATTTACAAGACAAGTCCTCAGCAATGGTGCACAAGAATGTAAATTGTTCCTTAAAATAGATTTTAGAAGATTTTTACCGGCCAACTCTTAACACATAAAGGACACATATTCATGAAGATATGTTATAACTTTAGAGTGGACCTGCATTATCTATAGTCTTTATTAAAACAAAATTCATTCAGCTTATCTCAGTTTAATGCTTGCATGGCTAAGCCTACTGCTCTTAAAACAAATATGTCAGAGAAGATTATACCTGTGGGTCAAATTTCTATGATTAACATGACATTTCACTGTCCATGAAATTTAAATGAGTCTTTTAATCTTAGTTTCAAAGTTTGAAGAGGCTGGTCTGTGAGTTTTACTTTTGTCTGCATTGATTGTATTGCTCCTGAAAAGACTACATTTTTAGCTTTGAAGTCTAGATCCTGATTTAGCCAAAGAAGAGGATGAGAGAAACTGCTTCAGTTGAGTTTTCATTTACAGAACAACCTGACCTGATTTTTGAAGCTGAGTGAGTGGAAAGGAAGTAATTTTCAATTCCTGTTAATACCATTTGGATAACTAGAGCACTGTCCCCCTAAAAATTGAACCGATGAAACTTTACAGAATCCTAGTAGCAATCAGCCACAGTTACCTTTTCTATCATACCAAGTATCAGAGATAGCTTATAAGAAATAAATAAATAAATAAAAGTCACACCATTAGTAAATCCAGTAAATCCTTATGCCCCTTCCTCAAATCAGTCAGCTCCTCTGTAAAATATAATGGTTTCCTCAACAACAATCCCTGCTATTTCTTCTCTAAGGAAAGTTTGCAACATCAAAATGAAGTCAAGTAAAAAATAAAAATGTGCTGTAATGTTCTACCAGATATGGAGTTAAACTTGTTCCTCAGCTTGATAATATGACTTCTTTCAAGGAAACACCAATTTTACAAGTAGATAACTTTGGCCCATAAAAGTAGCATTTCTAATACAAGACTTGTCTCTATTTCTCTTTTCATGAAAGATACTACTATGTATCAACACCCATACACTACTAGTTGAGAAGAAAAACAATCAATTTCCTTAACAGTGATTTAAAATATTTTTTATCATGCATTTCTTTCCCATAAATTTAAATATTGAAGATAAAATATTAATAGAACATAAATAACATTGATAAATATAATATATGACTTGCATTGTTCAGCTCCTATTACAGTGCTCAGTTATGAAAATATATCTTAATAAAATTTCATTTGTAATCCCATAATAGTGTATATCATGAATGCCAAAGCTATCTTGAGTTGTATGTTTTAAGAATCAACATTTTGGAAGCACATGTAGAGTTTTAATTTAGGAATCATGCTTATATATACAAGCATATAAGTGATAACTTTCAGCAAATGTGAAGAAATAGCAAAACATACATGATAATAATATCTTAATTTTATATTGTTTATTAATATAAATTTATACTTGCCACTTTTAAGTATTTGTACATGGAATTACATTTTGACATACCAATAGTGTGAGTCTTCCTTAAGGAATAAAGCCTTACAGATTGATAGACTGAATAGATGAATGGATGATGGTCAGATTATATATAAAAATAGAACTCTAACCCATTAGCTTTAGCAGCCAGCCCACAAAGCCAAATCATTATCTCTAGCAACCAGCCCAAGAAGACAGGCAGTAACCCCTGAAGCAGGTGGTCACAAATGGCCAGGATGTGATGAATAACCAAAAGTTTCCCTAATTTATGCTTCTATATTCAATGTAAGACCAACTGGAAAAAATCATATATACTCCCCTAAACAACTACATGTATGATGTCCCAGTTTTAGTTACCTTTCCTCTAGCTTCTCATGCCAACAGCTTTCAGTCAGGGCATGCCTGAATCCATCTCTCTTCTTTTATCTACTATAAATCTTTCCCACTCCTCTGTCTTCCCTTGAGTCTCTGTCAAATGCAAGTAATGGTGTCTGACTTTCTTTCTATAGCAAGGTCATTTAGGTCATCTTCATTTATTTGCATTAAATCATTGAAGTCTCATTTCCCACTTTACCAGTGTTAATAAAAAACTGTAATAAATTAATTGGTTACAATTTTCATAAATGAATTTAGTACTGTCTTTATAGTTTTGTATCACATATAAATATCTGTGAGTATTATTTAGTATGGCTTGGTATTTTTAAAAAAGTCATTATAATGTAATTATTCTTCTTAATTTTTTTTCAGTCTTTGTCATATCTTACAAACTGTCCATATCAGTAAATGTAGCTGCTTTAAACTAAACGTCTAGTGGACATTTAGATTTTTCCATTTTTTAAAATATTATTAGTAATGCTTTGATAAATCACCTTGTAACATTTCTTCTTTTTTACATTTCTCATATAAGCGTTGATATCTAAGATTATCATCATAATGTTTAAAAATTATGTATACACACAATGCCCCCAAATAAAAACAATCTTGACTTTTCTTTTTTTTTTTTTTTTTTTTTGCTCTTTAGTCACTAAGTCTAGGACATATTTTTTCCAATGGTAGTATAGTTTCTAAAAACAAAACTAGAAATTGAACAAATGTGTCCCAGTACCTGTGCTAGTGCAGATGCCTATAGCAAGCTTCAATCTTAAAAAAAAAACAAAAACAAAAACACTTAAATACACTTGACATATGACTGTCTGTCTGTCATCACCCTGCTCCATTGCCATACCTCTTTTTTCTAAACAGCTTTTCAGTTGTCAGGAAGCACTGATTTTCATCCAGTTTCAATACAGCTTCAACTCAATAAGATAAAGGTTGGAAAGATTATGTCCATGGAAACAGGTTAAAAGATCACAGCATGTACTGCTCAAAACAAAGCAGTCCACAAGATTTCCTGGGGACTTTATAGGTCTTTGTATTTGGTTTTCCTTTGAGACAATAATATTGACACATGAAAAACTCTTTGTATCCTGTTTTATCTAGTGAATATGAACTTGCTTATAACAGAACTTATTTGTGATATTTTATCCAGTGAAATATTTTAAAGCCTCATACTCAGTCACACTTTAGTCCAGGATGACCATATGCTGGAGCTACTGTAGAGAGCATTTTGGTTAAATATCATACATATTTGCTAGAGAAGATGAGAGAGGAAAAAGTGGTATAAAAGGGACTGAAGCTGTTCAAAATTCCCTTAATGGAAATACTGAAAATTAAATTAACAAGCTTAGAAGCAAAGTTTCAGTATCATTAAATGTAAAAATCTAGTTAATTTTTCTGCATTAGAAATAAAAATTATATACTACTGTAGTAACATTGATTAAAATAGCATTTTGGTTCTATCTTTTGCATATTTATACAGATATTTCTATCTAAACATATAAAGCATGCCAAAAACAAAAATGTTACTTTAATCAATATTACTAAGGTATATAATATACATACAATATATTTGTTTTAAGCAGAGAGTTTAGGCAAAAGTATACATTATAGAATAATTTATCACCCCAGAGAGTTTTCCTGTGCCCTCTGCTATCCCTCAAAGCCCACTTCCTACTTTGCTCCCCCACCACTGACCTCCAGTTTTTGTTGTTCAGTCACTCAGTCGTACCCAACTCTCTGTGACCCCATGGACTGCAGCACGCCAGGTTTTCCTGACCTTCACCATCTCCCAGAGCTTGCTCAAACTTATGTCCATTGAGCCAGTGATGCCATCCAACCATCTCATCCTGTTACCCGCTTCTCTACCTGCAATCACTAATTTGCTTTGTATCACCACAAATTAATTTCTCCAGTTCTGGTCTAACACACAAATGAAATTTTACAATATAGGTTCCATTGCATCTGGCATCTATGAGTGTGTTTTAGCAAATCAAACATGTTGTGCTTTTACAGTAGCTTGTTTCTTTTGGTTGCTGAGTTGTGTACTATTATATGGATATATCAGAAACTGTTTATCAAATCATTAGTCTGTGGACATTGAGTTGTTTTCAGGTTTGAGGTCAATATAAATAAAGATGCTATGCTTAAGTACAAGAATTTCCATGAACATAGTTTTTATCTATTTTATTCTCTTGAGTATATACCCATGCATTGAATTACTATGTAATGTGGTAATTGTATACTCAATTCTCTGTGACACTTTCTGTTTTCTAAAGTAGTTGCACCATTTTATATTTTAAACAGCAGTGAATGTAGATTCCAGTTACTTCACAACATTCTTGACACCAGGTGCATTTAGTCGTTTTAATTTCAGCCATTATAGTAGGTATATAGAGGATTTAACTCCCATTACCCTAATCGTAATTGTGTTGAACATCTTTTCATGTACTTATTGACTTATATATCTCTTTTTGGAAGTATCTATTCAAAAATATTGATGAATTTACCTATAATAAAATGTAATTGCTTTGCTATAGTGTTCAATGAATTTTAACAAAGGCATATAGTTGTGTAATCAATACTAGAAGCAATATGTAGAACAATTGAATCACTGTAAAAGTACCCTCATTATATCCCTTGAGTGTAATTTTGACCTATTTTAATTGGGTTGCTTTCTTTCCAATTTCTGAGTGGTAGAAGATAAAGCATATATATATAAGCACATGTGTGTATCAGTTCAGTTCAGTTCAGTCGCTCAGTCATGTCCGCCTCTTTGCGACCCCATGAATCGCAGCACGCCAGGCCTCCCTGTCCATCACCATCTCCTGGAGTTCACTCAGACTCATGTCCATTGAGTCCGGGATGCCATCCAAACATCTCATCCTCGGTCATCCCCTTCTCCTCCTGCCCCCAATCCCTCCCAGCATCAGAGTCTTTTCCAATGAGTCAACTCTTCGCATGAGGTGGCCAAAGTACTGGAGCTTCAGCTTTAGCATCATTCCTTCCAAAGAAATCCCAGGGTTGATCTCCTTCAGAATGGACTGGTTGGATCTCCTTGCAGTCCAAGGGACTCTCAAGAGTCTTCTCCAACACCACAGTTCAAAAGCATCAATTCTTCAGCGCTCAGCCTTCTTCACAGTCCAACTCTCACATCCATACATGACAACAGGAAAAACCATATCCTTGACTAGACGGACCTTAGTTGGCATAGTAATATCTCTGCTTTTGAATATACTATCTAGGTTGGTCATAACTTTTCTTCCAAGGAGTAAGCATCTTTTAATTTCACGGCTGCAGTCACCATCTGCAGTGATTTTGGAGTCCCCCAAAATAAGGTCTAACACTGTTTCTACTGTTTCCTCATCTATTTCCCAGTATATATGTATATATATTTTCAAACTTTCTTATGAAATAAATATTATTTATTACTGGATCTTAATATTTAATATTGGCATTATTAAGCAGAAATTAAAATTTTGATATTCAGTTTAACATTACTTTATCCTTTACAGTTTTCACCCTATTTAACAAATTAACCTGATTTTGTAAAAATAATATCCTGTGTTTTCTAATAGAATTTTTACAGTTTTAATTTACTATACTGTTATATGATTAAAAATTTTTGTTGGGAAGGGACCTACAAGCAGTAAAGATCAATGTTTTTTATTTCAAACAAATATACAATTTGTATATCCATCTGAAATAAAGTGATATTTTTATTTGATATTTATATTCAAATGGATATACAAATATTGCCTTATACCCAGTCATAGAGAGAAAATTTTTCAGTGTTTTATCATTAAGTACATATGTTGTACTCGGCTGTGTCTGACTTTCAGTGACCCCATGGAGTGCAGCCACCAGGTTCCCTGTCCATAGAATTTTCCAGGCCAGAATACTGAAGTGGGTTGCCCTTTCCTGCTCCATTATCATTAAGTAGGTGTTCACTGTTTTTTTCTTGGTAGATGTCACTTGTTTTTCCAGTTTTCTGAGACTTTTTATCATAAATAACTTTATAGCTTTGATAAATACTTTCTCCCCATCAATCAAATTATCATATGTTTTTTTTTAATCACACATTCTGTTAATGTGTTAAATTGATTTGGTTTTCTAATGTCAAGCTGACCTTTCATTGCTAAGATTAGTTCCACATGGCTGGGTTCAACTTGCTATTATTTTGCTAAGGATATTTTAATCTATATTTATGAATAAGTTAGTTTATAATTTTCTTTTCTTATAGTATTTTTGTCTGATTTTGACATTTAAGTAATGCTGGCCTATTAAAATTAGTTAGAAAGTGTTCTGTCCACTTTTTTTCTGAAAAAAATGTTTGGTAGGATTATTATTATCTTTTCTGAAAATGTTTAGCAGAAATTTCTAGTTAAGCTATGAGTTTGGTGTTAACATTATGCCAAGGTCTTTCATTGTAATATATTTATAGGCTATTAATATTTACATATATTCTTGACTATGTTTTAGTAATGGAATCTTTCCAGAAATTTTTCTATTTCTTATAGGTTGTCAAATCTCAGTGAATTAGAACAAATTTGTTAAATGAAAATTCTTTATATGTTTGGGTTTAAATATATATTCCCTGTTCCCAGTGTTCTTTGTTACTTATATTTTGTTTTCCTTGTTTCTTTTGACTGTTTTTTGATATTTTATATTATCATGAAATTGCTTTTAATATTCTCTAATATTCTTTTGTTATCCTTACAATTTATGATGATGTTCTGACTTTAATCTTGATATGGTCATTTGGGTCTTCTCTATTTCACTTTTCTTAGACTAGATAGATATATATCATGTTATTGACCTTATTAAAAACAGCTTTCAGTTTCATTGTTTTTTCTCTTTTGTCTACTATTTTAATGATTTCCATTTTAGTGTTATTTAATTTCTTCTAACGTTTTATTTGTTCTTCCTCTTCTAGTTTCACATGGAAGATACGTAGATGAAAGATTTAGACCTGTATGTTTCCCAATATTAATATTCTGAATTATAAATTCCCCTCTAATCAGTGTGTTAGTTTCTTCTTATAATTTTGATGTTTTGTGTTTCAATATTGTCCAATTCACATATTTTTTGGTATCTTTAGTGATTTCTACTTTGATCCCTGGGCTTTCCTACGAGTGCTTATTCTGTCTCCAAATGTTTGAAGATTTTCCAGGTATTATTTTGTTATAAATTATAATTTGATTCTATTTTGGTCTGACTTTGAGATTTGTTCCATGAACTAGTCTATGATATTTCCTGTGAATGTTACATCTTCATCTGAAAGAAATGCATATACTGCTTGAATAAATACGTTTGAATTTTCACATTATCCTTTATATGAAATAGAATGATATTAGTTAGAAGATGCTGTGATAAATTTTAGTTACATCCTTTCTGTAACTCTTCCATTTTTTGTACTATTATTATCATACCTTCTACTTTTACACATGTTATAAAACATGTTACATTGTTCTTATTTTCACTTTAAACAGTTAGTCATATTTTAAGGCAAATAAAGATAAACTTGTCTTCTGTTTCTTATGCATTTACCATTTCCATTTACCATTTCTTATGTATTTAGAATTTCTCATTCCTATATAGAATCAGTTTTCATCTGCTATCATTTTATTTCTACTAGAAGAGCTCCTTTTAACATTTCTTGTAGTACAAGTCTGCAGGAGAATTTTTTTCTTTATCTTTCCCTTCAAAAGATTAATGAATCCTTTAGAGATTTGTTGAGTTTGTGTGGTATAGTTTTATATTTAAAAATATTGTTCCATTGACTTTTGACTTGTTTTGTTCCCAAAAAGTTTGCAATTATTATTGTTTCACTGTAAGAAATGTATCTTTTTTTCCTCTCCCTATTTTTTAAACTTTCTCTTTATCATCAATTTTCATTCATTTGATCTGTTCTTTTTTCCTTTAACATTTTTGTCACTTTACTAGCATAATATGGTGATATTATTATAATAATAGAATAAAAGTCTTCCTCCCATTAAAAAACAAATTCACAACATTATAGCATGACCTTGAATTCCTCAAAGAAAATGAATCTTCTTTTATCCTTTCTTAGAATTATCTGCTACAGTGGCCATTTCACCAAGAATGAGTCAAGCCAGAAAATAGCTTTTATTTTGGGGGATTTTATTTCTTTATTCATAATTTGTCTCTAATTAATGACAATCACCAGGTGGATAACCTGTGTTTTTCACTGATTTCAAATGTACTGAGATCTCTTAAAGTGCAAGAGATTTTCACTTTTAGGTTGGAAAAGAGAATGAACACTATTATTGCAATTTATATATTTCAAAATGCTCAGAGAATTTTAAAGCATCTGTTTATACAACACCAAATATTGGTTGTATGATATGAAAGACCCCCACAAAACCACCTAAATGACAGTTTTAATAGTAGTAGCATGTCACCTATATTGGATGTATCAATGACTCCCATATTTCTTATTCATGGTGCTTATTCATTGTACATAATACCTAACATGTGCAATATGTATCTGCCCTCCCATTTTGATTTAAATAAGTGGAAAACTTTTTCCTTCACAGTAAAACAGAGAAGAAATGCTGCCTTATCTATTAATGAATCATTCATTCTTAAGCAGTCCACTGGGTTAAAAAAAAAATTTGGTGTTAACTAGTTGAAGACTGCCTAGATTGTCTTAGACTGAGAGGGAATTACATAGAATGAGAAAAGAATGCTAATTCAGAGAGAAAACTGTGAAAAATGTTGTATTTATTACTTTCCTTTTGCTGTTGCAACTTACAGTAGCTTAAAGCAACACCGATTTACTATCTTACAACTTTGGATGTCAGAAGTCTGAAGTCAGTTTCACTGGGCTAAGGTCAGCATGTCAGCTGGTTGCTTCAGGAGGGTTTGAGAAGAGAGTCTGATTTTTCCCTTTTTCTGGCTTCTGGAGGATTCTTCATTCTCAGGTTCATAACCTCTTTCTGGCATCACACCAGTCTCTTGTGCAATCATCATATTTCCTATATCTCTTCTATAGTTAAATCTCCCTCTTCAATACTTTTATAAGAACATTGGTAGTTACATTGAAGGCCCATCAGATAAGCCATGCTAAACTTCTGCAAGATCTTTAATTTAATCCTATCTGTAAAATCTCAATTGCCATGCAATAAGATTCACAAACTTTAAGTTTTAGAACTTGGATAACTTTGAAGACCAATATTCAGCCTACTGCAGTGCAGTTCTATCTTTGCCTAAATTGGGTAGGATTTTTCTCCCATAAAACATTATTTATATAACATGACCTGTGATTATTTAGTAGTTAAAATAAGTCTAATCCCCAAAACACTTTTTAAAATTTGTGCTAATTGTCATGCTTTTTTATAAAATTTGATCTTAACTTACCAAAGTGGAACTGGCGTGTTACTGACATGTCTCTTCTCAATACCTGATTAACTGTCCTATTTTTCAGTGACCTTTCAAATTTAAACTAATTATGTTGGCCACCCTACTCCAGTATGATTGCATCCAAACCATAGTTAGTTAATTGCATCTGCAAAGACCCTATTTCCAAATAAGATCACATTCTGAGGTAATGAGGGTTAGCACTTAATATACATATATGAAAGAAAGTGAAAGTGAAAGTCACTCAGTTCAGTTCAGTCGCTCAGTCATGTCGGACTCTGCGACCCCATGAATCGCAGCACGCCAGGCCTCCCTGTCCATCACCAACTCCCGGAGTTCATTCAGACTCATGTCCATCTAGTCAGTGATGCCATCCAGCCATCTCATCCTCTGTCATCCCCTTCTCCTCCTGCCCCCAATCCCTCCCAGCATCAGAGTCTTTTCCAATGAGTCAACTCTTTGTATGAGGTGGCCAAAGTACTGGAATTTCAGCTTTTAGCATCAGTCCTTCCAAAGAACACCCAGGGCTGATCTCCTTTAGGATGGACTGGTTGGACCTCCTAGCAGTCCAAGGGAGTCTCAAGAGTCTTCTCCAACACCACAGTTCAAAAGCATCAATTCTTCGGTGCTCAGCTTTCTTCACAATTCAACTCTCACATCCACAACCACATACATGACTACTGGAAAAACCATAGCCTTGACTAGATGGACCTTTGTTGGTAATGTCTCTGCTTTTGAATATGCTATCTAGGTTGGTCACAACTTTCCTTCCAAGGAGTAAATGTCTTTTAATTTCATGGCTGCAGTCACCATCTACAGTGATTTTGAAGCTCCAAAAAATAAAGTCTGACACTGTTTCCACTGTTTCCCCATCTGTTTCCCATGAAGTGATGGGACAAGATGCCATGATCTTAGTTTTCTGAATGTTGAGATTTAAGCCGTCATGTCCAATTCTGCAATCCCATGAATTATGCAGTTCATGGAATTCTCCAGGCCAGAATGCTGGAGAGGATAGCCGTTTCTTTCTCCAGGGGATCTTCCCGACCTGAGGGACTGGAATCAGGTCTCCCACAATTTGGCCAGATTCTTTACCAGCTGAGCCACCAGTGAAGGCCTATATATATTATATGATTTGGGGGGACACATAATTCAATTGATAGCAGACTGTGAGGTGGAAAACCACTGACTTTCACCAGAGTCTGTATTTCGTAAATGAGAGAATAGAGCCCAAGAAGGCTTGAGGAACTAGCAAATATCACTAGTGAATGATATAACTCTAGCTGATTTAATAAATCAAGGTTCCTAATTCCCACCCCAGAGGTCTTTCTGAATTACTCTGTTTTGGATAATTAGTGTTAGATTCTGACACTTCCTGTCTGATTTCAGCTGGTGTGTACCCTGGATATGCATGTTTTAAACAAGCCTGACTTTAACATTATCTGACAAGACTCTCAGCCCAAGAGAATGCTTGTGAAATTGCTTCATAAAAGGAATCTTGGCAGCTCATCCCATCTCGATTGTAATTCCAAAGAAATTGCCCATCAATTTTATATATGTCCTTATTTGTGCCAAACAACTTTATCATGTCAGACACAGCAAGGATGATTAATTTACTTATACTGCACTCAATAAGCCATCAGAGTATATCTCACCTTTTTTTTTTCTCTTCTACAGCATTTCTGGAGAGTGCTTACCTCACTAAAACTTTCCCAGGTTTAATAGCAATGTCTATTATGACAACAGTTTAGCAGTTTAAAAGCAGCATCCTGAGAGCTATCTTCAGAAATTATCAGAAACTTTGGCATAGAATTCAGATAATAAGGATTTAAAATAATGTTTGTGTTACTACATATTAATTTGAAATTTCAAGTAAGTGGCATCAACATTATTTAGATTCTTCCATCATCCTATGGCAGTCAGAAGATCAACAGATTTATTTATATAAAGTTTATATCGGTTTATAATTTACAATATTCAGTATGAAACTAGTTAATACTTTAGAGAACAATTGGGATTGTGTTGTCTGGAGCTACTACATACTTTTCATAGGAACAACATAAGCCTAAGCAAAATTAGAAAGTATCAATTGGCGTTGAGGCCAAAATTTACCTTTTGACCCTCAGTGTAGTTCTCTCCCCATGCCATGTTCATCACAAATGAAACTGGAAACATGGAGAGTAGACAATACATTGTTGTGCTCAGTGTCATTGAGAACAAAGGATGCAGTGGGATTTAGTCTCATTTAAGTATTTGTTTATTCCTCTACAGTAGCCAGATTTTTCTTACCAAACTGTAAAATTAGATTTGTTTCCTATCCCAAGTCAAATACTGGGGAATGTTAATCCTGGTAAAGCTGCATAACTCTTCATCATTACATTTAGGATGATCTTTAGGATAACCCATAGGAATCTACTTATACCAGTCATTGCAGAAACTCTGCATTGAATAAATATGCTGTCAGGTTTCTGTAGGATGTTGATTGTGTGTGTGTGCTCGGTTATGTCCAACTCTGTGATTCTATGCACTATAGCCTGCTAGGCCCCTCAGACCATGGGGTCTTATAGGTAAGAATACTGGTGAGGTTGCCATTTCTTTCTCCAGGGTATCTTCCTGACCCAGAGATTGAACGTGCATCTTCTGTGTCTCCTGCATAGCAGATGGATTCTTTACCAAAGGAGCCATCAGCTTATTCATTTTTAAAAATGTAAATATTGCAGAGTAATAGACTGCAAGTCCTAGTTTAAAAAATAAGAATCTTTTTAAAAAGTTAATTACAAATGTTTTCATGTTGAACTCTGAAGTGTTGAAAATAATTAAATATCCAAAATCAAATTTTGATGACGTTTAGTGATATTTATAAAATAAAAAATTGGCTTTTCTTGCAAACTGTTTGTAAGTAGTATTTTCTGCTTAGGAATAATAATTTAACCAATATCTGTTTTAATCAGAGATATAGAAAACTGTAGGAGAACCAAATTTCCTACCCTAAAATGTCTCTAGCATGCAGATTATTTTAAGCTGAAAACAATCAGACCCCAGAGAAAGACTCAAGACAACAATTTGACCTTCCCTCTATCTGCCTAAAAGAACACAGACAAAGGACAGGGATGATCATTATCAGTTCAGTTCAGTGGCTCAGTTGTGGCCAACTCTTTTTGACCCTATGGACTGCAGCAAGCCAGGCTTCCCTGTCCATCACCAACTCCCAGAGCCTGCTCAAACTCATGTCCATTGAGTCAGTGATGTCATCCAACCATCTTACCCTCTGTTGTCTCCTTCTCTTCCTGCCTTCAATCTTTCCCAGCATGAGGGTCTTTTCAAATGAGTCAGTTCTTCACATCAAGTGGCCAAAGTACTGGAATTTCAGCTTCAACATCAGTCCTTCCAGTGAATATTCAGGATTGATTTTCTTTTGGATGGACTGGTTGGATCTCCTTGCAGTCCAAGGGACTCTACAACACCACAGTTCAAAAGCATCAATTCTTCAGCAATCAGCTTTCTTTATAGTCCAACTCTCACATCCATACATGACTACTGGAAAAACCATAACTTTGACTAGATGGACCTTTGTTGGCAAAGTAATGTCTCTACTTTTTAATATGCTGTCTATGTTGGTCATAGCTTTTCTTCCAAGGAGTAAGCATCTTTTAATTTCATGGCTGCAGTCACCATCTGCAGTGATTTTGCAGCCCCCCAAAATAAAGTCTGTCATTGTTTCCATTGTTTGCAGCCCCCCAAAATAAAGTCTGTCATTGTTTCCATTGTTTCCCCATCTATTTGCCATGAAGTGATGGGATCAGATGCTCTGATCTTAGTTTTTTTAATGCTGAGTTTTAAGCCAACTTTTTTATGATGATCACCATGCTGCTGCTGCTGCTGTTAAGTTGCTTCAGTCGTGTCCGACTCTGTGCGAACCCATAGACGGCAGCCCACCAGGCTCCACCGTCCCTGGGATTCTCCAGGCAAGAACACTGAAGTGGGCTGCCATTTCCTTCTCCAATGCATGAAAGTGAAAAGTGAAAGTGAATTCACTCAGTCGTGTCTGACTCTTCGCGACCCTATGGACTGCAGCCTACCAGGCTCCTCCACCCATGGGATTTTCCAGGCAAGAGTACTGGAGTGGGGTGCCATTGCCTTCTCTGGATGATCACCATAGATAGCCCTAATATGAACTAGGTGTGTAGATAGGGATGAAACCAGCAAAATCTCTTTGCTAGAATTCATCCCTGTGCCCCATTGTCTCTGCATGGGCCAGCAAACTTTGTTTACCACTGAGTTGCTTTTGCATCTTCATATGACTTTCCTTTTTCCCCTTTGCAGTCCTAAACCATTACCCCCAACATCTTTTGTCTTTAGCCAAAGATGGTTTTAAGGTGATGGCATCAGCCATTTTGGAAAGTTATCAGTTCCTCTGGGTGTCTCCCATGTAAACATATTATTAAACATCTGTTTGATTTTTTCCTGCTAAGATGTCTCATGTCATTTTAATTCTTAGATCACCAGAAGAACCTGAGAGGGTGGAGGAAATTTCCTTCCTCCTTGATAAAACGTTTCAACACAAATACCCTCAAGTCAACTATCATGAAAATAAATAGCATTTATTTAAAATAGTGTCTTGAAGTTTTGAAATGTCTGAGATTAGGAGAAAGATAATTTTTTTCATACCTAAACCACATCCTTATTTCATTTTTTTGGTCAACAAATAAAATTTTTCTTTTTCTCTTTTTTCTTTTTTAAACTATCATAGAACAAGTAAGTGTGAATTTCAAGCTGAAAACTCTGAAAACTCTGCTTGCCAAGAGACAGCATTTGCAAAATATAACACAGTTGTTCATTTCCCTCTGAAAGTCTCTGACTACCCTATGTTCTTTGGGAAATCTGTTTCTTACTATCTCCCCCAAATGGGAAATAGCTAAGAAACCAGTAGAATTATTTCCCAAGGAAGTTCCTTTATATGGATAGCCTGCAGAAACTGTAAAGCAAAGAATATTGCTTACCATGCAGTTCTGCAAGAATCAAGTAATTAGTCCCTATAGTTATTGACCTCTAAGACACCCTGAAAGGAATTCAAGACAAGGATAACAATGAGGCTCTAGGAAAACAGGTATTAGTAGCCCATAGATAACTAGAAACATTTCAGGAGAAATTGTTTATGAACCTGGATTCTTCTATCTTTCCAAACTCAGAACAGTAGTAAAATCACTGATTGAGATATCTGTTCCTTCTGACTAGTAACCTACCAAGATGTGTGCTTGACTGTACGTGCCCCTTTACTGGTCTCCTCACCCTGCAAAACACACTATTTTGAAGCAGCTCCCCTGTCTCCTGGACTATAGTCATCAAGTCCTTAGGAAAGAAAAAATGGAAACTCACAGCTCTTCCTTTGTGGGCTTTTTTTTTTTTTTTTTCCAGTTGACAGAGCAAAAGGGTGAATGCTGTATACAAGTTAAATATGATTGAGTAGTATCCTCCAGATATTTTCTGAAAAATTTGAAACTGTGAAGAGACATGAAATCTATTCAGAATCAGTTTCTTAAGAATATATGGGAGTTAAAGTTCCTTCTCAAACTCATAAATTTAAAATCTCCCCTGATTATTTTTAAGAAATGCAAATACTACACTGGAAAAGCAGAATAGATTTGTGGAGTGGGAAAACAGAGAATTTACTTCTTTAAAAAAGTGTCTTGAATATAACCTTGACTGAGTGAAGTCATATGAAAGGAGTTAACTCCTTAAGAATTGTCTAGTTGGTTTGTCTCTACAAACTCTGTGATAAAATCCAAGTTGTTTTTAGCCTAGATATTTGAACTACCTCATTAATGTCTCATTAGACATTAAAATGTCAGAATAAATGATCCCTTTATAATCATCTGTCCCATCTGACCCATGCTTCCAGTCTAGAGGTGGTAGATCCATGCTCAGTGCCATCATTGCCATATGCATTTTGAGACAGTTCACATTATAATTGTTAAAAATATTAAGTTTTCTATCAGGATACTGTAGTTTATTATGTTTTTTAATAGCAAAGTGTGTTTAATTTTTTATTCCCCAGTGTTATATCAGGAAGCCTTATATTTTAGGAAATGTTTATATTCATTTCTTAAAAGTCCCTGCTACTTCTTCCAATGTTAATGTAGAGATATGCTTGTTGGAGAGGATAGAGGTTTATTGACCTTGCTCTCATTGCCTGAAACTCAGTCATATAAATGTGGCATTTGGCAGGGTGGACATAGAATATACACAGGAACTGACAAGAAAATGAGAGAAAATAGGATTTAAAAAGAAGAAAACTTGTTCTTTCAAAACAAAATTCCTTTGAGGGTTTTGTAGCTGTATCAGATTGAGCAGTTGATTTCTTAAAAGCTATATTTTAGGTTTCACCTTACTGTGGAGAAGGATAAAGACAAAAGTGGGTGTTATCCTATACAATTAGTGTACTGATTGATATTCTTTTGAGTGTAAGTATCAAAACCCATGTGAAATAATTAAAACTCATTTAGGGCTTCCCTGTTGACTCAGACAGTAAAGCATCTACCTGTGGTACAGGAGACCCTAGTTGGAAAGATCCCCTGAAGAAGAGAATAGCTACCCACTCCAGTATTCTTGCCTGGAGAATCCCATGGACATAGGAGGCTGGTGGGCTATAACCCATGGAGCCACAAAGATTTGGACATGACTGAGCTACTAACACACATGCAGAGAAATTTATTTAAACTTACAGAAAATGTCTCACTGAACCAAAACATAGAGATAAACCTAAGATTTCTTTTACTTTTAAATATATATTTTTTTACTTAATAGTACATCCTGGAAGTCAGTCCATGTCAGATCAAGTGGATCCTCCCAGATATTTTAATGACTGCATAAGTCCCAGCTGTGTGATACCCACTGCAGTGTTTGTACCCAGTTTCCAGTGGGTGGGTATTGGTAATTTCTAGGTTTGTTTTTTTACGTATAATGTCTTCACATATACCTTCTGCAGGAGAAGGCAAAGGCACCCCACTCCAGTACTCTTGCCTGGAAAATCCCATGGATTGGAGGAGCCTGGTAGGGCTGCAGTCCATGGGGTCGCTAAGAGTCGGACATGACTGAGCGACTTCACTTTCATTTTTCACTTTCATGCGTTGGAGAAGGAAATGGCAACCCACTCCAGTATTCTTGCCTGGAGAATCCCAGGGACGGGGGAGCCTGGTGGGCTGCCCTCTATGGGGTCGCACAGAGTCAGACACGACTGAATTGACTTAGCAGCAGCAGCAGCAGCATGCCTTGTACACACATATTTTATAGTGTGGAGTATATGTTTAGGATGAATTCAGAGCAGGAAAAGATATGTTTGTACTGATTGTTGTTTTGCCTAAAGTTTTCACTTTCATCTCAGGTTCAAAGAATTTGTTAACAAAATAAGCCACTCACTATTTACAAATAAATAATACAAATATTTATTAGAGAATTATCTAGCTTACTTTCAATATACTAACATTCAAAGAAGAGAAATAGAGCAGAGGATACATCACCAAATTGGGTTTTGACCAACATTCAGATTTAACCAGCACTGGGAAATCCTGTGTCACAGTACATCTGGAGTCTCAATTGGGAAAAGGTACCAGGCAGTGCGTCCACTGCATGGGTAAGACCTCAAAGATTGCAGTTTGGGCTTCCTGCTTATAATTCCAGGACACAAACTGATTTCATCATCAATCCGTGACTGATTTGCAGTTCTGGTTTCATGTTAATGTTGTTGATTTTGTCATGTAAAACTCAGAATGTTACTAAGCCTGGGTTTGGTTGTCCAGGTCCCCTCCAGGGACTCAACATGTCAAGATTCCTCCTCCATCTTATCTAAGCTGCTGCAAGTCTTGCACTCACAGCAGGCAATTCAGTTCAGTTCAGTTCAGTTGCTCAGTCGTGTCTGACTCTTTGCGACCCCATGAATTGCAGCACGCCCGGCCTCCCTGTCCTTCACCAACTCCTGGAGTTCACTCAGACTCACGTCCATCGAGTCAGTGATGCCATCCAGCCATCTCATCCTCTGTTGTCCCCTTCTCCTCCTGCCCCAAATCCCTCCCAGCATCAAAGTCTTTTCCAATGAGTCAACTCTTCGCATGAGGTGACCAAAGTACTGGAGCTGCAGCTTTAGCATCATTCCTTCCAAAGAAATCCCAGGGCTGATCTCCTTCAGAATGGACTGGTTGGATCTCCTTGTGGTCCAAGGGAATTACTCACTGTCAACTCACCATCAGGGTAGTGTCTAGGTAGGTTAAAAGCAAGGTCAGAGGTCTACTCTGCTTGGTCTCTGAAGCCTAAACAGGATTATTTATATACTTTCCCTAACAATTGTCAAATCCCTTTCTTAGGTATACTCCAGTTTTGTACTTCCACAGGAATAAATTAGACTACTGCTTTCTTCATAGCCTTGCAACAGAGTGTGTTGTTTAGCTTTATATATTTGACTAATTTCAAGAGAAATTTTATCTGCACATTTTATATACGAGCAAAAAAGTCTTCTCACATGTTATGATGGTAAATCTTGTTTGGGGAACTGTCTTAACTATTCTGTGTGTCTGAGAGCCTACTTTTGTATAATAATTTTGGATTTCAGTCAGTGTTTTTTTTTTTTTTTAAAGCTCATTTTATGTTAGGTAAGTGATTATGTTAGCCTTTTTTTTTGTGTGATATTTGTTGAAAATATTTTCCTTTCACTTGTTCTGTTTCCCTTATTTAAAAAAGTTCTCTTTTAAGTGGCTAGATTATCCATCTTCTCTTTTATTGCTTCTAAATTTTAACAAAATATTAAAATAACTTCCCTAGCCAGGTTATAAATTAACATTGTTTTTGCTTTACATTTAGATACATATCTATACCTATATCTATATCTATATCTATCTACACTGTGGTAAGAACAAAACCTGAGGCATACCCTCCTAACAAAACTTTGAGTGTAAAATACAGTGTTTTAAAGCATAGGTAGAATATTGTACATCATATATCTAGAACTTACTCATCTTGCTTAACTGAAACTTTATGATTTATAGGAATAATCTTTGATTAGTAAATTTCCATTTCCGTCTCCCCCTAGCACATGGCAACCAGTCTTCCACTCTTTGACTCAACAACATGACATTGACATGACATTGAAGTCGCTCAGTAGCGTCCAACTCTTTGCGACCCCATGAACTGTGGCCTACCAGGCTCCTCCATCCATGGAATTTTCCAGGCAAGAGTACTGGAGTGGGTTGCCATTTCCTTCTCCAGGTGATCTTCCCGACCGAGGGATCGAACCCGGGTCTCCCACATTGTAGGCAGACGATTTACTGTCTGAGCCACCAGGGAAGTCCAGTGAATTTGACTATTTTAGATAGTCCATATAAGAGGAATTATGCTTTACATTTGTATCACAGACCATTTGAAAATTGTTTAGTATTGCTGCCTGCTGCCAAGTCGCTTCAGTCATGTCCGACTCTGTGCGACCCCATAGACGGCAGCCCACCAGGCTCCCCCGTCCCTGGGATTCTCCGGGCAAGAACACTGGAGTGGGCTGCCATTTCCCTCTCCAATGCGTGAAAGTGAAAAGTGAAAGTGAAGTCGCTCAGTCGTGTCTGACCTTCAGCGACCCCATGGACTGCAGCCTTCCAGGCTCCTCTGTCCACGGGACTTTCCGGGCAAGAGTACTGGAGTGGGGTGCCATCGCCTTCTCCGTTTATAACAAGTTAGTAATATAAGTTCAGCTCCACTGGGCAATTCTTCTGGCCTTGGCTAGGAACACTGGTGCATCTGCACCCAACTCCCTGTCCCTTGCAGGACGTTTGGTCTTAGCTAAAAGACTAGAGATTTCTTTAAGAAAATTAGTGATACCAAGGGAAAATTTAATTCAAAGATGGGCAAAATAAGGGACAGAAACAGTACAGACCTAACAGAAGCAGAGGATATTAAGAAGAGGTGGCAAGAATACACAGAAGAACTATACAAAAAAGATCTTCATGACCCAGACAACCATGATGCTATAATCAGTCACCTAGAGCCAGACATTCTGGAGTGTGAAGTCAAATGGGCTTTAGGAGACATCACTACAAAGCTAGTAGAGGTGATGGAATTCCAGTTGAGCTATTTCAAATCCTAAAAGATGATGCTGTGAAAGTGCTGCACTCATTATGCCAGCAAATTTGGAAAACTCAGCATTGGCCACAAGACTGCTACAGGTGTTGACAAAGAAAGGCAACACCAAATGTTCAAATTACCACACAATTGCACTCATCTCACATGCTAGCAAAGTAATGCCGAAAATTCTCCAAGCTAGGCTTCAACAGTATGTGAAAGGAGAAATTCTGGATGTTTAAGCTGGATTTAGAAAAGACAGAGGAACCAGAGGTCAAATTGCTAACATCTGTTGGATCATAGAAAAAACAAGAGAATTTAAGAAAAACATCTACTTCTGCCTCATTTACTACACCAAAGGTTTTGACTGTGTGGATCACAACAAACTGTAGAAAATTCAAAGAGATAGGTATACCAGACCACCTGACCTGCCTCCTGAGAAATCTGTATGTAGGTCAAGAAGAAACAGTTAGAACTGGAAATGAAACAATGGACTGGTTCCAAATTGGGAAAGAGTACGTCAATGCTGTATACTGTCAGCTGGCTCATTTAACTTCTATGCAGACTACATCATGTGGAATGATGAATGTGGATGAAGCCCTAGATGGAATCAAGATTGCTAGGAGAAATATCAGTAACTTCAGATATGCAGATGACAGCATCCTTATGGCAGAAAGTGAAGAGGAACTTAAGAGCTTCTTGATGAAAGTGAAAGAGGAGAGTGAAAAAGTTGGCTTAAAACTCAACATTCAGAAAACTAGGATCATGGCATCTGGTCCCATCCCTTCATGGTAAATAGATGGGTGAATAGTGAGAAAAGTGAGAGCCTTTATTTTCTTGGGCTCCAAAATCACTGCAGATAGTTACTGTAGCCATGTAATCAAAAGACACTAGCTCCTTGGAAGAAAAGCTATGACCAACCTAGACAGCATATTAAAAAGCAGAGACATTACTTTGCTGGGTCTGTCTAGTCAAAGCTGTGCTTTTTCCAGTAGTCATGTATGGGTGTGAGGGTTGGACCATAAAGAAAGTTGATTAAAATAGGACTGTTTGCCACGATATATACCATGATAATCAACCCCTGCTATAAGTCAAGGCTGCCCCCCCATCAAGGTAGTTTACCAGCACATTTCTATACCCTTCTAGAGATTTATCTGCACATGCATGTGCATACCAAAAGTGCATCATAAATATACATCCTATCTTACAACCTGCTGGTTTTGGTCAATTATTTCCACCATTTCATTTAAATAAAATTTCAATCATCAGCCATATTAAACATTTTTAATTGACATCAAATATCTCTATAACTGCTTTTCCCTAAAAACCATACGCTGTGTGAAAATTTTTGAACTCCTATAAAAGTTTTTGTTTATGATTTTTAAGATGTCAGACACTAGGACTATGCTACACTCTATACTAGCACAGCCGTATTTGGCTTATTGTTCTCTTCCAGACATTGTGAACTCCTGACTTAGGTTTAGTTTTTTTGTTTGTTTTTTCCTAATCTGACAGAGTATTGAGTAGTGGTTAATGCCTGAGGATCTTGAAGCTAGAGTACAGCTCTGACAATCTCTAGTTGTGTAATGTTAGACAAGTTATATAATCCTGCTGTTTCTCCTACAGTTACCTAATATGTAAACTGGAAATGATAAATACCATCACTGATCATAAAATGCACATTTTTTCCTCTCTCTAATGTCTCTTATACCTCACAATCAATGTAGTAGCTTATTCATCAGCTTTCTTTTCTGTTTTAGTGGTACATAGAAATGGTATATCTTAGGTCTTATGATCAATGTTACAGTAGTATCTTAGATTAAATGTTATAAAGTTACATACTTTCTAGAGTGATGTATGTTTAAACAGAGAAAGAGAAAGGGAGGATGATGAGCTTAGAAAATTGATTAGCTTTAAGTATTTTTATTATTGATAATACTAATGTGGGGATAAATGAGAGATTTAATAGAAAATTTCTCACCTTCAATCCATCATTAAGATCTATTAAAAACAATTAAAATTTTAAAAGAACTATTAAATCCAAATTAAATTTAATTTTTTGGAGGAGATATACTATTCTCTTTTGAGTCATAAGATAAACTGCTTTTAAAAAATAAATAGTTCCATGGATTTCAAAAAGTTGTAGGAAAAAGTTAGCAAAGACAAAACTCATAGAAACAGAACACTCCTGAAGGTATTCTTACAACAGTATCACTGAGGGATTCAGGCTCTAATTAGTATCATTAATGAATATTTAAAGTGTAAATTGGACAATTAATGAAGGTAATAACTATGCTTAGCTATAGGATATTTATAATCAGCATTTGAAATGAAATATGATTTTTAAATTTCAATACTGAGTCAATAATAAAATATCTTTTTGGCCATAAGTTAAAGGATGGTTTATTAATCTTGAAAAAATCACTAATGATAGAATTATTTTTTCTAAACTGTAAAAAATGTGTTGAGAATTGCAAGTTTGCTGAGCTAAAATATTCAACCAATCTTTGGAAACTCATGAGAGAGTATATAGAAAGTTAAGCTAGATAATTTTCTAGATTTTAAAATAAATGTGAATTTGATTTGCAATCTGAAAAGAAGTTGATGCATTTTTTCCATTTAGACCATTATATGATTATCTTGAAAATTATGGCTAACCCCACAGCAATCAGAGAAGACAAATAAAAGGAATCCAGACTGGAAAAGAAGAAGTAAAACTGTATCATTGATTATAAGACCTAAGAAATAACATTTCTATGTGCCACTAAAAAAGAAAATTAAGCTGATGAATAGCTACTTCATTTTTATATTAATTTATTTATTTTAATTGGAGGCTAATTACTTAACAATATTGTAGTGGTTTTTAACATATGTTGACATGAATCAGCCACAGGTGTACATGTATTGCCCATCCAGAACCACCCTCCCTCCTCCCTCCCTATCCCATCCCCCAGGGTTATCCCAGTGCATTGTGGTTTTAATTTGTATTTCTCTGATAATGAGTGATGTTGAGCATCTTTTCATGTCTTCGTTAGCCATCTGTATGTCTTCTTTGGAGAAATGTCTGTTTAGTTCTTTGGCTCAGTTTTTGATTGGGTCATTTATTTTTCTGGTATTGAGCTTCATGAACAGCTTGTATATTTTTGAGATTAATTCTTTGTCAGTTGCTTCATTTGCTATTATTTTCTCCCTTTCTGAACACTGTATTTTCACGTTGTTTACAGTTTCCTTCGTTGTGCAAAAGCTTTTAAGTTTAATTAGGTCCCATTTGTTTATTTTTGCTTCTATTTCTATTATCCTGGGAGATGGGGCAAAGAAGATCTTGCTCTGATTTGTGTCAGAGAGTGTTTTGCCTATGTTTTCCTCTAGGAGTTTTATAGTCTCTGGTCTTACATTTAGCTCTTTAATCCATTTTGAGTTGATTTTTGTGTAGGGTGTTAGGAAGTGTTCTGGCTTCATTCTTTTACAGGTGGTTGACCAGTTTTCCCAGCACCACTTGTAAAAGAGATTGTCTTTTCTCCATCGTATATTCTTGCCTCCTTTGTCAAAGATAAGGTGTCCATAGGTGTGTGGATTTATCTCTGGGCTTTCTATTTTGTTCCATTGATCTATATCTCTGTCTTTGTGCCAGTACCATATTGTCTTGATGACTGTGGCTTTGTAGTACAGTCTGAAGTCAGGCAGGTTGATTCCTCCAGTTCCATTCCTCTTTCTCAAGATTGCTTTGGCTATTCGAGGTTTTCTATATTTCCATACAAATGGTCAAATTATTTGCTCTGGTTCTGTAAAAAATATCGTTGGTAGCTTGATAGGGATTGCATTGAATCTATAGATTGCTTTGTGTAGCATATTGATTTTCACTATGTTGATTCTTCTGATCCATGAACATGATATATTTCTCCATCTATTTGTGTCACTTTTGATTTCTTTCATCAGTGTTTTATAGTTGTCTATATATAGGTCTTTTTTTTTTCTTTATGTAGATTTATTCCTGGGTATTTTATTCTTTTTCCACAATGGTGAATGGGATTAGTTTTCTTTCTTTATGTTTTCTCATTGTTACTGTATAGGAATGCAAGGGATTTCTGTGTATTAATTTCATACCCTGCAACTCTTCTATATTCATTGCTTAGCTCTAGTAGTTTTCTGGTGGAGTCTTTAGGGTTTTCTATGTAGAGGATTATGTCATCTGCAAACAGTGAGAGTTTTACTTCTTTTCCAATCTGGATTCCTTTTATTTCTTTTTCTTCTCTGATTGCTGTGGCTAAAACTTCCAAAACTATATTAAATAATAGTGATGAGAGTAGGGACCCTTGTCTTGTTCCTGACTTTAGGGGAAATGCTTTCAGTTTTTCACCAATGAGGATAATGTTTGCTGTGGGTTTATCATATATGGCTTTTATTATGTTGAGGTATGTTCCTTCTATTCCTGCTTTCTGGGGGGCTTTTATTATAAATGGGTGTTGAATTTTGTCAGAGGCTTTCTCTGCACCTATTGAGATAATCATATGGTTTTATCTTTCAATTGGTTAATATGGTGTATCACATTGATTGATTGCATATATTGAAGAATCCTTGCATGCCTGGGATGAAGCCCACTTGGTCATGATGTATGATCTTTTGAACATATTGTTAGATTCTATTTGCTAGAATTTTGTTAAGGATATTTTCACCTATGTTCATCAGTGATATTGGCCTGTAGTTTTCTCTTTTTGTGGTATCTTTGTCTGGTTTTGGTATTAGGGTGATGGTGGCTTCATAGCATGAGTTTGGAAGTTTACCTTACTCTGCAATATTCTGGAAGAGTTTGAGTAGGATAGGTGTTAGCTCTTCTCTAAATTTTTGGTAGAATTCAACCGTGAAGCTGTCTCGTCCTGGGCTTTTGTTTGTTGGAAGATTTCTGATTACAGTTTTGATTTCCATGCTTGTGATGGGTCTGTTAGGATTTTCTTTCTTCCTGGTTCAATTTTGGAAAGTTATACTTTTCTAAGAATTTGTCCATTTCTTCCAAGTTGTCCATTTTGTCGGCATATAGTTGCTGATAGTAGTCTCTTATGATCCTTTGTATTTCTGTGTTGTCTGTTGTGATTTTTCCATTTTCATTTCTAATTTTGCTGATATGATATTTCTCCTTTTTTTTGTGGTGAGTCTGGCTAGTGGTTTGCCTATTTATCTTCTCAAATAATTAGCTTTTAGATTTGTTTATTTTTGCTATGATCTCCTTTGTTTCTTTTTCAGTTATTTCTGCCCTAATTTTTATGATTTCTTTCCTTCTTCTAACCCCGAGGTTCTTCAAGTCTTCCTTTTGTAGTTGCTTTAGATGTAGAGTTAGGTTGTTTATTTTACTTTTTCTTGTTTCTTGAGGTAAGCTTGTATTGCTATGAACTTTCTGCATAGCATTTCTTTTACTGAGTCCCATAAGTTTTGGGTTGTTGTGTTTTCACTTTCATTCATTTCTATGTATAATTTGATTTCTTCTGTGATTTCTTGGCTAATCAGAAGTCTGTTGGTTAGCCTCCATCATGTTTTTATTTTTAATATTTTTTTTTCCTGTAGTTGACATCGAATCTTAACACACTGTGATCAGAAAAAAATGCTTGGAATGATTTCATTTTTTTTTGAATTTACCAAGGCTAGATTTATGGCCCAGGATGTGATCTATCCTGGAGAAGGTTCCATGTGCACTTGAAAAGGGTGAAATTCATTATTTTGGGGTGAAATGTCCTATAGATATCAATTATGCCTAACTGTTCCATTGTAACATTTAAAGTTTGTGTTTGCTTGCTAATTTTCTGTTTAGTTGATCTACCCATAGGTGTGAGTGGGATATTAACGTCTCCCACTCTTAATGTGTTACTGTTAATTTCCCCTTTCATACTTGTTAGCATTTGCCTTACATGTTGCAGTGCTCCTATGTTGGGTGCATGTATACTCATAATTGTTATATCTTCGTCTTAGATTGACCCTTTGATCTTTATGTACTGTCATTCTTTGTCTCTTTTCATGGCCTTTATTTCAAAGCCTATTTTATCTGATATGACTATTGCTACTCCTGCTTTCTTTTGTTCTCTGTTTGCATGAAATATCTTTTTCCAGCCCTTCACTTTCTGTCTTTATGTATCCCTTATTTAGAAGTGGGTCTCTTGTAGGCAGCATATATAAGGGTCTTGTTTTTGCATCCCTTCTGCCAGTCTTTGTCTTTTGATTGGGGCATTCAACCCACTTACATTTAAGGTAATCATTGATAAGTATGATCCCGTTGCCACTTACTTTGTTGTTTTGGGTTTGAGTTTATAAACCTTTCTGTGTTTCCTGTCCAGAGAAGATCCTTTCACATTTGTTGAAGAGCTGGTTTAGTGGTGCTGAATTATCTGAGCTTTTGCTGTCTGTAAAGCTTTTGATTTCTCCATTTTTGAATGAGATCCTTGCTGGGTACAGTAATCTGGGTTGTAGGTTTTTCTCTTTCTTCACTTTAAGGATGTCCTGCCATTCCCTCCTGGCCTGAAGAGTTTCTATTGAAAGATCAGCTGTTATCCTTATGGGAATCCCCTTGTGTGTTATTTGTTGCTTCTCCTTTGTGGCTTTTAATATTTGTTCTTTGTGTTTGATCTTCATTAATTTGGTTAAAATATGTCTTGGGGTGTTTCACTTTGGGTTTATCCTGTTTTGGACTCAGGGTTTCTTGGACTTGGGTGGCTATTTCCTTCCCTGTTTTAGGGAAGTTTGCAACTATTATTTCCTCAAGTATTTTCCCATGGCCTTTCTTTTTGTCTTCTTCTTTTGGGACTCCTATGATCTGAATTTTGGGGCGTTTGACATTGTCCCAGAGGTCTCTGAGGTTGTCCTCATTTCTTTTAATTCTTTTTTCTTTTTTCCTCTCTGCTTCATTTATTTCCACCATTCTATCTCCAACCTCACATATCCTATCTTCTGCCTCTGTTGGTGAGAGAGTCAATTCCTAGGCAGATTGATAAGAAGTTCAGGGTGCCCAAGGAGGAGAAAGGGGTCTGGGGCTCTCAAAGTGGAAATTGGGGGTCTGGAATTCTCAAGGATGAGAAAAGAACAAACTTTTTTTTTTTTTTTCCCCCTCTGCATTCCTTAGTCTTAGTCAATTACACAACACAGTTTAAATTCTGTGCTAGGGAGTATACAACAACAATGTATCTGGCTGGAGGACAGTTTTTCCTTCCTGAAAACCTTCTGACTAATCCTGATATTTTAGAATGTATATTATGAGAGTGGGTTTGGAGGATCTTTCTGTTGTTAAATTCTAATCTTTTTATCCTAAAGTGTAAATTGCGGGAATAGGTCTGGTAAAATTTTCACAAACTTGAGACATTCTTTTGATTCATTGTAATAACTAATTAAAAAGTATATAACTCCATTGCTAACACTAGCAAGGGGGTACTCTTTCTGCCCCCTTCTGATGTCTATGTCAAAAGCTTTCTTTATCCCCTTTACACTTCAATAAAATTCTATTGCACAAAAGCTCGAAGCGATCAAGCCTCGTCTCTGGCACCGGATTGAATTCTTCTCTTCCAGAGGCCAAGAATTCCGACATCTTTTAGTGGGTCAGCAACAACCTTTCATCTGTTCTCTCAAGAGTGTTTTTGATCTCAGTTTTTGCATTATTCATCATTGATTGACTCTTTTTTATTTCTTCTAGGTCCTTGTTAAACATTTCTTGCATCTTAGCAAACCTTGTCTCCAGACTATTTATCTATAATTCCATTTTGTTTTCTAAATTTTAGATCATTTTTACTATCATTATTCTGAATTATTTTTCAGGTAGATTCTGTATCTCCTCCTCTTTTGTTTGATTTGATGGGCATTTATCATGTTCCTTTACCTGTTAAATATTTCTTGGCCTTTTTATCTTGTTTAGATTGCTGTGTTTGGGGTGGCTTTTCTGTATGCTGGAAGTTTGTGGTTCCTCTTTATTGTGGATTTCCTCCCTGTGGGTGGGGTTGGACGAGTGACTTGTCAAGGTTACCTGGTTAGGGAAGCTTACATCAGTGTTCTGGTGGGTGGAGCTGGATCTCTTCTTTCTGGAGTGCAATGAAGTGTCCAGTAGTGAGTTTCGAGGTGTCTATGGGTTTGGTGTGACTTTGGGCATTCTGTATATTCATGCTCAGGGATATGTTTCTGTGTTGCTGGAGAATTAGCATGGTATGTCTTGCTCTGGAACTTGTTGGCTCTTGGGTGGAGCTTGGTTTCAGTGTAGGTATGGAGGCTTTTGGATGAGCTCTTGTCAATTAATGTTCCCTGGATTCAGGGGTTTTCTGGTGTTCTCAAGTTTTGTATTTAAGCCTCTTGCCTCTGATTTTCAGTCTTATTCTTACAGTAGCCTCAAGACTTCTCCAGCCATACTGCATCAATGATAAAACATCTAGGTTAATGGAGAAAAGATTTTTCACAGTGAGGGACACCCAAAGATGTTCACAGAGTTACACAGAGAAGAAGGATGAGGGAGATAGAGGTGACCAGGAGGAGAAGAGGGGTAATCAAAAGGGGAGAGAGCAATCTAGCCAGTAATCAATTCCCTATGTGCTCTCCACAGTCTGGAACACCCAGAAGGGTTCACAGAGTTACATAGAGAAGAGAAGAGAGAGGAAGGAGATAGAGGTAACCAGGAGGAGAAGAGGGGGAGTCAAAAGGAGAGAGACTGATCTAGTTAGTAATCAGTTCCTTAAGTGTTCTCCACAGCCCAGAAAACCCAAAGAGATTCACAGAGTTAAGTAGAGAAGAGAAGGGGGAGGGAGGAGATAGAGGTGACCGGGGGGAGAAAAATGAGAGTCAAAAGGGGGAGAGGGCAATCAAGTTAGTAATCACACTCCTAAGCAAAAATGGGTACTGAACATTGGATTCTTAAAGGTACAAAATTGATAACAAGTACCAAAAAGCAAAGATTAAAAATCTAGAGTAGAGGTTAGACTCTCAAAAATACGATATGAAAAAAACAAAACAAAGTAACAGAAATTATAAAATATATATATATGATATTTGCTTTAAAAAATAAGATTTTTTTGAAAGGTAACAGTAGATTATAAAAATGAAAATTAAAGCAGTAATAAAGGGCTTAAAATTTTAAAATGATAATAATAAAATATATCTAGGAATTTCTCTGGAGCTATTGCAGACAGTGTTGAGTCAGTTCAATTGCAGATAGTTCCTTGCTCCAGCTTATACTTCTTCTCGAGGTCTATAGGCCCCTTCCAATGTAGTCGGTGCTAACTACAGGGTTTTAATCTGTCACTTCCCAAGCAGTACCCTCTGTTTATTTTGACTTCTGTCTCTTCATTGTCTAATTTCTGCCCTGACACAAGGGGGCGGAGTTGTTCACTTATTTAAGCTCACTTGTTCATTTGTGCCGTGGGGAGGGAGGAACACTGCAAACACATATCACTGGCATGTGTGGGGAGTGCTCGCAGTGTCTGGGCCACACTGAGTTTGCCCTCATTCACAGCGTGTGTGCTTTCCTAGTCTACACTGCTCAAGCACCAGGTTGCTCAGCAGGGGAACTTTCTAAAGTGGGCCCTGGGTTGTGTGTATTTCCCAGGTAAGCCTATCAGGTTCAGGTACTCAGGTACTCCACAAAGGCACAGACTTGGTTGGGCCTGCGTTTTGTGCCCTTCTCAGGCCCAAGCAGCTCAGGCGACCAGGTGCTTGGTGAACACATTCTCCCCTGTGGGGCGGTGCATCTTATCACCTCCCTGGTCCCAGCTGCTTGGTGTCCTGGGTGCACAGTGGGAGTGCTGTCTCAGATGTGCCATGTGTGTCCTCTGGGGAGGTGATCTCTGGCTGTGGCCCTCCTGACAGATGTCAACCATCCAGGATCCCAGGAAAACTTGATAAGAAACTGGGAGCCTGCTTGCAGTTTGGTAGAGGATGCCATCTCTGGGGCCGAGATTGTCCCTTGCCTTCTGGCTCTGGCTGTTGCCGGCCTGCCTCTCTGCCTCTTGTGGGGGATGGGCCAGTCCATAGCTGGCTAGCTCTCCTCTGGTGTTCGCTCAGTTCTTTGTTCTGTGAGCAGGCCCAGCAGTGCCTTAGATTAGAGCTTCTGGTGGGAAAGTTCTCTCTCTCTTTCTTTTTTTTTTTTTTTTCTCTCTGGCCGTCCCACAGTTTGGGTTGCTGCCTCACGTTAGCTCCCTCAGATTGTCCTCAGGGCATTCAGGCCCTGTCCTTACCTTAAGCAATGCAGCCCACACTTCCCTGTTCAGCCTCCACTTGCTGGTGGAGTGTCTGGGCTACTTCTCCACTGGGAGTGTGGTTAGGTGGGTAACCAGTGGGTTTTATTTATTTACTTTTCCTCCAGGTTATGTAGCTCTCTGAGATTCCAAAACTCCCCACAGACCCGCTGGTGAGAGGGTTTCCTGGTGTTTAGAAACTTCTCATCTTTCACGACTCCCTCCCTGGGACAGTTCTCCTTCCCTAACTCTTTTGACTCTCTTTTTATCTATTATCTTTTGTCCTACCTCCTTTCAAAGACAATGGGATGCCTTCCTGGGTGCCTTGGTGTCCTCTGCCAGCATTCAGAAGTTGTTTTGTGGAATTTTCTCAGTGTTCAAATGATCTTTTGATGAATTTGTGGGGGAGAAAGTGGTCTCCCTGTCGTATTCCTCTGCCATCTTCTCAAAAGATCTCTAAGCTACTACATCAATTGTGAGGTATAACACAGACATTAGAGAGAGAAAAAATGTGCATTGTATGATCACATAGTGATGATATTTATCATTTCCATTTTATACATTAAGTAACTCTCACTGTTTGCAGATAACAGGATCCTCTACAGAGAAAATTATAAAGACACCACCAGAAAACTATTAGAGCTAAGCAATGAATATAGTAAAGTTGCAGGATATAAAATTAATACACAGAAATCCCTTGCATTCCTATGTACTAACAATGAGACAACAAAAAGAAAGAAAGAAAACTAATCCCATTCACCATTGTGGCAAAAAGAATAAAATACCTAGGAATAAACCTATGTAAAGAAACAAAAGACCTATATATAGGCAACTACAAAACACTGATGAAAGAAATCAAAAGTGACACAAATAGATGGAGAAATATACCATGTTCATGGATCAGAAGAATCAACATAGTGAAAATGAGTATACTACCCAAAGCAATCTGTAGATTCAATGCAATCCCTATCAAGCTACCAACGATATTTTTCACAAAACCAGAACAAATAATTTCAAGATTTGTATGGAAATACAAAAAACCTCGAATAGCCAAAGCAATCTTGAGAAAGAGGAATGGAACTGGAGGAATCAACCTGCCTGACTTCAGACTGTACTACAAAGCCACAGTCATCAAGACAATATGGTACTGGCACAAAGACAGAAATATAAATCAATGGAACAAAATAGAAAGCCCAGAGATAAATTCACACACCTATGGACACCTTATCTTTGACAAAAGAGGCAAGAATATACGATGGAGAAAAGACAATCTCTTTTACAAGTGGTGCTGGGAAAACTGGTCAACCACCTATAAAAGAATGAAGCTAGAACACTTCCTAACACCCTACACAAAAATCAACTCAAAATGGATTAAAGAGCTAAATGTAAGACCAGAGACTATAAAACTCCTAGAGGAAAACATAGGCAAAACACTCTCTGACACAAATCAGAGCAAGATCTTCTATGCCCCATCTCCCAGGATAATAGAAATAGAAGCAAAAATAAACAAATGGGACCTAATTAAACTTAAAAGCTTTTGCACAACGAAGGAAACTGTAAGCAACGTGAAAATACAGTGTTCAGAAAGGGAGAAAATAATAGCAAATGAAGCAACTGACAAAGAATTAATCTCAAAAATATACAAGCTGTTCATGAAGCTCAATACCAGAAAAATAAATGACCCAGTCAAAAAACTGGGCCAAAGAACTAAACAGACATTTCTCCAAAGAAGACATACAGATGGCTAACAAACATATGAAAAGATGCTCAACATCACTCATTATCAGAGAAATGCAAATAAAAACCACAATGAGGTAACATCTCATGCTGGTCGAAATAGCTTTTAACAAAAATTCTACAAACAATAAATGCTGGAGAGGGTGGGGAGAAAAGGCAACCCTCTTACACTGTGATGGGAATGCCAACTAGTACAGCTATTATGGAAAACAGTGTGGAGATCCCTTAAAAAACTGGAAATAGAACTGCCATATGACCCAGCAATCCCACTGTGGGGCATACACACCAAGGAAACCAGAATTGAAAGAGACATTTGTACCCCAGTGTTTATCTCAGCACTGTTTACAATAGATAGTGCATGGAAGCCACCTAGATTTCCATTGACAGATGAATGGATAAGACAGTGTGGTACATGTACACAATGGAATATCCAGTTCAGTTCAGTTCAGTCGCTCAGTCGTGTCCGACTCTTTGCGACCCCATGAACTGCAGCACGCCAGGCCTCCCTGTCCATCACCAACTCCCGGAGTTCACTCAGACTCACATCCATCTAGTGAGTGATGCCAATTAGCCATCTCATCCTCGGCCATCCCCTTCTCCTCCTGCCCCCAATCCCTCCCAGAATCAGACTCTTTTCCAATAGTCAACTCTTTGCATGAGGTGGCCAAAGTACTGGAGTTTCAGCTTTAGCATCATTCCTTCCAAAGAAATCCCAGGGCTGATCTCCTTCAGAATGGATTGGTTGGATCTCCTTGCAGTCCAAGGGACTCTCAAGAGTCTTCTCCAACACCACGGTTCAAAAGCATCAGTTATTATTCAGCCATTAAAATGAATGCATTTGAATCAGTTCTAATGAGGTGGATGACACTGGAGCCTATTATACAGAGTGAAGTAAGTCAGAAAGAAAAACACCAATACAGTATACTAATGCATATATATGGAATTTAGAAAGATGGTAATAATGACCCTATATGTGAAACAGCAAAAGAGACACAGACGTGACCCTGTATGCAAGACAGGAAAAAAGACACAGATGTGTATAACGGACTTTTGGACTCAGAGGGAGAGGGAGAGGGAGAGGGTGGGATGATTTGGGAGAATGGCATTCTAACATGTATACTATCATGTAAGAATTGAATCGCCAGTCTATGTCTGACGCAGGATACAGCATGCTTGGGGCTGGTGCATGGGGATGACCCAGAGAGATGTTATGGGGAGGGAGGTGGGAGGGGGGTTCATGTTTGGGAACACATATAAGAATTAAAGATTTTAAAAATTTAAAAAATAAAAAACTAAAAAAAAAAACAAAAAAAAACAAAACAAGAACATATTTTTGGACTCTGTGGGAGAAGGCGAGGGTGGGATGACTTGAAAGAATAACATTGAAACATGTATATTACCATATGTGAAATAGTTGACCAGTCCAAGCTTAATACATGAAACAGGGCACTCAAAGCTGGTACACTAGTACAACTAAGAGGAATGGGATGGGGAAGGAGGTGGGCGGTTCCAAATGGGCACACATGCACACCCATGGCTGATTCATGTCAATGTATGTTAAAAAAAAAATGTAAGGTAATTAGCCTCCAATTTAAATAAATACATTAATTATATGAAAATTAAGGCTCACCCAAATCAATCAGTTATTTTAAGTAAGAAAAAAAAGTGTATAGTTAAATTAGTACCTGGGATCATGTTAGGCAAAATAGAAAGAAGATTAGATTTGTTTAGATGATAATTGACTTATCTCAAGTGTTTGGCCTCTGAACAGGTCTCCCCTTACTGTAATTATTATCTTTAATAATGGAATATAATTTTCCCAAGTTATTTTAATGGTAAAATAATTTCGGTTGGAATGGTAAAAATAGACCTGATATCCAAACTATATAATGAATTTATATAAATCATTTACTAACAATAAATTTTATTGAGCAGCTTCAAAATTAGAAAAAAAAAAAAACCTGTCAACTGAATTGCAGTAAAATCTATGACCTTTCAGAAATTCCTGGACTCACTGACTCTCCTGAATTCAGCACCTCCTGAGTGTCAGCACTTTAATGCACTCACAAGTTAAGGTCACTGAAAATGGAAAAGCACATTAAATTGCACATGTCCTCATGCCAATTTATAAATTTATTGACTTTCTCTTTGGGAAAATTAAGAAAAAAGGAATGTATCAAAGGTCGACTAAATGAAAGGAAAAGAAAAATATAGACATATTATTTCTATATTAATATCTAAGTGGATGCAATGAAAGAAAACCAATCAAAAGGAAAATTTGTTTTCCTTCGATTAGCCAGGTATGTCACTTAAACAATGAATCATCACACTACAGTGTGTGTTAATATTTCTGTCACTGTGATTTCTTCCTCACTGATCTTTTACTAATATGGAATGGCATCTGAAGAATACTTTAAAAAACACCCAATTGGAAAGCAATTCTGATGCAGTGCTTTTATTTTACACATGAAGTAATAAAGGTACATGAAATGCAATTGCCTTCACAGACTCATAATAACTCTTAGCTGTAAAGGCAAAAGGAATACATGACCTTTCTAAATTCAAGTTCAGTGGTATTTTTGCTGAGTGATTTTTGCCATCTGTGGATACAAATTACACTCTTTAGCTTGAAGACATTTCCACTCAGTTATAAAACTTCAAACTTCTTAGAAGAGGCAATACCTAGAAATGTTTTAAAAACCAAGTCCAGAAAAAAAATGTCTCAAAAAGATTGATGTCGTTCCTTTTTATCATATAATTCAATCATACCAAACACCAGACTTCTCATCCAGACCAAAAGAGGTTACTTTGAAGGCCTTATTCAAGTATAAATTTTAGGATTCATATCATCTTCTGAAATCTAATAAAGAAGTCATGAATGCTTGTGAACATGACTTTATCATTCACTTCCTATCTATATACCTTTTGGAAAACGAAGTTTAATCCTTCCTGAGTGTGCACTCAGACAAAAATATAAAGATTCCCTACAACAGTCTATGAAACAACTCTATTAACATACAGTTTGTTCACTCAATAGATTCTAACGGGGGGGGGGATGAATCCTTCAGATTTTGATGATTGAATTAATAGGTGTAACATTGAAATAATCCATAATGAGAATTATAAGCACATTTTCTTGGTTCAATGCAGAAAGATAGAAGGTTCCCCGGGTAGCCCAGTGGTTAAGAATCCACCTGCCAATGCAAGAGACACAGGTTTCATCCCTGGTCTGGGAAGATTCCACAGGCAGCAGTAGTAATTAGATGAATTGAATCATAGCACTGGTACACACATTGCATTGCTTCTACATAAAACTCTTTAAAATGCTTTATGGATTTGTGTCAAACAATTAAAATTATAGAGACTATATAAATTCAGTGTTTGATTCTGTTTCCAAGTTCCAAAGTATCTATAGTAAGATAAATAATATTGTTAGCAAAATATATATGTTTAATTCTCCTTCAAGATATTTAACAATCTGAAACCTAATATTTTTTCTTTGAAAAATCAAAAAAATAATTATGTAGCAAATACCTTTTTTGAGAAGCTTCAAGGCTCACAGAAAATGTCAGCTTGTCTCTGGACCTTCTTCATGTAAACTCCAGCTCTGTGGGATAATCTTAGCCTATCAAGTCTGTGAAAAGCACAAAAGCTGCTGCAGAGAGTGTAGGGGAAATACAATTAAAGACAAAATTGTTTGTCATACCAGAAAAATCTCTGCAAAAAGTAGCAGAGGATGAAAACATTTTTATTATTGAATAATCATTAAACAAGAATGTGAAACTCATTTCAGGTAAAAGACAAAAAGAAATCTTATCGCTTCATATTGTCAAGCTGATAAAGCTCCCTTATACAGTTTTCAAAATAAACAGTAGTTAGTCATCAAGTAAGAGGTCTTGACAGTATCATTTGTCACACATAGTTCATCCTAAATTCACCTGATAATTAGAGTACTTGTGTTTGCCACTTGTGTTTGCTAATTGCCTTTATTCAAAGAAAACATATATTCTTATATCTCTGAAAGGAGGTAGGTTTGCAGCCAAGGGGCCAGTTGAATTAGGTTCATATTACCCCACAGAAACTGGTGGGTAGGGGCACTGTCTTCCTTGGTTGCATTTTTAAAGAAATGTTTTCCAGTTCCATCTAGCTTTTAAAAAGATATGCAGATATTTCAAATGGGCAGAGAAGGAATACACAGTTACAAGTTTCTTAAGGCAATCCCCTAAAAAACAGGATTTGAGAAGAGTTTCTTTCTGTTTTTTTCACCAGAAAAATTTTAAACTTGTATTTGTCCTTAAAAGAAGGAGAAATTATTGTAGATATTAATAAATACATTTTATATAATAATTATTTTATTGAGTTGTATCTTTTGAACCTAGTCTGAAAGATGCTTGACTTAGTATTTCTGCTATCACAGCTTCATTTGTTATCTACATTTAACTTTATAAAGTCTACCTTTTTTTGGTAGTATTTGCATGTGTCTGCATATGTATGCTGCTGCTGCTGCTGCTAAGTCGCTTCAGTCGTGTCCGACTCTGTGTGACCCCATAGACGGTAGCCCACCAGGCTCTCCCGTCCCTGGGATTCTCCAGGCAAGAACGCTGGAGTGGGTTGCCATGTCCTTCTCCAATGCATGAAAGTGAAAAGTGAAAGTGAAGTCGCTCAGTCGTGCCCGACTCTTAGCAACCACATAGACTGCAGCCTTCCAGGCTCCTCCGTCCACGGGATTTTCCAGGCAAGAGTACTGGATCTGTGTGTCCTTCATAAGCACAACAGGGGCTCAAACTCCTGGCTTCCATGTATAATCATCTGAACATGATTGATGCAGAGAATTTCTCAATTTTAATAGTGGACTTGATTGATGGTTATTATAAAATAAATAAATAAACCAATTATTTACAAGTGCTGGTAGATAATATGGAACTCTAACACGACAATAGCATTTTTTCCTGAAACACATATTACCATCATGTTATGAGACTTATTTTCTATTGTGAATTTAAAACATAATCCAAACAGAATGTCAAAGTAATTTTATTATTTATTTTTAAAAATACTTTGAACAATAACATTAAAACTGGAATGAGTGAAAATTCTGATTGAAGTCAAAGAAGCATATCCATTTGTGTAAATCCTTAAACTATTTCTTAAAATACAATGAATTGGCATGTTAGCAAGCATATAAATATTAGATAAGTAACAATCCTAAATCCATAATCATATTTCCAGAAGAAAGAGAAATGATTAATCCTTTAAAAGCAGCTAGGCTCTAGGTCATATTTGAAAACTTATGAATAAAATAGTGTCCACGGAAGGATAGAGTTTGGCTAGAGGCAGCCAGAAAATTGAAGGAGAAGGAGGAGAGAGAAAGAAACATACCATTTTTCAGCAGCAGCAGCAGCATTGTGTGCTAGTCATACAATAGAGTTTATAGTTCATAAATTTTGACAAACCCAAACACTTATGTCATCCGGAAATCTATCAAGATACGGAACGTTTTTATTACTTAGAAAAAAGTAACCTCCTACCCTTTCACACTCATGGAAGCAACCAGATTTCTATCACCATAGGTTAGCTTTGTCTGTTCTAGAACTTTATGTAAATGTATCATACCGTATGTACTTTTCTGTACTTTGGTTTTTGGATTTAGCATCTTACCTGTGATAATACCATGATATATTTTATTGTTTATCAATGCTCTATGAATTTATTCCTCTTTATTCCATTCATTGTTGAGTAGTATATCATTATTTGAACATATGACAATGTGTTAACGCATTTTTCAGTTGATGGACTCTTTCCAGTATAATTCTATGAGGAATAGGACTGCTATGAAGATTTTTATATAAGTCTTGTATGGACTATACTTGAATTTGATTTTCTAGCCTAAAATCTAGTAATGAAATGGTTGCATCATTGGTACATAGTAGGCATACATTTAAATTTATGAGTCACTGGCAAGCTGTTTTCCCAAATGATTACAACCATGTGCATTCTCAGAAGTAATGTATGAAAGGTCCCTTTGTTTCATATCATTGTCAGCATTTTGTCCTATCATATTTATATCTTAGAAGTTAATTGTACATGTAGTGAGTATGTAATGATATCTCTTTGTAGTTTAAATTGGCCTTGATGTCTAAAAATGCGAATTTAAGTCTTTTGTCAGATATATGTATTGAAAATATTTTTCCCAGTCTGATTCTTGCCTATTTCTTTTTTTTAATCACATATCAATAATATTTTATTTTAACGATTTTTTTTCTTTTTTAACATAAATTTATTTATTTTAATTGGAGGTTAATTACTTTACAATATTGTATTGGTTTTACAATACATCAACATGAATCCACCACGGGTATCTTTTATTTTGGAGAAGTTTTGAATTTCAATGAAATAAAATTTATCAATAAAATTTTATGAATATTCCTTTTTTTATCCTGTTGAAAAACAACAGCAACAACAACTCTGCCTATTCTAGTTATTTTTCCCTAAATTTTTAATAGTCTTAGCTTTTACTTTTAAGTCTGTGAGCTTCATCAAATTAATCTCATCTCATGATGTAAGATAGGGGTAGATCTTTTCTGACTCATGGTTTTTGTCAATTACTGAGAAAATATGTTGAAATGTACCACTATTATGGTGACTTTGTCTAATTCTCCCTTTAGTTCTTTCAGTTTTTGCATTATGTAATTTAATCTTTTATTATTAGGATTGCGCACATTTAGTGGAGATAGAGCTTCTTGACTAATTGTTTTTTAATCATGTCTTTATAACAATTGTTTTTGCTTTAAAATATAAATTATTTGCTCTTCTTTTATACTTTAGAATTCACATAATTCCCAACTTTTATTGTCACACATTTTATTTCAATATATGATATAAACCCTATAATATATTGTTATTGTTTTTCAGTAAATAAGTCTCTTTTAAATAAATTAAGAAGAAATAAATATTTATTTGTAAATCTACTACCAATTTGTAAATTAACCAATTTATTTGTTATTTTTAGTGTTCTTTGCATCATGTAGGCTTATATTTCCATTGGGTATAACATCGCATCAGCCTTAATGATATTCTTTAATATTTCCTGGAGAGAGAGCCAGGCTTCTGGCGATAACTTCTCTTAGGTGTTGTTTCATTTTAAATCCTTTATTTCACCTCCATTTTTTCAAAGATTGTTTTGCTAGATATGGATTTCTAGTTGATATGATATGTTTCATCTTTCAGCACGTTAAATAGGCCATTGCATTTCTTTGTGGTTTGAGTTGTTTCTGATGAAAATTCAGCAGTTATTCTTGTCCACTGCTTATATATATATATCTAAATTTAAATCGATGGAATATTTCATTTTGTCTTTTTTCTTTTATAATTTTCTCTTTATGTTTGGTTTTCCAAAATTGTCTATGATGTGCCTGCTTATATTTGCCTGTGTATATTTGTGTGTGTGTTTATCTTACTTGGGATTTGTTTAATATCTTAAATATTTGGGTTGATATTTCTCATCATACTTAGAAATTCAGTTTTTTTTTTCTAGCCCTAACCTCTTTTCATTCAGAGGATTCCAGTTATGTATGAAGTGAAAGTGTTAGTTGCTCAGTCATGTGCAACTCCTTGCAAGCCCATGAACTGCATCCCACTGGGCTCCACTGTCTGTGAAATTCTCCAGGCTAGAATACTGGAGTGGGTAGCCCTTTCCTTCTCCAGAGGATCCTCCTGATCCAGGGATCAAACCCAGGTCTCCTTCACTGCAGGTAGATTCTTTACCATCTGAGCCACCACGGAAGCCCTCTGATTATGTATATCTTGCTACTAAATATTTTCTACAAGTCAGTAAGGCTATGTTGATTTTTTTTAAAATATCTTTCCTCTTGATTTTATAAGTAAGATTGTCTCTCTTTCTCTGTACTTTACTCAGGTTGTCACCGTACAACCTGACTGTAGAATAATCCAGGGAATTATTAATTGCAGGTATTATGTTTATGCATTTATAATTTTTCTTTTCTTTTGTTATAGCTTTCATTTTTCTCCTAAAACTGTCTATGTGTTGTTCAATGACTTATGTCCATTTGAATTTCTTCTATGTATTTATAGTTATTGTATAAATCCTTTGCCTATTACAACATTTGTGCTATCTTTGGGTCGCCTTCAAATCAACTTCAATTTCAAAATCAACTCAACTCACTCTTTGTCAGAACTCCAAAATCTCCTAACATTGTAAACCTCTGTAGTTGCAACAATTCTATTTTTGCTCACAACTATAGATGTTTTGGAGAAGGAAATGGCAATCCACTTCAGGACTATTACCTGGAAAATCCCGTGGACAGAGGAGCCTGGTAGGCTACAGTCCACGGGGTCGCAAAGAGTTGGACACGACTGAGCAACTTCACTATATAGATAGAGATAGAGATAGAGATAGATAGAGATAGAGATAGATAGAGATAGAGATAGAGATAGAGACAGAGATAGAGATAGAGATAGAGATAGAGATAGAGATAGATGTTTATTCAGTTAAGTTAGCTAACATTTGACCAAAAAGTCGAAGGGACCTAAAGTACTATGTCTCTCTTTGTCTGTGAATGCACCTTCATTCTAATACATTTATCTCAGCATGAACTCTGATGTCTTCTTCCTCCCAACTAGTGAAACCACTGCTGTTTATTTGTGCTATACTTCTACTTTGCTAAAGTTTAGAAAATCCCCCAGGTAGGAAATTGGGGTAAATGTGTAGCTCTTCTAATGTATTTCACTTCTCTGACTGATCAAAGCACTATGTGATATGTTGCCCAGTGCCTGCAAAGTTTGCTTTATATATCTTGTCCAGAGTTATGATTTTCTATAGCATGAGGGTAAATATGACACTCTTTACTCCATTATGGAGAAAATGGAATTCTACATAACCACTTTTAAACATTTATTATATAAAGATATTTTTCAGTGTACTGTAGATTACTTCATCTCCTATTCTCCCCAAAATGTATATTACAGATTGATTTCTCATTTTATAGTTGAAACATTTTAAGTGTTTCTAGGCTTAAACTATCTAAGATAATAAGAGGTAATGTGGTTAATAGATATTGGGTTGAATTTTAAATTAAGGTCTATTGGAATACAGAATCTATTTGTTTTAACATTTACACTAGCAATTTGAGAATGTTCTGTGGCAAATTATTTGCTTAATAAAATCTTCATTGGTGCCTAATAGATTTGATTTGACCCTTTCTCTCCCTCTTCTCCTTCTGGGACCTCTATATTCCAAATATTAGTATGCTTGATATTATCCCAGAGGGCTCTTAAACTGTTATCATTTTTTAAATTTGTTTTTCCTTTTTCTGTTCTGATTGGATGCTTTCCATCATTCCATCTTCCAGATCTCTTATGCATTCGTTTTTATCTGGGTCTACTATTAACTCCTTCTAGTGTGTTTTCCATTTCAATTATTGTATTCATTAGTTCTGATAGTTTCTGTTTCATATTTTCTGTTTGCTTGTTACAGTTCTCACTGTGCTCATCTATTCTTTTCCCTAACTCCATTAGCATTCTTACTACTTATGCTTTGATTTCTTTATCTGATAATTGTTTATTTCTGTTTCGTTATTTGTTTTTCAGGGTTCTTCTGTTATTCTTTAAATTGAGACCGATTCTTCTCTCTTCTCATTTTGCATACCTTTCACTGTTTCTATGAAATTCATGAAATAATTACCTATTATGGACTTCAAGTGGTGTCCCCATGTGGGAGCATCCCTGCATAGTCTTCATGTGCCCAGGGCTTTGCTGGGAGAGCTGCATAATCTCCCTTTTCCTCTGAGTCTTCTCCCTGGGCACAGGTCCCAACCTGATTACATCTCTTCCCTTCCTCCCCAATTCTCTGTGGATCTTTCTTAAAGCCATGGTTGTACAGGGGTCTTTCTGCCAGTTTCTAAGTAGTTTTAAGTGAGAGTTTTTCCATATGTGCATGTATTTTTTATGTATTCGTGGGAGGAAGTGAGTTCTACACCATTTTGATCTTCTGTGTTTCTCCACAAGGTATTTTAATGCTGAAACTTATTATCTTATAAACATTTGAGACTTCATAAAATTCAGAATATTTTTGTTTTCCTGTTATAGTTCTGTGGTTACTTTGTAAAGTAAAAGCTGAAAATAGTTTTTATCTTGCAGGGAAGCAGAAAGCTCAGGTCAGCATTAGCAAATGGGCAAAACAATTGGATATTTCTAGTCGTATACTGTGACTAATGAGTAGGTAAAGAGAGGAGCTTGTCTGTCAGCTTTCTCTTTGCTGGAGGAAGAAAAACAACTTGGAAGGTCAAACTATTCATTATTATTTGTCATACATGGTGAATTCCAGAATTTGCATGATTCCAAAATTCGTGCTTTCAAGTGAGGTTTTGATTAACTTAGATCTTGGTAGATCAATACATTTGCAAGTCTTAGGTGTGGGAGCATCCGTGCATAGTCTAATCAGGGAAACATGATTAGACTAGTTTCATTAAGACTTACAAATATTTTGCAATTCAGTGTGAAAAGAGATCAAACCTATGTCTCATTAATGAAAAATATCTCACCTTGTTTTTATTTTGATGAAGTAACATGAAATAGTTTCCTCCACTAGTCTTGAGTTTGAAGTTTCATCCTTCATGTTTCAATCAAGAGCCAGCCCTGAAATGGACCTACAAGCTGCACCTGATGTTTCTGCCTCAAAAATTGTTTTTTGGATACAGTGACTTCATTAAGCAATAAAAGGGAATTTGTATGCTTTCATTTCTATTTGTCCATCATTATGGTGCATGTAGGAAAAAAAGAAAGTTCAATAGGTGTGGGATGAAAGTTATATTCAAGAAGATGCTGAAGATGATAAGATTTTGGTTTGAGTTTGAAATACATCCAATTCAAAGGAGGAATTTTAATAGTATATCCTTTTATATAGGGCTTCCCTATATGGGCTTCCCTGATGGTTCAGATCAGCACGTGTGTTTGTGTGTGTGTGTGTGTGGTGTGTGTGCGCACGTGCATATATGCTTATGCATGGGTATGTACATATGAGAGAGAGACAGAGAGGTTGAGAGAGAGAAACTGTTAGTTGAAACATGTTTCCCTGTTTAGATGAGAATGCTGAAATATAGGAAATTGAGTCTCATTTACTATTATGTTATAAAAGTTTACAGATTACCAGAGATCTAATAGATGATAAATAATATCTGATGCAACTCTAGTAAATAAATTATCCAAGAGCTGTGAAATGTGATTAAATTTACATTCACTCTTCCATTTATATGAGGAAATTATTTTAAAATATCAGTTAGTAGTATTCTCCACCAGCTTCTGTTTAACTATGAACAGTGTTCGAGTAAACCATGTCTAGCCTTGGATGCTGCTGCTGCTGCTAAGCCACTTCAGTCATGTCCAACTCTAGACACTGTTAATTTTTCCAGTTAAAGCAAATACAGGCACCATGACTCTTTGGTTATGTTTTGTCTCTATGTATTCTATGGTGAGATATTTTTGCTTTATCAGTAGCTCTGGTAATTCTGGAGGGCTGTTGACATCTAACCTCCCTCATCTCCAGTTCTTTTCAACCATGTATCTAATTGTTGTCCATTTAAAAATTTTTGAGTAGTATACCTTTGTGCAGATGCCCCGTAAGGTACTTGTCCATTCACTTTTTAATGAACATTTGCTCCATTTTTGTTTTTTGTCTGTTTGTACATAAAATTGCTATGACCATATATATATCAGTCTTTTGTGATACACATGTATTCACTTCTGTATATAGCTGAAAGTGAATTCTCCAGAAACTCACTCAGAGTCTGGAATATTGTAACTGGCTAATAAGCCTTGCTGAATGAACAAATGAATTAATGAGCACATGACCACAAAAAAGGAATAGGTTGTTGCTAGATTTTGGAAGTACATGAGTAACAGATTCATGAATTGGGAAGATGTGACATCTATAACAAAAGTATTAAACCACATAGTGAAGTTCTCATTTTATAAACTATTTTCACTATTGCTGTGTGTTCAATCACTCGGCTGTGTCTGACTCTGCAACCCCTTGGACTGTAGCCCGCAAGGTTCCTCTGTCCATGAGGATTCTACAGGCAAGAATACTGGAATGGGTTGACATCCCCTCCTCCAGGGGATCTTCCCAACCCAAGGATCGAACCCAAGTCTCCCTCATTGCAGGTGGATTCTTTATTGTCTGAGCCACCAGGGAAGCCCAAGAATACTGGAATGGGTTTCCATGCCCTCCTCCAGGGGATCTTCCCAACCCAGGAAACGATCCGGGGTCTCCTGAATTGCAGGCAGATTCTTTACCACCTGAGATGCTGGGGAAGCTCTACAGAGAAGCCTAATAGATGTCAGCTCTTCAGCCCAGAGTTTTAGTCAGGTGGAGATGTGACAGTCAACAAAGCAGGGCTCCAGTTACAGTCCTTCCTAATGGCATCCATTTATTGTTCTTTATTTGTTAAAATTTAATCTTCTTAGATGTGTTGATTTCTTAGATGGTCCAAAGCCTGGCCACCTAAATTCCGAAGCATGGTCCACCTCAAATTCCCATTATTCTCCACCAAAAAGACATGGAGTTTTTCACTTATTTGATTACAAATATCAATCCTGTTTCTCAAGGCTAGTAGATATGATGTTTCATCCACACATTTTGGCTCTGATGTAAGAAAAGATATTTTAATTCAAAATACAATAGCAATTTGTAAGGCTAATGATCACTATTAGAAAAATGCTAATTATATCTGTGTAAATGTCCTAAGTCAAAGAAAAAATAAGAGTATCCCTGAGAAACCATTCCCTGGTATAAGCATGTACCATTTTACTGTGCCTCACATTATTGCTTTTTAAGATACTGTTCTTTTTTTCAGTTGAAGGCTTTTGGCAGCCTGTGTCTAGCAAGTGTCTTACTGCCATTTTTTCCAACAACATTTCATTTGCTCACTCTATGTTTTTGCATCACATTTGGTGACCTGTGCAGTATTTCAGACTTTTTCATTATTGTTATATTTGTTATCATGATCTGTGATCTTTGATATTGCTGATACTACAACTTGCTGAAGGCTCCAATGATGGTTAGCACTCAGGGCAATAAGGCACTTTTTCTTTAGGTATGTGCACTTTTTAAGACATGCTGTTGCACAGGTAATAGATGATTGTATATTAAGCATAACTTTCATATGCACTGGGAAACCAAAAAAAATAATGATGTGGCTCTCATTATTACAATGTTCACTTTATTGTGGTGGTTTATAACTGCACCAGCAGTATATCCAATGTATCCCTGTGAATTTCCTTAGAAAGACTTGAGAATGATCTCAGAATTTCCATAATATAGAATATTTAGGAGACTCTTTGTAATGCATCAAAAAGAAGTAAGGTGTTAATCTCACCAAAAGAGATGTTTGGCTTAACTAATGCAAATTCCTATCAGAAGCCGAAGATATTAAGAAGAGGTGGGAAAAATACACAGAAGAACTATACAAAAAAGATCCTCAAGACCCAGATAACAACAGTGGTGTGATCACTCACCTAGAGCCAGACATCCTAGAAAGCAGTCAAGTGGGCCTTCATCACTATGAACAGAGCTAGTGAAGGTGATGGAATTCCAGATGAATTCAAATTCTATTTCAAATCCTAAAAGATGATGCTGTAAAAGTGCTGCACTCAGTATGCCAGCAAATTTGGAAAACAGATCATTGGCCACAGGACTGAAAAATGTCAGTTTTCATTCCAATCCCAAAGAAAGGAGATTCCAAAGAATGTTCAAACTACTGCACAATTGCACTCATCTCACATGCCAGCGAAATAATGCTCAAAATTCTCCAAGCCAAGCTAAAACAGAGCATGAACCATCAACCTCCAGTCGTTCAAGCTAGAGTTAGAAAAGGAGGAGGAACCAGAGATCAAATTGCCAACATCTGCTGGATCATCAATAAAGCAAGAGAGTTCCAGAAAATCATTTGTTTTTGCTTTATTGACTATGCCAAATCCTTTCACTGTGTGAATCACAACAAACTGTGGAAAATTTTTCAAAAGATGGGAATACCAGACCACCTGACCTGCCTCCTGAGTAATTTGTATGCATGTCAAAAAGCGACAGTTAGAACTGGACATGGAACAACAGACTGGTTCCAAAATGGAAAAGGAGTACATCAAGGCTCTATATTGTCACCTTGCATATTTAACTTATATGTACAATACATCATGCAAAATGCTGGGCTGGATGAAGCACAATTTGGAAATGGGTTTGCTGAGAGAAATATCAATAACCTCAAATATGCAGATGACACCACCCTTATGGCAGAAAGTGACAAAGATCTAAAGGGCCTATTGAAACTGAAGAGGAGAGTGAAAATGTTGGGTTAAAACTCAACATTCAGAAAACTAAGATCATGGCATCCAGTCCCATCACTTCATGGCAAATAGATGGGGAAATAATGGAAAGAGTGAGATAATTTATTTTCTTGGCCTTCAAAATCACTGCAGATGGTGACTGCAGCCAAGAAATTAAAAGACGCTTAGTCCTTGGAAGAAAAACTATGACCAACCTACACAGCATATTAAAAAGCAGAGATATTGCTTTGCCAACAAAAGTCTGTCTAGTCAAACCTATGGTTTTCCAGTAGTCATGTATGGATATGTTCAGTTCAGTTCAGTCATCCAATCATGTCCGACTCTTTGCAACCTGATGTACTGCAGCACGCCAAGCTTCCCTGTATATCACCAACCCCCGGAGTTTTCTAAAACTCGTGTCTACTGAGTCTGTGATAAAATCCAACCATCTCATCCTCTGTTGTCCCCTTTTCCTCCTGCCTTCAATCGTTCCCAGCATCAGGGTCTTTTCAAATGAGTCAGTTCTTCACATCAGGTGGCCAAAGTATAGGTGTTTCAGCTTCAGCATCAGTCCTTCCAATGAATATTCAGGACTGACTTCCTTTAGGATGGATGGTTGGATCTCCTTGCAGTCCAAGGGACTCTCAAGAGTCTTCTCCAACACCACAGTTCAAAAGCATCAATTATTGGGTGCTCAGTTTTCTTTATAGTCCAACCCTCTCATCCATATACGACTACTGGAAAAAGTATAGCTTTGACTAGACAGACCTTTGTTGGCAAAGTAAAGTCTTTAATTTTTAATATGCTAGATTCATCATAGCTTATCTTCCAACAAGCAAGTATCTTTTAATTTCTTGGCTGCAGTCCACATCTGCAGTGATTTTGGAGTCCAAAAAGGCTCTCACTGTTTCCCACTGTTTCCCCATCTATTTGCCATGAAGTGATGGGACCAGATGCCATGATCTTAGTTTTCTGAATGCTGAGGTTTAAGCCAACTTTTTTCACTCTCCTCTTTCACTTTCATCAAGAGGCTCTTTAGTTTTTTGCTTTCTGCCATTAAGTGTGGTGTCATCTGGGTATCTGAAGTCATTGTTATTTCTCCCAGCAATCTTGATTCCAGCTTTTGCTTCATCCAGTCCAGAATTTCTCACAATGTACTCCACATATAAGTTAAATAAGCAGGGTGACAATACATAGTTTGATGTACTCTCTTCCCGATATGGAACCAGTCTGTTGTTCCATGTCCAGTTCTAGCTGTTGCTCTTTGACCTGCATACAGATTTCTCAGGAGGCAGATCAGGTGATCTGGTATTTCCATCTCTTTAAGAATTTTCCACAGTTTGTTGTGATCCCCACAGTCAAAGGGTTTAGCATAATCAATAAAGCAGAATTAGATGTTTTTCTGGAACTCTCTTGCTTTTTGATGATCCAATGAATTTTGCCAACTTGATCTCTGGTTCCTCTGCCTTTTCTAAATTCAGCTTGAACATCTGGATGTTTAAGATGGATGTGAGGTTTGGAGTATAAGGAAAGCTGAGTGCAAAGAATTGATGCTTTTGAACTGTGGTGTTAGAGAAGACTCTTGAGAGTTCCTTGGACTACAAGGAGATCCAACCAGTCCATCCTAAAGGAGATCAGTCCTGGGTGTTCATTTCAAGGACTGATGCTGAAGCTGAAACTCCAATACTTTGACCGCCTGATGTGAAGAACTAACTCACTGGAAAAGACTCTGCTGGAAAAGATTGATGGAGGGAGAAGAAGGGGATGACAGAGGATGAGATGGTTGACATGGCATCACTGACTCTAGGGGTGGGTTTGAGCAAGCTCTGGGAGTTGGTGATGGACAGGGAAGTCTGGCATGCTACAGTCCATGGTATTGCAAAGAGTCAGACACAACTGAGTGAATGAACTGAACTGAAAGAGATGTTTTAATAAGAACTATATATGTGAAGATATTAGTGCCAAGAGAGTAATTTGATTTCTCATGGAATGATCTACTGAGAAATTAGACAACTGGAAAAGAAAACAGAAAAGCTAAACTAAAAAGAAGAAGAAGAAACAGGCAACCAAAAAGCAAAATGAAAATGCAGAGGACAATGCAAGGATCAGTGCAGTTTAGTTCAGTTGCTCAGATGTGTCTGACTCTTGCAACCCCATGGACTGCAGCATGCCAGGCCTCCCTGTCCATCATCAACTCCCTGAGTTTACGCAGATTCACAGTCAACTTCAGCATCCATCTTTCCAATGAATATTCAGGACTGATTTCCTTTAGGATTCACTGATTGGATCTCTTGCAATCCAAAGTACTCCCAAGAGTCTTCTTCAACACCACAGTTAAAGAGCACCAGTTTTTCAGCACTCAGCTTTCTTTATGGTCCAGCTCTCTCATCCATACACAGCTAATGGAAAAAACATAGCTTTGACTGTATGGACCTTTGTTGGCAAAGTAATGTCTCTGTTTGTTAACATGCTGTCTAGGTTTGTCATAGACTTTCTTCTAAGGAGCACGTCTTTTATTTTTATTTATTTTAAAAATTTTTATTTTTACTTTATTTTACTTTACAATACTGTATTGGTTTTGCCATACATTGACATGAATCTGCCATGGGTGGACATGAATTCCCAATCATGAACCCCCCTCCCACCTCCCACCCCATATCATCTCTCTGGATCATCCCCGTGCACCAGCCCCAAGCATCCTGTATCCTGTATCAAACAAGTTTTTTAAACATAAATTATAGGTAGGATCTTATGATTTCTCTAACTTGATTAACCAGAAATATATATTATGTTGTTACAATAGAACAGTTTTTTTTTTTTCTTCAAGATTAATAAAAGAGTATGTGTCTGTAAAATAAGAATGCAAAGTGTTGAGTCTGTCTGTTGAAGGCGAGAACATGGAAAAAGACCTCGGCCATGTGATCTGGGTTTTATATATTTTTTCCAAATTAGGAATGTTTAAAAGACACTTACATTTTGTACACAATTACTGGGCTTATATCAGAAACAAAAAGTCAAAAACTGTAAGACAAAGCATCTCTCTGAATGCAAATAAAATTATACATGAAGTTAAATTAAAAATAAATAATAAAATGCACTTCTTGAGTGCCTCTACTTTGTTTTTAAGATAACTTTTGTTTCTTTACTAACACTTGCTCACCATTCAGCAAATTCTTGTTAGTCTCCTTTGTTACAAGAATATCTGAAAATTCTTTATATTATATTCATTAATGTCTGTGATTACAAAATTAAGTTTTATAAATGAAAGATAATAAAGCAAGTGATTAAAGAGGATATTATAATTAGAATCATAGACCAAATTTTGGAAAGATTTCAGGTAGCCACCAGTTATTTGCTTAGTTGTATGCATGTATTTTTATTAAAAAAAAAAAAAAACTGGCCAAAAAAAAGTTTGATTCAAGGGAACTGATTTTGATTGATACACATGGAGAGATCTTTTGTCTCCTATCTTGAATCAAATGTACATGAAAGAAGAAAAAATACTTCTGTTGCCACAACATTTTTTCATATTTAATACTTAAATAAATATATCTGTTAAAATCCATTACAGTATAATATCATTACGTACAGGCATGCTTTCTTGTTTGACAGTTTATCACAAATACCGTGAGTTTGTTTTTGAATGTGAATGGATATGAAGGAATTGGAAAAACAATTTGGCTCAACCTTATCATATTTTAACAATACATTAGATTTTCTTTGGTTGTGCTTGTTATAAAGTAACAATAAAACTGTTTTCTTTTTTGTTGTTATTTCCTACATGTGCTCGTGTTTCCTAGGAAAACAAAAGTAATATAGTGTCAGTAGTGAGAAGGCAATGGCACCCGACTCCAGTACTCTTGCCTGGAAAATCCCATGGATGGAGGAGCCTGGAAGGCTGCAGTCCATGGGGTCGCTAAGGATCGGACACGACTGAGCGACTTCACTTTCACTTTTCACTTTCATGCATTGGAGAAGGAAATGACAACCCACTCCAGTACTCTTGCCTGGAAAATCCCAAGAATCGGCTGAGCCTGGTGGGCTGCCGTCTATGGGATCGCACAGAGTCAGACGCTACTGAAGTGACTTAGCAGCAGCAGCAGTATAGGTCTCTGAATTTCCTGGAAAATTGCTTATTTGTGAATTGATGGTTTTAAATTTAAAAAGAGAGAGAGATTGCCTTCTCAATAGCGTAGACTTTAGAAAGTGGTGTTAACTCTTTCTGTTTATGTTTACAGCCAAGAAATATAAGAAAACTGAAAACTGTTTCTATGATAGTTATGTTTCTAGATCTTACTTAGATGCAAGGAACACAATTTTCCCTCCTTATTTTCTGTCTGTAGGGACCACTCCCCTCCTGTGTAAAATAAGGTTCTAGTTCTTGATGGAAGAGTCATGACCCAATACAATATGTGTAGGCATAGAGGAGGAGAGACTGAGGGAAATGTAGAAAGAATTGGGGATGAAATGAAAATAATGGAAAACAAATCAATGTCTCTCAGCTCTTATTCTCTTCTAATCACAAAATGTTAGATGAGAAATAAAAAAATTTTAATGTATTTTTTATAGAGTATTTCATGTAATGATAATTAACACAGTCTGATATCTGAATATCTTCTTGCTAATAAAGATTTTAAGATGCATAAAAAGCTAAGGGAATTAATGTAAATTCAGACAGAACCCATAGGATGCAAACCCAGATCTTATGATGCAATATTGTCCTCTGCAATGCTATTAGATTATACTAGTTGAAAGTTAAATTGGAGTTTAGAATCAAACCCCATACCCACCAGAGATGCTCAGAAGGCTCAAACAAAACCTTGTTCGTACCAGAAGATTCCACAAAGACTGAGCCAGACCTAACTTTGAGTGTTTCAGTGTCTCCTGCAGAGGTATGGGTCAGTAGTGGCCTGCAGCAGGGGCAGGGGCTCTGGGTACAGCAGACCTGGGTGTGACATAAGCCCTCTAGGAGGAGGTCACCATTAACCCCACCATAGAGCCACTGAGCAGACGACCCACAAACTGCAGAACAATTATACCAAAGAAATTTGCTCACTGTGAAGAAACTTCTAGGACCCACAACAGGTTTCCCAACCTGGGGATCTGGCAAAGGGATTGAGAACCCCCCAGGGAATTTGACTTTGGAGGCCATTGGGATTTGGTTACAGAACTTACACAGGACTAGGGAAGCAGACTCATGGAGGGCACAAGAAAAAATTTTTGCGCACCAAGACCCAGGAGAAAGGAGCAGTGATTGCACAAAAGACTGACCCAGTCTTGCCTGTGAGTGTCCAGGAGTCTCCAGCTGAGAGGTAGGATTGGCGGTGGCCTGCTGCAGGGCTGGGGTCACTGAATGCAGCATGCATGGGACCTTTAGAAAGAGGTCACCATTATCTTCATTACCTCCACCATAGTTTGGTCTCAGGTCAAAAAACAGGGAGGGAACACAACCCCACCCATCAACAGAAAATTGGATCAAAAATTTACTGAGCATGGCCTTGCCCATTAGCACAACACCCAGTTTCCCCCACAGTCAGTCTCTCCTATCAGAAAGCTTTCATACGCCTTTTAGACTTATCCCTCAGAGGGCAGTCAAAATTAAAACCACAATCACAGAAAACTAACCAAACTGATCACACAAACCACAGCCTTGTCTAACTCAATGAAACTATGAGCCATGCCAGGTAGGGCCACATAAGATGGGCAGGTCATGGCAGAGAGTTATGACAAAATGTGATCCACTGGAGAAGGGAATGGAAAAGCACTTCAGTATTCTTGCCTTGAAAACCCTATGAACAGTATGAAAATGCAAAAAGATAGGACACTGAAAGATGAACTCCACAGGTTGGTAGGTGTCCAATATGCTACTGGAGATCAGTGGAGAAATAACTCCAGAAAGAATGAAGGGATGGAGTCAAAGCAAAAACAACACCCAGTTGTGGATGTGACTAGTGATGGAAGTAAAGCCTAATGCTGTAAAGAGCAATATTGCATAGGAACCTGCAATGTTAGGTCTATGAATCAAACTAAATTGGAAGTGGTCAAACAGGAGATGACAAGAATGAATATCAACGTTTTAGCAATCAGTGAACTAAAATGGACTGGAATGGGCGGATTTAACTCAGATGACCATTGTTTCTACTACTGTGAGCAAGAATCCCTTGGAAGAAATGGAGTAACCATCATAGTTAACAAAAGAGTCCAAAATGCAGTCCTTGGGTACAATCTCAAAAAATGACAGAATGATCTTTGTTGGTTTCCAAGCCAAACCATTAAATATCACAATAATCCAAGTTTACAGCCCAACCAGTAACACTGAGGAAGCTGAAGTTGAATGGTTCTATGAAGAACTACAACACCTTCTAGAACTAACACTCTAAAAAGATGTTCTTTTCAATATAGGGGACTGGAATGGAAAAGTAGGAAATCAAGAGATATATGGAATAACAAACAAATTTGGCCTTAGAGTACCAAATGAAGCAGGGCAAAGGCTATCAGAGGTTTGCCAGGAGAACAAAATGGTCATAGAAAATATCCTCTTCCAACAACACAAGAGAAGACTCTGCACATTGACATCACCAGATGGTCAATATCAAAGTCAGATTGATTATATTCTTTGCAGCCAAAGATGGAGACTCTCTATACAGTCAGCAAAAACAAGACCAGGAGCTGACAGCAGCTCAGATCATGAACTTTTTATTGCCATATTCAGACTTAAACTGAAGAAAGCAGGGAAAACCACTAGACCATTCAGATATGACCTAAATCAAATCCTTTAAGATTATACAATGGAAAAAAAAATTATACAATGGAAGTGACAAAAGCATTCAAGGGATTAGATCTAATAGAATTCTTGAAGAACTGTGGCAGAGGTTCAAGACATTGTACAGGAGGCAGTGATCAAGACCATTCCCAAGGAAAAGAAATGCAAAAAATTAAAATGTTTGTCTGAGGAGGCCTTTCAAATAGCTGTGAAAAGAAGAGAAGCTAAAGGAAAAGGAGAAAAGGAAAGATATACCCACTTGAGTGCAGAGGTCCAAAGAATACAAGGAGAGATAAGCAAGCCTTCTTCAGTGATCAATGTAAAGAAAGAGAGGAAAGCAATTGGATTGGAAAGACTAGAAATCTCTTCAAGAAAATTAGAAATACCAAGGGAACATTTCATGCAAAGATGGGCACAATAAAGGACAGAAATGGTATGGACCTAAAAGAAGCAGAAAATATTAAGAAGAGGTGGCAAGAATACACAGAAGAACTAAACAAAAAAGTTACCCATGACCTAGATAACTGACGGTGTGATCGCTTACCTAGAGCCTGACATCCTGGAATGTGAAGTCATGTGGGCTTTAAGAAGCATCACCATGAACAAAGTTAGTGGAGGTGATGAAATTCCAGCTGGGCTATTTCAATCCTGAAAGATGAAGCTGTTAAAGTGCTGCACTCAATATGCCAGCAAATTTGGAAAAATCAGCAGTGGCCATAGGACTGGAAAAGGTCAGTTTTCATTCCAATTCCAAAGAAAGGCAATGCCATAGAATGTTCAAACTACCACACAATTGCACTCATCTCACACACTAGCAAAGTAATGCTAAAAATTCTCCAAGCCAGGCTTCAGTGGTACAGGAACCATGAACTTCCAGATGTTCAGGCTGGATTTAGGAAATGCAGAGGCACCCTTATGGCAGAGAGTGAAGAGGAACTAAAGAGCCTCTTGATGAAAGTGAAAGAGGAGAGTGAAAAAGCTGGCTTAAAGCTCAACATTCAGAAAACGAAGATCATGGCATCTGGTCCCATCACTTCATGGGAAATAGATGGGGAAACAGTGGAAACAGTGTCAGACTTTATTTTGGGGGGCTCCAAAATCACTGCAGATGGTGACTGCAGCCATGAAATTAAAAGACTCTTACTCCTTGGAAGAAAAGTTATGACCAACCTAGATAGTATATTCAAAAGCAGAGACATTACTTTGCCGACTAAAGTCCGTCTAGTCAAGGCTATGGTTTTTCCAGTGATCATGTATGGATGTGAGAGTTGGACTGTGAAGAAGGCTGAGTGCCAAAGAATTGATGAGTTTGAACTGTGGTGTTGGAGAAGACTCTTGAGAGTCCCTTGGACTGCAAGGAGATCCAACCAGTCCATTCTGAAGGAGATCAACCCTGGGATTTCTTTGGAAGGAATGATGCTAAAGCTGAAACTCCCTTTGGCCACCTCATGCTAAGAGTTGACTGATTGGAAAAGACTTTGATGCTGGGAGGGATTAGGGGCAGGAGAAGAAGGGGACGACAGAGGATGAGATGGCTGGATGGCATCACTAACTCGATGGATGTGAGTCTGAGTGAACTCCGGGAGTTGGTGATGGACAGGGAGGCCTGGCGTGCTGCGATTTATGGGGTCGCAAAGAGTCGGACACGACTGAGTGACTGAACTGAACTGAACTGAGGAACCAGAGATCAAATTGCCAACATCCACTGGATCATCAAGAAAAGTGAGTTCCAAAAAAACATCTACTTATGCTCTATTGACTATGCCAAATCCTTTGACTGTGTGGATCACAACAAACTGGAAAATTCTTCAAGAAATGGGAATAACATACCATCTTATCTGCCTCTTGGGAAATCTGTATGCAGGTCAAGGAGCAACATTTAGAAGTGGACATAGAACAACAGAGTTGTTCTAAATTGGGAAAGGAGTATATTGTCACCCTGATTATTTAACTTCTATGCAGAGTATATCACATGAAATGCTGGACTGGATGGAGCACAAGCTGGAATCAAGATTGTCAGGGGAAATATCAATAACCTCACATATGCAGATGACAGAACCGTTATGGCAGAAAGTGAAGAAAAACTAAAGAGCCTCTTGATGAAAGTGAAAGAGGAGGGTGAAAAAGTTGGCTTAAAACTCAACATTCAGAAAAGTAAGATTATGGCATCTGGTCCCATCACTTCATGGCAAATAGATGGGGAAACAGTGGAAACAGTGAAAGACTTTATCCTTGAGGGCTTCAAAATCACTACAGATGGTGACTGCAGCCATGAAATTAAAAGATACTTGCTCCTTCAAAGAAAAGCTATGAACAACCTAGACAGCATATTAAAATGAGAGACATTATTTTGGCACCAAAGTTCCACATAGTCAAAGCTATTTTTTTTCCAGTAGTCACATATGGATGTGATAGTTGGACTTTAAAGAAAGCTGAGTGCCAAAGAACTGATGTCTTTGAACTGCGGTGCTGGAGAAGACTCTTGAGAGTCTGTGGACTGCAAGGAGATCCAACCAGTCCATCTTAAAGGAAATCAGTCCTGGATATTTATTGGAAGGACTGCTGCTGAAGATGAAACTCCAATACTTTGGCCACCTGATGTGAAGAACTGACTCATTTGGAAAGACCCTGATGCTGCGAAAGATTGAAGGCAGGAGGAGTAGATGATTGTTGGATGGTACCCGACTCGATGGACATGAGTTTGAGCAAGTTTTGGGAGTTGGTGAAGGACAGGGAAGCCTGGCACACTGCAGTCAGTGGGGTCATAAAGAGTCAGATACAACTGAGTGACTGAACTGAACTGATAATGGGATAAACAATAGAAGTTGACTTTTTTCCCCTGAATTGGTAATTCAGATTTTGTACATTCAAGGGTTCACCTGACTTCCTTTCAAGGAATCCTTTCTCCTTCAATATGAAATATGATTAAGAATATGAATAATTTCCAGATCTATTCCTCTCTTTAAGAAGTCAACAGTCCCTATTTGAGGGTACAGTATTTGGACAAAACATTAAACAACAATAAAAATGCAAAGGGCAATTCAGTAAAGCAGCAAAATATTTGACAACAAAAATATAATTAATTGTGAAATTTGTTATCTAAAAACATTAATTAAGAGATTTCAGAGGTTACTATTGTTTCTTGTTAGTGAATTAAGAGAAACCTCTTTGGACAGGATGGTATATAAATAAAATGTACCTTTAAGCTAGAACCTTCCTATACTGTCAGAGAAAAAGAAGGTTAAGTGTGCACTTTATAAAGTGATGGCCTGGTTTTGTTCAGAAGCAGTGAAGTATTAGGTGTTTGTGATAGAGTGAGTAAACACAAGTTCATTTAGTCTACAAGGAACTGAGTTCTGGAGGGCTCTAATGCAAGGAAGCACCTTTTATGTATTTATTTCACAGTTAGTACTGTTTCAAATTGCTGAGAAATATCTTCCTGAAGCTATTTCCCATACAGTAATGCAATTACAAGTGAGAATACTTTATGGACATGGGAAGGTGTCAACATTTTATTTGCTTTTTATTTTTTTACTGTGATACAATTGACACATAGCATTGTATTAGTTTCAGATATACAATATAATGATGATATTTATATATATGTTGTGAAATGATGACCACAATAAGTCCAGTTAATGTTCATCACCATATATTTTTCTTGTAATGAACTTTTAAGATCTACTCTCTTAGCAACTTTCAAATATGCATTATCATATTAACTGTACTCACCATGTGTAAGATCCAGGTTCGTCTCTGGGTTGGGAAGATCCTCCAGAGAAGGGAATAGCAACCCTCTCCAGTATTCTTGCCTGGAGAATCCCATGGACAGAGAAGCCTGGTGGGCTACAGCCCATGGGGTTGCAAAGAGTTGAACATGGTTGAGTGACTAACACTGCTACTACTACCATGCTGTATGTTACATCCGTGACCTACTTTTTTGTAGCTGAAAGTTTATACTTTTTAAAACCCTTCACTTATTTCTCATTCCCCCGCCCCTCAGCTACCAGTCTGTTCTCTGTATTAGTGAGCTTTGTTGTTGCTTCTGCTGCGTTAAGTGAGATCAGTGATATTTGTCTTTCTCTGTTTGACTTATTTCACTTAGCTTAATGCCCTCAAGTTTCAGCCAGGTTGTGAAAAAAGGCAAGATTTCCTTTTTAATAATGGCTGAAAAATAGTTTAATATGTATATATACATGCACACACATCACATAAAATACAGATTTTTATGCTGATTTTGTATCCTGCAACTTACTGAATTGGTTCATTAGTTCTAACAATATTTCGGTGGACATTTTACTTTTAAAGTAAACTCATATTGAAATATAACATGTGTACAAAAAGTCTACAAATCATAAGTTCAATGTATATAATTTTTTACAGAGTGAAAACATCTGTGTAAGCAGCACCTAGACCAAAATCAAATCTGACGGGCAGCACAGAAAATTCTAATGAATTTCCAAGTGCTTAGAAAAATGTAGTCACTCCTGGAACTTCTCTTACTATAGAGTAGTTTCCCAATTTCTGACTCTTATAAAATGAAATAATACAATATATGCCCTTGTTTATCTGGTATTGGTCTTCCCTCATAGCTTAGTTGGTAAAGAATCCATCTGCAATGCAGGAGATCCTGGTTTGATTCCTAGGTTGGGAAGATCCCCTAGAGAAGGGATAGGTTACCCACTCCAGTATTCTTGGGCTTCTCTTGTGGCTCAGCTGGTAAAGAATCCATCTGCAATGCAGGAGACGTGGATTCGATTCATGGGTTGGGAAGATGCCCTGGAGAAAGGAAAGGCTACCAACTTCTGTATTCTGGCCTGGAGAATGCTTTGGGTTGCAAAGAGTCAGACAGGACTTAGTGACTCACACTTTCACTTTCATTTTCATCTGATATTTGTTTTACTCAAGAACACTGTTGTACGTAGGGAAAAAAACCTCCATGATTTTATTACTGAATAGTGTTTAGTATATTACTATGACACAATTTAATTTTCTTTGCTACTTTTATGGAGGCTACAAAAATTTCTATCAACATTCTTATACATGTATTTGAGTGCATTCATGAACATATTTCATTTAGGTGTATTTGCAGAGATGAAATTGTTCGGTCATAAAATAACATATGTTCAGCTTTATTATATATTGCCAAATAGATTTCCAAAGTGGTTGCACCTATTTACATATCTCCAAAGAGTCTATGAGAGTATAAATTTTTAAATTTTCTTTATACCATTTGATATCATCATTATTTTGCACATTTTATCGTTTAGTGGTTGTGTTGTGATATCTCACTGAAGTTTTAATTCACACTGTAATAATGAATAATGAAGCTGAGTACCTTTTTCATATCTTCCTTGGCCTCCTAGATTTTTAAAGTTCCATTAAATATTTTTGCCAACTTTCTAAATTGGGTATTTGATTTACATTGATTTGTAAGAATTTGTTTGTATTATTTTAGTTCTTTAAATACAAATATATTACAAAAATTTTCTCTCACCTTATAGCTGGCCTTTTGTATTGATGAGGTAATTTTCATTGAAGAACAAAAAGTTTCACTTTGAGTGAAATTCAATTTATTGTTCTTTTTTCTTACTGACTGGATTTGTTTGCTGTTCAAGAAATATTTACTTACTCTGAGATTATATAGTTTCCTATATTTTCTTCTAGAAACTTTATTTTTACCTTTAACATGTAAGATCACAATCTAGCTGTAATTAATTTTTGTGTGTGATGTGAGGTATTTTTTTCTATAAAGGATATCCAATTGTCATGGCATCATTTCTGAAAAAAAAAATCACTTTTCCATTCTAATTCATTGTCACTTTGTCAAAATTAAGTCTCTCTATATATATTTATTATTTATACATATCTTCAGTTCAGTTCAGTCGCTCAGTCATGTCCAACTCTTTGCAACCCCATGTACTACAGCATGTCACGCTTCCCTGATGCCTCACATCACTAACTCCTGGAGTTTACTCAAACTCCTGTCTATTGAGTCGGTGATGCCATCCAATCATCTCATCCTTTGTTGTCCCCTTCTCCTCCCACCTTCAATCTTAACCAACATCAGGGTCTTTTCAAATGAGCCAGTTCTTCTCATCAGGTGGCCAAAGTAATAGAGTTTCAGCTTTAGCATCAATCCTTCCAATGAATATTCAGGACTGATCTCCTTTAGGATGGACTGGTTAGATCTTGCAGTCCAGGGGACTCTTAAGTCTCTTCTCCCACACCACAGTTCAAAAGCATCGATTCTTCGTCACACAGCTTTCTTTACAGTCCAACTCTCACATCCATACATGACCACTGGAAAAACCATAACTTTGACAAGACACACCTTTGTTGGCAAAGTAATGTCTCTACTTTTTAAGATGCTCTCTAAGCTGGTCATGACTTTTCTTCCAAGGAGCAAGCGTCTTTTCATTTCACAGCCTCAGTCACCATCTACAGTGATTTTGGAGTAAAAAAAAAAAAAAAAAAGTAGTCTTTCACTGTTTCCATTGTTTCCCCATCTATTTGCCAAGAAGTGATGGGACCAGAGGCTATGATCTTAGTTGTCTGAATGTTGAGTTTTAAGCCAACTTTTTCACTCTCCTTTTTCACTTTCATCAAGAGGCTCTTTAGTTCTTCTGCCAAAAGTGTGGTGTCATCTGTATATCTGAGGTTATTGATATTTCTCCCAGCAATCTTGATTCCAGCTTGTGCTTCATCCAGTCCAGCATTTCTCATGATACACTCTGCATATAAGTTAACTAAGCAGGGTGACAATATACAGCCTTGACATATTCCTTTCCCGATTTGGAGCCAGTCTGTCATTCCATGTCCAGTTCTAACTGTTGCTTCTTGACCTTCATACAGATTTCCCAGGAAGCAGGTAAAGTGGTTTGGTTTTCCCATCTCTTTAAGAATTTTCCACAGTTTGTTGTGATCCACACAGTCAAAGTGTTTAGTGTAGTCAATAAAGTAGAAGTAGATGCTTTTCTGGAACTCTTTCACTTTTTAATGATCCAACATATGTTGGCAATTTGACCTCTGGTTCCTCTGCCTTCTCTAAATCCAGCTTGAACATCTGGAATTTCACAGTTCATGTACTATTGAAGCCTGGCTTAGAAAATTTTGAGCATTACTTTGCTAGTGTGTGAGATGAGTGCAATTGTGTGGTAGTTTAAGCATTCTTTGGCATTGCCTTTGTTTGAAATTGGAATGAAACCTGACCTTTTCCAGTATGTGGCCACTGCTGAGTTTTCCAAATTTGCTGGCATATTGAGTACAGTGCTTTCACAGCATCATCTTTTAGGATTTGAAATAGCTCAACTGGAATTCCATTACCTCCACTAGCTTTGTTCATAGTGATGCTAAAAATACCATTTATAATAACTTTAAAAATTATCAAGAGCAAAGCCATACTGAAATACTATTTCAAATTTATTAGATCTTAAAATGAATAAAAACATCAAGTGTTCATGAGAATGTGGAAAAATTAAAGCTCTCAAAGCTGTTAGAATTGTTGGTTAGAGAGTAAAGTGTAATTGCTTAAACCTCATTTTCAAAATTTTGTTGCTATTTTATAGTCAATTAGGTGATATATTTTTGTTTATTGACATTGTATCCCACAATCCTCTTCATGGATCACAGCCTTGTCTTGGTGAAAGGGCTTGCATAATTCAAGGAAGCTATGAGCCATGCTATTCAAGGCCATCCAAGATGGACAGTTCATAGTGGAGATTTCTGACAAAATGTGGACTGCAAGGAGATCAAACCAGTCAATCCTAAAATAAATCAACTCTAAATATTCATTGGATGGACTTAAGCTGAAGCTCCAATATTTTGGCCACCTGATGCGAAGAGCTGATTCACTGTAGAAAACCCTTATGCTGGGAAAGATGGAAGGCAAAAGAAGAGGGCAGCACAGGATGAGATGATTGGATAGCATACACTGACTCAATGGACATGAGTGTGAGCAAACTCTGGGAGACTGTGAAAGACAGGGAAGCCTGACGTGCTGCCGTCCATGGGGTCACAAATTCAGACACTGCTTAGCAACTAAACAACATCCCACAATATCACTCAATTATCTTAATTATTATTTCTCTAGATACCTTGAGATTTTTAATGTATAGTATCACATCATCTGCAAATAATGATGGGTTTATATTTCACTTTTACTCCATATTCATTTTATCAAACAAGATTTCTTCATCAGAAAACTGCAGCATTTGAGACGTCATCCAAAAAAAAAAATGCTTTGCAATTTATTTTCCCCTTTCATTGTGTATGTATCAGGGTGATAGAATTTCTTTAAAAAAAATTTAAATGAAGAGGAAAAAAAGAGTAGTTGGTATGAAAAAAATATGTCTTAGGAAGGCCTGATGGAATAATCCAATGCATAGTTCTTTGTATCCTTAAAAGACAGGACAACAGATATCAGAACAATCTGAAGTTTTCTTCCTGAGATCAGGGCTTCAGGGAAATCGAAGGCTTCCCCTCCAGGAAGATCTGATGAAGGCAAATAAGGACCATGAGCAGCACAGGGCTAAAAGAGCAACAGTCCAAATACCTGAAAGCTGTACTCAGAGGCTGTGAGCTGTGTTTGCTTCTAGAAAGAAACCCACCTCGTGTATTCTCCTGAATCAGAGTCTGTCAGAAAAAACCTTGCACAGATATTATAAGGAGAGACAAAACCATTGGAAATACTTTCAGGTATGGGTTTTGCCTCAGAGGTTTTGTAAATCCAGAGAAAAATATTGATGAAGCATGCAAATTTGTTATAACCTGTTTTTATTGTTAGAAGCAAGAGGTCATATCTTTAAGCAACAACCCTGAATATTCCACTAAATTATCATGGCTTTTACAGAAAAGAGGTTTGCACTGAATAAAGGAGAACAGCTATAAATACAAATAGACAGTAGACAAACAGACACTATATCCCATTCACAGAGACGAGCTTTTCTTTTTATACCTACTGATAACAAATACCTACAAGAAGTGGTCTGTTGTTTAGAGATGTCATTCATCCTCACTTTCAGAGGCAAAGGACATAAAATCCCACTATTTTTCTGACCTTAGCTATGTTAGATTAAAACTTATGAATATCCACTTTTTAAAAATTATCTCTTGCCATATTCACTTTATTCAACAACAATAACACCTCAAATTGTATGTACTTATTTGAGCAGTTGTTACAATGAATAATATCCGTATCTATGCTTAAGACAAACACAAGTTGTTTGTTTATAATTCTGTAACTTGGGACTGAAATCAATTGGGTGGTACTTCTCTGGTCTCGTCTGAGGTCTCTCTTATAGCTATTGTCATCTGATAATTTGACTGGGGTTGAGTGGTCCAAGAGAGTCTCTATCATATGTCTGATGGTTACTTACATCTACTGTCTGGGATGTCTCATCCTCCTCCATTCGGCCCCTCCAGTTTGCTAGTATATATGGTGGTAGCAGCAATCTGGGAAGATAAATACCATTGCTCAAGCACTTAACAAGTCTCTTCTTGCCTCATGTTTGCTGATTTGCCATTGGCCAACCCAAATCACATGACCAACCCCTAAGTTTTGAAGTGTGGTGTAGATACTGGAAGGTATAATTCATTGGAGGCCATTGATTTAACAGTCTACAATAAATAAATTCATGGCTTATTTTTCTCATTTATTCTCTTGGTTGCATATAACTTTTAATATTTTTTGGAAAAAAGTCTAGATTTAAGGAAGAAGCAAAAAAAATATAGAGAGTTCCCATATACTTTTTAGTCAGTTCCCCTAACGTTGACATCTTATATACCCATTTGTGCTAAGTTGGTTAAAGAGTTGTGTCCAACTCTTTGTGACGCTATGGACCATAGCCTGTCAGGCTCTTCTGTCCATGAAATTCTCTAGGACAGAATATTGGAGTGGGTTGCCATGCCCTCTTCCAAGGGATCTTCCCAACCCAGGGATCAAACCTTTATCTCTTATGTCTCCTGGAATAGTGCAATTGAAAAAAAAACCAATAATTAATAATTAGTGCAATATTATTAACTAAAATGCAGTCATTATTCAGGATTCATTAATTTTCCTACTGACATCTTTTTTCTCTTTCTGGATCCAACTAAGGATTCTTAGTTTTCTCCAATCATGGTCTTGAAACTTTTGAAGAGGACTAGTCAGTTATTTTGTGAAATGTCTCCTAATCTTGATTTGTCTGATTCTTTTTCATGATTGAATTAAACATGTGCATTTTCAGCAACTGATCACAGAAGTGAAACTGTGCGCTTCTCAGTGTATCTGTTAGGTAGTATAGGATGTCGATAAGTAACGATGTGCTTGTAATACTAAACTTACTCACTTGGTTGAGGTGATGTCTTCCAGTTTTCTGAAAATATGTATCTTTTCCTAAACAGAGCCTTGAAATAAACTAGTTTTCCAGGAAAAGAAAGACAGTTTAGAAAAAACAAAAACAAACAAACAAACAAACAAAACGCACTGTTAACCCTTTCCTTTTCAACTTCTTAATGTAGTCTCACAAAATACAGGGTAATGTAATTCATTTTCCTGAAATATTTTTATATTTTACCTAGAAATATTTTTTATGTTTTACTATTTCTAATAATAATGGATTGTCCTTTATCTTAAATTTCAATAGATTTTCTCCCAACCATCTCTAAGATTTTCCGTAATTAGTTTCTTCTCTGTGTATTTTTACACATCAGTTAAGATACTATCAAAGTTCATCCAGTTAAGTAATGCAAGATATTCACCAATGAGAGACATGCATCTACAGTTTAGTGACATGACAGACCCTTTAGCACTCTCAGACGGAAACTCATCAAAATGATTTTTTTTTGATAGTTTGTGTTTCAGCATGTCTGCCTTGCAAGCATAGACATTGATTTTCTCTTTTATTCTGAACTACATTTCAAGCATATTTTTGTAATAAAACTTTGGCCTTTAGAAATAGTGTCAGACGTTAACTGACCGTTTATAATAAAATTATATTGTAAGCTCAGGGCTTCTTTCCTGTAATGTAACCTACTGTATGTGCAGGAATCATTTGGCCCTCTTTGCATTTTCCAGTAAGAAGCTGAGCCTAGGGAAATGGCAAAACAGAGAAACTAATATACTTGACAGTTCTATCACTGTGAATAATAAAGCCCTTTGTCTCTGATCCAAGAATATCATGGCTTCTAGTAGGGTAAAATCTCAGAGTCTGCACAGGTCTTTTTGCCTGCCTGTTACTTTCTTTCTTTTGTATCTCTGGCACCCTTTTAAACTGAAATAGAACATAAATAGAAGAGATTAGTATTAGATGGATGTGTCAAACTGTGGGGAATACTGCTTAAAATAAATGAGTGGTGTATTTAAAAAATGGAGATGAACCATTTGGATTCATGGGAAAAAAGATGCTTGAAAGTATGTATTTGCACCCACAATGCAATAAAAACTCAGTTGCCTCCCAAAGAAATTGTTTATTCTCTATGAGATTATATAGCCAATTGTATTTTGGTTAATTATTTTAATTCTCCAAATAATATTAGAGTAAATGCTAATAAATAAATGTAAGCAATATAAAATTTGGAACCAGGAAAAGTTATAGAATTACTTTATTCTTTCTCAACCCAGCTTATCCCTTGAGCATTCAACATTCCTCATGATAGTGTTTCCTATTGCATGAAAATTAATAGGAGTGAAAATTGTTGGTGAATACATACAATTTTAGTTAACATTTTCAACACAATTGGGGTCATGCTTTATATAATTGTTTTCTTTTCCTAACGTAACAAGCATTTGGATAATCTTTAATATTAGTGTATTTGGAGCTACCTCATTCTTATACCTCATAATTGCTGCTAACTTATTGCTCAATGTGTTTAACTATTCTTCAGGATATAAGCATTTTATTTCCACTCCCCCATTGGTGATACTATAAGTATCTCTCTACATATGCCTTTTGTGTCAGAAAGTTTTCTAGAAATGTTTTTGCTGCATAAATGGTATATAGTTTTTAATTTTTACGGATGCTTCTAAGTGATTTTTCAAAGAAAAATTTATCAGTTTATACTCTTACTAACAGTGGTTTAGATTATCTATTATCCTTCTTCTTTCTTACTCACAGAGGATAATAACAAGCCCTTTCCTCCACTTTAATGGGTGAAAATATTTTAGGTGAACAGTGTATATTTAACAGTTTTAACTTATGTGTCTCTAATTACTAGTGAGACTCAGTTCAGTTCAGTTGCTCAGTCTTTAAGATACCATGGACTGCAGCAAGCCAGGCTTCCCTGTCCATGACGAACTCCCAGAGTTTACTAAACTCATGTCCATTGAGTTGGTGATGCCATCCAACCATCTCATTCTCTGTTGTCCCTGTCTCCTCCCGCCTTCAATCTTTCCCAGAATCAGGGTCTTTTCAGATGAGTCAGTTCTTCGAATCAGGTGGCCAAAGTATTGGAGTTTCAGCTTCAACATCAGTCCTCCCAATGAATATTCAGGACTAATTTCCTTTAGGATGGACTGGTTGGATTTTTTTGCAGTCCAAGGGACTCTCAAAACTCTTCTCCAACAGCACAGTTCAAAAGCATCAATTCTTCTGTGCTCAGCTTTCTTTGTAGTCCAACTCTCACATTCATACATGACTACTGGAAAAACCATAGCCTTATAAAGTAATGTCTTTGCTTTTTAATGTGCTGTCCAGGTTAGTCATAACTTTCATATGTTTTCACATTTTCATAACTTTCATAATATGCTGTCTAGGTTGGTCATAACTTTCCTTCCAAGCAGTGTCTTTTAATTTCATGGCTGCAGTCACCATCTGCAGTGATTTTGGAGCCCAAAAAATAAAGTCTGTCACTGTTTCCACTATTTCCCCATCTATTTGCCATGAAGTGTTGGGACCAGATGCTATGATCTTAGTTTTCTGAATGTTGAGCTTTAAGCCAACTTTTTCACTCTCCTCTTTCACTTTCATCAAGAGGCTCTTTGGTTCTTCTTCACTTTCTGCCATAAGGGAAGTGAGATCACTCATCTTTTAATATGGTTATTGGCCTTTTAATTTATTTTCTCTTTTATGTAATGTCATTTGTCTCCTTTGCATATTATTGTTTTCTTTATTCTATATTCCCCCTTTTACAAATGAAGTAATTAACATATGAACGTATTCTATTTGTAAATTGTTATACTGAACTCTCTTTAATTCCAGCCCCTCCCCAAATATGTGGACAACTGCTCTGCTTTCCACAGTTAGGCTTTATCAACTGATGTGCATCTTTTTGCAGTGTTTTAGGTTAATTTCCTTCTCTGTGCATGTGCTCCATCATGTCCAGCTCTTTGCAGCCCCATGGACTGTAGCCCACAAGGCTTCTCTGTCCATGGGATTTTCCAGGCAAAAATACTAGAGTGGGTTGCTATTTCCTTCTCCAGGAGATCTTCCTGACCCAGGGATCAAACCCACATCTCCTGCATCTCCTGCATTGGCAGGCAGATTCTTTACCACTGAGCCACCTGGGAATCATTAATTTCCCTGCATATATGTATATTCATATGTACACACATAAGCACACACATTAATGCATTTGATAATGAGATGATACCCTTTCATGATTTTGCAATGATTTTGCATTTAACCTCTTCAGTTGTTTTTACTGACTCAATATAAAATTTAATGTTACTCATCAAATACTCTATTAACTAATGTTTATATGTTTCTCAATTTTTCACTACTGTGAACAATGCTAAAATAATAATCTTTGATTGTGCATTTACATGCAGACACACAAGTATTCCTAAATAATGAAATCCTAGCACTAGAATTCCTTGTACAAAGATACTGATATTCTAAAATTTGATTATATGTTATAATAATTTTTTCAAATAGTTATGATTATTTTAATTACATTTTGCCTTGATACAATGGCTAGAATAACCAATATATTAAATAGCAAAGTAGTGCTACTGAGTGCCGTTACTGGTGTCTGATTTTAAAGGTGATACTGTGTTATTTTCCAGTAAAGTGTGAAAGTGTTAGTTGTTCAGTTGTGTCTGACTCTTTGGGACCCATGTACTGTAACCCACAAGGCTTCTCTGTCCATAGGATTTCCCAGGCAAGAATATTGGTATGGGTTGCTCTTTCCTTCTCTGGTTTTCTAGTAAGATTAGTTATTATTCTAAGTTGTTTTTCTAGCTATAATTTTACTGGTTTAAGGAAGTCTCAGTATTTGCCTAGAATTTTTGTCCCAAATTAAAATTGCCATTTATTAAATGAGTTTTGCGCATTTATTTAGATGGCGATTTGGGCTTCCCTGATGGCTTAGTAGGTAAAGAATCCACCTGCAATGCAGGAGACACAGGAGAAACAGGTTCGATCCCTGGGTCAGGAAGATCCCCTGGAGAAGGAAATGGCAACCCACTCCCCTATTCTTGCTGGAAAAATTCCACAGACAGAGGAGCCTGGCAGGCTGCAATCCATGGGGTCCCAAAGAGTCGGACGCGATTAATGCACACATGCATACATGGCTTTTATTTGTAGTTTTGCTAATTTAAAACTATCCTTGAATTCCTTAGAAAAATTCAACTTGATCTTGGTTTGTTTTTGATACAGTGCCATATTTTTGTTTAGCATTTTCCATCTGTTTACATGCATGAGGTTGATATGCAACTTTATCTTAATCTAGTCACTGATTTTGGTATAAACTTTATTCTGATATCATCAAATTAGTTGAGAAGCATTTACTGTTTTTCTAATATCCAAACATTTTATGTGATTTTGTGATGATCTTTTCTTTGGAAAATTTAGTAGAATTCCATTGTAAGACTAAAAAAATAAAACAACATAAAAAAGCAAATTGTTTGATGTTAAAATATAAAACACAGGTGAGGGAAAAAATGAAATACACTAGTTTTTTTAAGTTATTATAAAGGGCTTATGACTTGCATTAAAATTGTGAGAAAGTATATTCTTTAAAATTGGACATAAGGTTTAAAGTGACACAGTCCTGGAGTCAGACTCCAGCTTTCTCTGTGGCTTATATTATTTAGCTTCTAAGTCTTGGTTCTCCAATGTGTAAAATAATATCACTGTTAAGGTCTTTGTGGAAGTAAAATACAATAAACAATAAAACCTCTGTCACAGTTTTGGGCACTTAGGATGGACTCAGTAAATGTTAGGTTTTTTCTTCTTTTATGTTTTATTGCATTACAGAAGTCTGAATTAATGTTGTGTTTAGGCCCCAAAGGTGCTGATGATTATTTTTGAGAGACAATTACCATGTGTCAGGACTGTGCTAGGTCATTTGAATTGTTCATCCAAGGTTTCTTTTGAATACATGAAAAAGTGGAAACACATTTGTTACCAACATGGCATCTTGTGATTCAGAGATCTGCATTTAAAAATTAAAGAGGTGACTGGGTCAGAGGTTATTGCTTAACCTGTAGACCTGTTATAGTCCAACCCTACAATTTTAGAGTTTGCATTGGCAATATTGTGAACTTTTGTATTCCATGTGGAGGTCATGATGAACCTAAAGGCATTCTTTGATGGAATCAATTTTGACATCTATATTGGCTCAAAACAAGGCCTTCAGCAATGAGAATGCATTAATATAGGTCATTTATATAAATAGAACAGCTTCTCATATCAATTTTGCCCATAGCCCAATAGGAAGAGAAATCTTAAAAAAAAAAAATTCATCAGGACCAAAGAAAAAGCATTATTTCAGAATGTCTTCTTATGAGTCCAAATGTAGTCAGTCTTACTTAAATGGGCCTTTGTGGAATGTCTTCTCTGCTTTTCAATTCAAATAAGAAGAATGTACATAACTGCAAATAAAAGGCCACTTTGAAAGAGTATACCATCTAAATTTCAGTTCTGTCATACTCTTAATTAATTCTTCAGTAGTATTTAAAAATGAATTTGGTTTTATTTTGCATTATATATAATTATATCATGTATTATACTAATATATCATATTTTTTACTCCAGAAATTCTATTTGATTCATTATCAAAAGTTTCTTGTCATCTTTAATAGTTTCTTATTGGTTGGTCATCATTTCTTTCCTTTGTTCTTTCTTCAAAGATACTTAAGGTGATTTTTATGTTTTATATATGGAAGTTACATCTGAAATACTCTCTCTCATAATTGTTGATTACCTCTTGCATTTTGTAATTTTCTTTTAGTTCATGTTTTATTGAATCTACTTATGGGAGCCCTGGTAGCTCAGTCAGGAAAGAGACTGCCTGCAATGCAGAAGTCCTAGGTTTGATCTCTGGGCTGGGAACATCTAGAAAAAGAAATGGGAATCTGCTCCAGTATTCTTTCCTGGGAAATCTCAAAGACAAAGGAGCCTGGCAGGCCACAGTCCATGAAGTCAGAATTAACTTAAGAGACTAAACTAGCTAGCTAAGGAGTCTGAGTTGAGGGGACTTTCTACAGAGAGGTTCTGTATTTGTTTCTACCAAGAGTTAGGGGACATATTTGTTTCACACTTGGGATTTTATTTTTTAATTATTTTTGTCTGTTATTAATTTTATCATTTATTCTTTCTCATATTATAACTACATCTGCATAAATATGCTTTTCAATGGCTGTTTAACATTCATAATGTGAGTATAACAATTAAATTAAGAATTCTCTTCTTGTTGAACATTTTAATTATTTTCACTGTTATAAATAACTTCACAATAGATGCCTTTATTTATGAGGTTTTATTTAGAGATGTTTCTTCATGTTGGATGTAAAATTACTGGGAAAATAATGAAGCGTTCTCAAGTCCTTGACTGTCAAATTGCTATTCAGAAGAGATATAGCAAATTAAAGTCTTTCAAGCAGTGTATCAAAATACCCATCTCAGCCCACCTTTACTCTGATTCTCTGATTGATAATTTGTAGCAAAATAGGGCATCTCATTATGTTTTAATTTTTTGTTTGTTTATTTCTAGTGATGTTGAGTATTTTAACATTTGGTATCCATTATGTACTTCATTTTTTCTTTTGCTGGAGAATTCTTGTCAACTGTTATCTTAAGTTTATTTTTTTATTTGTTTATTTATTAACCTAATCTTTTCTTAAATCTTGATGAAAATTCAAGGAAAACCAGTTTAATAATCAAGGAAACCCTGGGGCTGCTTTACTTGATCAGAGCACACTATGCTACTTATAAATTTAGGTTTTGGGGATATTAGTTTGTATTATATGTATTTAGGTTTATGTAGGTCAGAAGCTATATGCCTAAATCAACATATACCCAGTGGTTGAATTACAGGCTAATTTTTCCAGTGAAAATATATTGCAATTGAATTAGTATTCCAATTTTATGATAGCTAAACCCAACTTTATTAAATTATGTAAATTGTCTATCAATGTTGATGTTCTAAAATAAATATGATAATAAATTATCCTTTTACATATGCATATTTTTACATTTTAGACACTATTCTCCCCAATTCAGGAGCAAGCAGAATAACAAGGTAAATGGTTTCCATCTCTATAATTGTACATGCTGTCTAATGTTTAATAAACTGATTTAATAGGTGGTGAGATACATTGGTATATAACACACAAACCCCCAAATATTATACTGGTCTATTAACTGCACATGTGTTGTGCTTACATGCATGTTCGTATATATATATATATACTTATTTACATATACTGGTATATAAAATATATCCCTATGTAAATATGATAGCATGTAAATAAATCAGTTCAGTTCAGTCACTCAGTTGTGTCCAGTTGTTTGTGACCCCATGGACTACAGCATGTCAGGCTTCCCTGTACATCACCAACTCCCAGAGCTTGCTCAAATTCATGTCCATCAAGTTGGTCATACCATCCAACCATCTCATCCTCTAACATCCCCTTCTCCTCCTGCCCTCAATCTTTCTCAGCATCAGGCTCTTTTCCATTGAGTCAGTTCTTCCCTTCAGGTGGCCAAAGTATTGGAACTTCAGCTTCAGCATCAGTCCTTCCATTGAATATTCAGGACTGATTTCCATTAGGATTGACTGGTTTGATTTCCTTGTAGTCCAAGGGACTCTCAAAAATCTTCCCCAGTGCCACAGTACAAAAGCATCAGTTCTCTGGTGTTCAGCTCTGTTTATGGTCCAACACTCACATCCGTACATGACTACTGGAAAAACCATAGCTTTGACTATATGCAACTTTGTTTGCAAAGTAATGTCTCTGTCTTTTAATATGCTGTCTAGGTTTGTTATAGCTTTTCTTCCAAGGAGCAAGAGTCTTTTAATTTCATGGCTGCAGTCACCATCTGCAGTGATTTTGAAGCCCAAGAAAATAAATTATCTTACTGTTTCCATTATTTCCCCATCTATTTGCCATGAAGTGATGGGACCAGATGCCATAATCTTAGTTTTCTGAATGTTGAGCTTTAAGCCAACATTTCCATTCTCCTCTTTCATTCTCATCAAGAGGCTCTTTAGTTCTTCTTCACTTTCTGCCATAAGGATAGTGTCATCTGTGTATATGAGGTCATTAATATTTCTCCCAGCAGTATTGATTCCGGCTTGTGCTTCATCCATCCAGCATTCTGCATGATCTACTCTGAATATAAGTTAAATAAGAAGGGTGATAATAAACAGCCTCAACATACTCCTTTTCCAATTTGGAACCAGTCTGTTTTTCCATGTCCAGTTCTAACTATTGCTTCTTGACCTGCATACAGATTTACCAGGAGACAGGTAAGATGGTCTGGCATTCCCTTCTCTTGAAGAATTTTCCATAGTTTGTTGTGAACCACACAGTCAAAGGCTTTAGTGTAGTCAATAAAGCAGAAGTAGACATTTTTCTGGAACTCACTTTTTTGATGATCCATCAGATGTTGACAAATTGATCCCTGGTTCCTCTACCTTTTCTAAATCCAACTTGAACATGTGGAACTTCATGGTTCATGTACTGTTGAAGCCTGGCTTGGAGAATTTTGAGCATTTCTTTGCTAGCAAGTGAGACAAGTGTAATTGTGAGGTAGTTTGAACAATCTTTGGTTTTTCCTTTCTTTGGAATTGGAACAAAAACTGACCTTTTCCAGTCCTGTGGCCACTGCTGAGTTTTTCAAATTTGCTTGCATATTGAGTACAGCACTTTAACAACATCATCTTTTAGGTTTTGAAATAGCGCAGCTGGAATTCCATCACCTCCACTAGCTTTGTTCACGGTAATGCTTTCTAAGGCCCACTTGACTTTTCATTCCAGGAGATTGGCTCTAGGTGAGTGATCACACCATCATGGTTATTTGGGTTAATATCTTTTTTTTTTTTTTACATTTCTTCTGTCTTGCCACCTCCTCTTAATATCTTCTGGTTCTTTTAGGTTCATACCATTGCTGTCCTTTATTGTGCCCATCTTTAATGAAATGTTACTTTGGTATCTCTAATTTTCTGGAAAATATCTCTAGTCTTTCCCATTGTATTTTTTTTCCTCTATTTCTTCCCCCTCCCCCCTTCTATTTCTTTGCATTGATCACTGAGAAAGGCTTTCTTATCTTTCCTTGCTATTCTTTGGAACTCTGCATTCAGATGGATATATCTTTCTTTTTTCCTTTGCCTTTCACTTCTGTTCTTTTCTCAGCTCTTTATAAGGTGACCTCAGACAACCATTTTGCCTTTTTGAATTTCTTATTCTTGGGGATGATTTTGATCACCACCTCCCATCCAATATCACAAACCTCTGCCATAGTTCTTTAAGCACTCTGTTTATCAGATCTAATCCTTTGAATGTATTTGTCACTTCCACTGTATAATCATAAGGGATTTGATTTAGGTTGTACCTGAATGCTCTAATGGTTTTCCCTACTTTCTTCAATTTAAGTCTGAATTTTGCAGTAAAGCATTCAGGATCTGTGCCACAGTCATCTTCTGGTTTTGTTTTTGCTGACTGTATAAAGCTTCTCCATCTTTGGCTGCAAAGAATATAATCTGTCTCATTTCTGTATTGGTAATGTAAACATATGTGTGCATATCAATATTTTTGATAAGAAGTTACCTATTATTTTCATTATCTCAGAATTTCAGATATCCTAAATGTTTGGTTTTAAGTGTTAAATTATCTACTTATAGCATGGTATCCAGTTGTCAAATGAGTTTTATAGCATGTAGCTTATCTCATCATTTTGGGTCCTTTCTGGATCAAAGATGGGTCAGGAGAGGGTTAGAGAGAATTTATATAATAAGTGTTGTGGAAAGCTGAGCCTTTTCTTCTCTCTTCAACAAAGCCAAAGAAGAGGACTTCAGAGAACCACCCTAAAAGTTTGACAAGTGTCACTAGAGTTTGAGAGCCAGAGGGGATATACCTGACTCAAAGTTCAAACAGTCTAAAGGCAAGGCAGGGCTAGTGCAGCCTCTGTTGGCAGAGTAGTGATAGGATGAAAGTATATATTATATTATTTTCACTAAGAGAGGAAGCCAGAAGCAGTCTGTCATGGGCTAGAGGTGGCTCCATTCATGGAGCCATGGTTTGTCATCTTGGGAGAGAACCCACCCAAATAGGTACTTACTGGAATGTGAGTGTCAAAATCTAGGGGCCAAGCAAAACCATAACTGACTTTCTGGAGGAATTTTTAGAGCACTTAAGAGACCTAAGAGTTGAGGTCCCAATGTGAAAAATCTCAGAGGGAAAAGAAAACTTTTCATTTGCTATCTTGCCACATGAATGGGCATCAGTGTCCATGAAAATCCTGGCAGTCAAGTAAGATGAAGTCTCTCAAAATAATAGCCTGCCTAATACAGAGGCTAGACTCCCCTGAAATCAATCAGTCTGAGCTGTTTGTCTGTGGGGAGAGTCTTTGCCTGTAGAGATTTTTTTTTTAATCATCAAAGTGGGAAAAGGCAAATAAATTAAAAAAAAATCAGAAATAGAAAAAAGAAATAGTGAGCAGCATTTATCCTTAATCTTAATTGATGTCTTACCATATAACCGCTTTGAGAGATCCATGCCTTGTTCTTCTCTCTCTCTCTCTGTCTGTCTCTCCTCTGCTCCTACTCTTTTACATAGAGTCAAGTCAAAAACGCACTTTGTTTAGGACACATCATGACCTCCAATTTCTGAAAGCCTCCTCTGTTAATTTTTCAACACTGGGGCATCGGGATCTTTTCACATTTTATTGATCTTTAGCCTGATTTCCATGAGGTCAGAAAACATATTCTGTGTGAATTCAAAACTTTGAAATGTGTTGCCACTGCCTTCTGGTTCAGCAGTGTATGATTAAGTAGTTGGTGAAAAGACCATGTGATGAAACCGCAACGTATGTGAGGAGCTGACTTCCTATAGGTAAATGCTTGATTAGTTGGAGATAGAAAAGAGCTAGTGCATGCATCCTCCACCCTCTTCCTTTTTCTGATGAGATATTCCAACTTACACTCCATATGAAACTTCAAATGGTGGCCCAGAGTGTGAAAGTACCAAGTTTAGCCCTTTCATATTTGTGTGAGACAATGACCAGTGCAGAAATGCACCCCCTTGGGTTTGCTTCTCACCCTTACCCACCTTATTACTCTTCCTTCATTTCTGCTGCATTGAAATTGCACTTTCCATTAAGAAGTCAGTGTGTAAGTTTTGATTCAAGCTGTTTTCTTGGATGCTTAAGCTAAGACAATTAGAAGTGTTTCTAGAAAACAGAATCTCTGGCTGAGATTTTGGGATCCTATTATCTACACATGTGAGAGCAACAGGGACTCTGATGCCTGGATAAATGGGATGGTAATCTGGCATTCAGTAACATCATAGTTTCTTACGCTGTCACAAGTGGTGGATTCCAATGAGGCATAGATGGAAGGCAAGTTTTAGAGGGCTCACACCTATTAGAATGGCTAAAATGGAACGCTGACATCAAATACTGCAGTGAATGTGGAACCACAGGAACTCTTACTTATTGCTAGCAAGAATGCAAAATGATACAGCCATTTTTGAAGACAGTTTTGTCCAATATTTCAGTTTTCTGAGGGAAAAATAGCACAATACACATGTATATATGGGCTCTGAAATATAAATTATGCAATATTTGTGATTTGGCATAAGAGTTAAATGGTCTTACATTTTGCATTTCAAACTGATTGCACAACATAAAGATTATTGGAAAAATTCAACCCCAAATTTAAATGTTTAATTTTTCTTTATTTTAAATGACACTAAATATCAAATAAAACTCTTGATAAATAGACAGCTACACTGCAGCTGAAAGGAAAAAGTCTACTTAAAATAGTAAAGTATTTTAATATTTATAGTGATACTTCCTCCCTACTTTTTGAATAAGGAGCCTTGCATTCTCATTTTCTTCAGGACATTGCAAATTACGCAGCTAGTCCTATCGTATGTGTATCTGTTCTGTATATAGGTGCCCTTATTTAAATGTAAGAATTTTTGCAGCCCCTCCTCCTAAGCCAATCAATGCCTTCTTAGGGGTACTGTCACACCCACTGAAAATGCATGCTCTATTGCTTCCACCAATATCTGCAGCCATTTGCCAGGAACATTTTGAGGACTGTTTGATATGGGGTCTGATCTGACACTGACATCAGAGCCATGGATTGCCTTTTTTGCCCTCTGAGTTGAGCAGGAACTTATGGAGGGTTAGTGGATATAACCACATGGCCAGCATGGTAAAGCATCACATTGTATTTGATTCCCACACTTAGCTACCTCTTTCCCCCTTGCCATCACTCACATTGCACTGGGATTACGCACTGCAATAATGTTAGAACATAAGTTTTGCCCCGAGCTCTGTTTTGCAGTGAACTCTATTATATTAATATGTTTCTTGGTTTCTTGTTTGTCTTCCATAGCGCTTGAGATTTCACTGGTGACATATTATTTTCCATCATCACCCCATATTTCCTTGCCATTTTCAGTTTTCATGACCAATTATATATATGTTACCTCAGAGAATGTGCTGAATGCTATGACCTAGCTTCCTTTCCTGGTGTTTAAGAAACGGATAACAGAAAAGCTCCAGGTAAGTGATACAGATTGTATTTTGTTTCAAGCCATGGAATATGTAGAAAAACAAATTCTTAGGCATAACCCAGCTTTCCTGCATTTGTTATAGTGATGCTAGGATCCAGGGATGCCTTGATGTTTCCTTGTCAGCCTGGCTGTCTGGTCTGGCATTGCTGCTTTCTTAACTTTTAATTAGGTAATGAAGGCTGAGAGAGAAGTGATGCTATTGGACGGTTGTGCTGGAGAAGACTCTTGAGGGTCCCTTGGACTACAAGGAGATCAAACCAGTCAATCCTAAAGGAAATCAGCCCTGAATATTCATTGGAAGAACTGATGCTGAAGCTGAAACTCCAATATTTTGGCCACCTGATGTGAAGAGCTGACTCAGAAAAGACTCTGACGCTGAGAAAGATTGAAGGCAGGAGGAAAAGGGGACGACAGAGGATGAGATGGTTGGATAGCATCACCAACTCAATGGCCATGAGTTTGAGCAAGCTCCAGGAGATGGTGAAGGACAGGGAATCCTGGCATGCTGCAGTCCATGGGGCCATAAAGAGTTAGATACAACTGAGCAAATGAACAACAAAAAGGCAATGCACTAGACAGTGTGGAATAAAACATGGGAGAGTAAAGAAAAGTGTTTGCATCCCCTTGCCATAAGTAACATTTTCTACTTTTCTAAGATGCTGTTTTCTTCCACACATTCTGCTTCCTACAGGGATTCTCCTTCCACTGCTTTTAAAATTTAAATAGTCATAAGTTTCTAAAATACCAAAGACTTCTTACTTCTGTGGACTGACCAGGATTGGGTTATATAGGAAAACTTACACTATTTTTTTCAAAATGAAAAGTTGTTGAATTTTAAATTTGTAAATATCAAAGCAAATGGGCAGGGCAAGTTAATTTATAATGCTATGCTCAGTTTGTTTTTCATTTGAAGTTTTGCTTTAAGAAAAGGATTTATGTTAAAAATGAGCTTACTTTTGGACTTGGTTTTGTAATCAGATGCTTCATGGTTTATCATTTAACTGTTGTCATGACATTATAATATAATTTAATATCAACTAAAGGAATTGAGGAACTCTCAGAAAGTTAATACCTGCTCTTTCAATATTATATTGCGGCAGAGAGTTGAATGCCAGAGGTTAAGCACAATTCCATTTCTAATTAAGAAAATATTAATTGTGTGATAACAAAAACCAACAGCAGAAAACCAAAGCATATGTATCTCTTTTGGAAAATGCTTTCAATTTCAGTATTATTATGTGCTATTGTTGCCAAAACCAGGTCCAGCTGCTTGCTGCTCAAAGGCCGTTAAGGGGCCGGTTTGGTGGAAAGGAGAGTTTGCTTTATTTTGGATGCCAGCAACTGGGAGAGATGGTGGACAGACACCTGCCCAAATGTGACTCCCTTCCCCCACTGATAGTGGGCGAGAGCTTTTACAGGCGGAGGGAGGGGGCTACATGCAGAAAGAGTCATCTGTCAGTCATCTTGACATTGGTCATTGGTGGTCTGATCAGTGTCATCTTGAGTACAATTAATCTTCAGTTCTAGGATTGGTTTGCTTGCATTTCCTAAGGCCTGTTCTCAGAATTATGGCAACTTATGCCGTGGCTACACAGTCTGGTCATCATGTAGTTAACTTTTCTACCTGGAGTTTCAATATCTGTAAGACATCACAGAGGTTATATCTCAGAATTTTATCTATGGCCCTTGAAAAGAGATTAAAGGTCCTTGACTATGTTTAATTATTATTACTTGCTCTCTTTTGACTGTTCTTTCTTTCTGCATTTCTTTCACTTCTCCGATTAAACTTATTCTTTGGCTAAGTTTTTCCACAGATATAAAGCAGGCTGAGGACATAAACAGCAAGGGCCATAGGGTCCTGATCAGTTTCATTACAAATTCACTGTATAGAGAGAAGCTATAATAAATCAAAGCAATATTCATTTATAATCAGTTCAGTTCAGTCACTCAGTCATATCAGACTCTTGGCAACCCCATGGACTGCAGCATGCCAGACTTTCCTGTCTTTCACTATCTCCCAGAGCTTGCTCAAACTCATGGTCATTGAGTCAGTGATGCCATCCAACCATCTCATCCTCTGTTGTGCCCTTCTCCTCCTGCCTTCAATCTTTCCCAGCATCAGGATCTTTTCCAATGAGTCAGTTCTTCACATCAGGTGGCCAAAGTATTGGAGTTTCAGCCTCAGCATCAGGCCTTTAAGTACATATTCAGGAATATTCATTTATAATAACAAGAGTTAAATTTTAAAAACTATGTTTCAAAGAAAAGCTGTTATGATAAAGAAGTAAATATGAAGTATTAACTATATAATGTTTCAGACACCTTGCTTAAAAATGTCTTTATTACAAATCATTTTTTCAGAAGTATAAAGCATATGCAGGAATTACATATTTTAAGATTAACATTCGTGAAAATAAATAAGGGAAACCTCACTTAAAATAAGAAACTCTGAAGAGGGAACTCTCATGTACTACCAGAGCCAAGCAGGAGAAAGAAATTCTTGTCTAGCAACAGCCCAGCCAAGGAGATGCTGTCATCACCCTGGGAATCTTTGAATCAGTCCCTTCCAATTTTCTCTTTCCTCTGTAAAAGTTAACCTCTCTTTTAGATCTTTAGGACTTGCCTATGGTTTAGGATAATTTGCTTGCCCCAAATTGTAAATCTCTGCTTTTCTCAACTAAACTCATTTTGCTGGTAAAATAATTGGCTCTTCAGTTTTCTAAAGATTTCATATCCTTGCATACTCTCAGTGTAATTTCTATTAGGTAAAATATTAGAGATTATTTTAAACTTATAAATATATATAATCATAATATAATTACAAAGTTATTATGGTGGATATTATAGTATTCAAAAAGTTCTATTCTAAATTATCTATGCTTCTTAGTAAGGCATTTCTAAATATTTCCAGTTATCACAAATAGGGAAATATTTCCATTACCAACTATCAGTTCAGTTCAGTTCAGTTCAGCTTAGTCGCTCAGTCGTGTCTGACTCTTTGCGAGCCCATGAATCGCAGCATGCCAGGCCTCTCTGTCCATCACCAACTCCCGGAGTTCACTCAGACTCATGTCCATAAAGTCAGTGATGCCATCCAGCCATCTCATCCTCTGTCGTCCACTTCTCCTCCTGCCCCTAATCCCTCCCAGCTTCAGAGTCTCTTCCAATGAGTCAACTCTTCGCATGAGGTGGCCAAAGTACTGGAGTTTCAGCTTTACCATCATTCCTTCCAAGAAATCCCAGGGTTGATCTCCTTCAGAATGGACTGGTTGGATCTCCTTGCAGTCCAAGGGACTCTCAAGAGTCTTCTCCAACACCACAGTTCAAAAGCATCAATTCTTCAGTGCTCTACCTTCTTCATAGTCCAACTCTTACATCCATACATGACCACAGGAAAAACCATAGCCTTGACTAGACGGACCTTAGTCAGCAAAGTAATGTCTCTGCTTCTGAATATACTATCTAGGTTGGTTTTAACTTTCCTTCCAAGGAGTAAGTGTCTTTTAATTTCATGGCTGCAGTCACCATCTGCAGTGATCTTGGAGCCCCCCAAAATAAAGTCTGACTCTGTTTCCGCTGTTTCCCCATCTATTTACCATGAAGTGATGGGACAGGATGCCATGATCTTCATTTTCTGAATGTTGAGCTTTAAGCCAACTTTTTCACTCTCCTCTTTCACTTTCATCAAGAGGCTTTTTAGGTCCTCTTCACTTTCTGCCATAAGGGTGGTGTCATCTGCATATCTGAGGTTATTGATATTTCTCCCAGCAATCTTGATTCCAGCTTGTGCTTCTTCCAGTCCAATGTTTCTCATGATGCACTCTGCATAGAAGTTAAATAAGCAGGGTGACAATATACAGCCTTGACGTACTCCTTTTCCTATTGGGAACCAGTCTGTTGTTCCATGTCCAGTTCTAACTGTTGCTTCCTCACCTGCATACAGATTTCTCAAGTGGCAGGTCAGGTGGTCTGGTATTCCGATCTCTCTCAGAATTTTCCAGTTTATTGTGATCCACACAGTCAAAGGCTTTGGCATAGTCAATAAAGCAGAAGTAGATGTTTTTCTGAAACTCTCTTGCTTTTTCCATGATCCGGCGGATGTTGGCAATTTGATCTCTGGTTCCTCTGCCTTTTCTAAATCCAGCTTGAACATCAGGGAGTTCACGGTTCACATATTGCTGAAGTCTGGCTTGGAGAATTTTGAGCATTATTTTACTAGCGTGTGAGATGAGGGCAATTGTGCAGTAGTTTGAGCATTCTTTGGCATTGCCTTTCTTTGGATTGGAATGAAAACTGACCTTTTCCAGTCCTGTGGCCACTGCTGAGTTTTCCAATTTTGCTGGCATATTGAGTTCAGCACTTTCACAGCATCATCTTTCAGGATTTGAAACAGCTCTACTGGAATTCCATCACCTCCACTAGCTTTGTTCGTAGTGATGCTTTCTAAGGCCCACTTGACTTCACATTCCAGGATGTCTGGCTCTAGATTAGTGATCACATCATCATGATTATCTGGGTCGTGAAGATCTTTTTTGTACAATTCTTCTGCGTATTCTTGCCACCTCTTCTTAACATCTTCAGCTTCTGTTAGGTCCATACCATTTCTGTCCTTTATCGAGCCCATCTTTGCATGAAATATTCCCTTGGTATCTCTAATTTTCTTGACGAGATCTCTAGTCTTTCCCATTCTGTTGTTCTCCTCTATTTCTTTGCACTGATTGCTGAAGAAAGTTTTCTTATTTCTTCTTGCTATTCTCTGGAACTCTGCACTCAGATGCTTATATCTTTCCTTTTCTCCTTGGCTTTTCACCTCTCTTCTTTTCACAGCTATTTGTAAGACCTCCCCAGACAGCCATTTTGCTTTTTTGCATTTCTTTTCCATGGGGATGGTCTTGATCCCTGTCTCCTGTACAATGTCACGAACCTCATTCCATATTTCATCAGGCACTCTATCTGATCTAGGCCCTTAAATCTATTTCTCACTTCCACTGTGTAATCATAAGGGATTTGATTTAGGTCATACCTGAGTGGTCTAGCGGTTTTCCCTACTTTCTTCAATCTGAGTCTGAATTTGGTAATAAGGAGTTCATGATCTGAGCCACAGTCAGCTCCTGGTCTTGGTTTTGCTGACTCTATAGAGCTTCTCCATCTTTGGCTGCAAAGAATATAATCAATCTGATTTCGGTGTTGACCATCTGGTGATGTCCATGTGTAGAGTTTCCTCTTGTGTTTTTAGAAGAGGGTGTTTGCTATGACCAGTGCATTTTCTTGGCAAAACTCTGTTAGTCTTTACCCTGCTTCATTCCGCATTCCAAGTCCAAATTTGCCTGTTACTCCAGGTGTTTCTTGACTTCCTACTTTTGCTTTCCAGTCCCCTATAATGAAAAGGACATCTTTTTTGAGTGTTAGTTCTAAAAGGTCTTGTAGGTCTTCATAAAACCGTTCAACTTCAGCTTCTTCAGCGTTACTGGTCTGGGCATAGACTTGGATAACTGTGATACTGAATGGTGGTGTGCATTGGAGATGAACAGAGATCATTATGTCGTTTTTGAGATTGCATCCAAGTATTGCATTTTGGCTGCAACTCAGTGCACTAACCGCGGGTGGCTGTGACCCAGTGCACTAAGCATGGTCGAAAGGAGTTACCCCACGTCCGAGGTCGGGGCAGCGTCCAAGAGTGCTAGGCTGTGAAGGTGCCGGAATGGCCGAGAGGAGCTACCCAAGTCCGAGGTCAGGGGCGGCGGCCGGGAGGAGCTACGCCGCGTCCGAGGCCAGTGGCGGCCGGGAGGAGACACCCCATGTCCGAGGTCAGGGGCAGCGGCCGAGTGGAGCTACCCCATGTCCGAGGCCAGGGGCGGTGGCCCTGAGGAGCCACCCCATGCTGGAGGCCAGGGGCGGTGGCTAGGAGGAGCAACCCAAGGAGCGGTGGTTGCATGGGCACAGGAGGGCCTAGAGGAGCTATCCCACGTTGAAGGTCAGGAAGGGCGGCGGTAAGGAGATACCCCTCGTCTAAGGTAAGGAGCAGCGGCTGTGCTTTGCTGGAGCAGCCGTGAAGAGATACCCCACACCCAAGGTAAGAGACACCCAAGTAAGATGGTAGGTGTTGCAAGAGGGCATCAGAAGGCAGACACACTGAAACCATACTCACAGAAAACTAGTCAATCTAATCACACTAGGACCACAGCCTTGTCTAACTCAATGAAACCAAGCCATGCCTGTGGGGCAACCCAAGATGGAGGGGTCATGGTGGAGATGTCTGACAGAATGTGGCCCACTGGAGAAGGGAATGGCAAACCACTTCAGTCTTCTTGCCTTGAGAACCCCATGAACAGTATGAGAACCCCATGAACAGTACCAACTATCATGTTATATTAATTAGAAATTAAATTTTCATTTTACTACTATTTTACAGAGCAAATTGAGAAGGCAAGTCAGATTTGAAAAAGTCACTGAATTTCAATGAAAAATCCACAAGGATTTTGGCATACTCTTGATTTTGTCTTTCTACATTTAACATGTGTAGTGGATATTGGCTTTATGAAGTGCTGAGCCATCAAGATGTGTAGATAAATAGCACCAATTCTAGTTAACTGATAATTGGTTAAATTATTTTTAATCCCTTTACTGTCTTTAAACTAGTGAGCAGAGTTTTCTTAAATTACTATTGGTGTTAAGGTCATTTGTGAAAACTATTCCATCTGTGAGAAGATAATATGAATATAGAAATAAGATGAGTCCAAAAATTATACTTAACTATAATTTCATCTATAGTTTATTCCTTCTTCAAATTGCTCTGATAAAAGAGCCTCTAACAAATGAACAAAAAGAAATTTAACATTACTTGCATTAAGAATATGTTCATAAGAGATGAATGTGCAGTTAATAGTTTCAGAGACCTTGGCATTACTAACTTACCTGTGCCAACCTTAAGGACATCAATCCTCTGCTTGTACTTTGTTGCTTTCTCATTAAATTCACATCAACTAATTATAACATTGGATTGATGCAATCCTGTTATTGTTGTTTTAACTGCTAAGTCATGTCTGACTCTTTTGTAACCACATGGACTGTAGAGGCTCTGTCTATATACATCCCTTTAAAATTTTCAGATAAGAGAGTATTCAGGATATTAGAATAACTGTGTCAAGTGTTAAAAGCATGGAGCCAAGATAATTCTTTTTCTTTTATTTTCAATGAATATAAACTCTTTAATGCAAGTTGAATATAAGAAATACACAACAATTTTGTACAATTTCAGTTTAGAACTTTCCATTTAGAAAGTTCTTAGTGTTTTGGAGCTTCTCATTATTCCTGGTAATTATATAGTTACATGACTTCACCAGTGCCTTCTATATCAGTTTTTCCCTAACACTCTTTAGCTCATTTGTGGTTTTTGTTTGTTTTTTAGTTTAATTTTAATGAATTTTTATTGGAGCAAAGTTGATTTATAATATTGTTAGTTTCTGCTGAATAGGAAGGTAAATCAGCCATGCATATGCATATATCCACTCTTTTCTAGACTCCATTCCCATATAACTCATTGTTGTTGTTTAGTAGCCAAGTCATGTTGGACTCTTCACGACCCCATGGGCTGCAACATGCCAGGCTTCCCTGCCCCTCACCATCTCTTGGAGTTTGCCCAAGTTCTTGTCCATTGAATTGGTGATGCCATTAACCATCTCATCCTCTGTTGTGCTCTTCTCCTTCTGCTTTCAATCTTTCCCAGCATCAGGGTGTTTTCCAATAAGTCAGCTGTTGGTATCAGGTGGCCAAAGTATTGAAGCTTCAGCTTCAGCATCAGTTCTTCCAAAGAGTATCCATGGTTGATTTCCTTTAGGATTGACTGATTTGATCTCCTTGTTATCCAAAGGACTCTCAAGAGTCTTCTCTAGCACCACAGTTCAAAAGCATCAATTCTCTGGTGCTCTGCTTTTTTTTCCTGTCCAGCTCTCACATCCATACATGACTACTGGAAAGACCATAGCCTTGACTATATGGACCTTTTTTTGGCAAAACAATGTCTTTACTTTTTAACACACTGTCTAGGTTTGTCATACCCTTCCTGTCATTGCCAATTAGAAGCAATCATCTTCTGATTTTGTGGCTGCAATCACCATCTGCAATGATTTTAGAGCCCAAGAAGAAATCTGTCACTGCTTTCATGTTTTCCATTTCTATTCGGCAAGAAGTGATGGGACCAGAGGCCATTGGGTTTTTTGTTTGTTTGTTTTAATATTGAGTTTTAAGCTGACATTTTCACTCTCCTACTTCACCCTCATCAAGAGAGGCTCTCTAGTTCCTCTTTGCTTTCTGTCATTAGAGTGGTATCATCTAGGTATCTGAAGTTGTTGATGTTTCTCCAATGTTTCTCGGCATTCTTGATTCCATCTTGTAACCCATCAAGCCTTGCATTTTGCATGATGTTCTCTGCATATAAGTTAAATAAACAGGATGACAATATACAGCCCTGATGTACTCCTTTCCTGATATGGAACCAGTCTGTTGTTCCATGTTCTAACTGTTGCTTTTTGATCTGCATACAGATTTCTCAGGAGGCAGGTCAGGTGATCTGATATTTCCATCTCTAAGAGTTTTCCACAGTTTGCTATGATCCACACAGTCAAAGACTTTAGCATAGACAATGAAACAGAGGTAGATGTTTTTCTGGGATTCCCTTGCTTTCTCTATGATCCAGCCAATGTTGGCAAATTGATCTCTGGTTTCTTTCCTTCTTCTAAACCCAGCTTGAACATCTGGAAGTTCTCTGTTCACATAATGCTGAAGACTAGCTTGGAGGATTTTAAGCATAACCTTACTAGCGTGGGAGATAAGTGTGATTGTCCGGTGGTTTGGACATTGTTGGTATTGTCCTTTTGGGGAACTGGAATGAAGGTTGACCTTTCCCAGCCCTGTGGCCACTGCTGGGTTTTCCGAATTTGCTGAGATACTGAGTGCAGAACATTAGTAGCATCATCTTTTAGGATTTAAATAGCTCAGCTGGAACTCCATCACCTCCACTAGCTTTGTTTGTAGTAATGCTTCCTAAAGTCCACTTGACTTAACACTCCAGATGTCTGGCTCTAGGTAAGTGACCACACCATCGTGGTTTTTTGGGTCATTAAGAGGTTTTTGTTTTTTTTTTTTTTTTTTTTTTACACTTCTTCTGTGGATTCTTGCCACCTCTTTTTAATGTCTTCTGATTCTGTCAGATCCTTGCCACTTTTGTCTTTTATTTTGCTTATCTTTGCATGAAATATTCTCTTGGTATCTCCAGTTTTCTAAAGAGATCTCTAACATTTCCCATTCTATTGCTTTCCTCTATTTTTTTACATTGTTCACTTAAGAAGGTTTTCTTATCTCTCCTTGATATTCTCTGGAACTCTGCATTCAGTTGGGCACATGTCTCCCTTCCTCATTTGCCTTTTGCTTCTCTTCTTTTCTCAGCTATTTGTAAGGCCTCCTCAGACAACCATTTTCTCTTCTTGCATTTCTTTTTATTGGGGATGGTTTTGATCACTGCCTCCTGCATAGTGTCAGAAACCTCTGTCTATAGTTCTTCAGGCACTCTGTCTATCAGATCTAGTCCCTTGAATCTATTTGTCACCTCTACTGTATATCTGAGCCACCAGGGAAGATCACTGTATAATCATAAGGGGTTTTATTTAGGTCAAACCTGAATGGCCAGTGTTTTTCATTTTCCTATTTTCTTCAATTTGAGCCTGAATTTTTCAACAAGGAGTTGATGGTCAGCTCCAGGTCTAGTTTTTGCTAACAGTATACAGCTCTCCATCTTTGGCTATGAATAACATAATCAATCTGTTTTGCCATTGACCATTTGGTGATATCCATGTGTAGAGTTATCCCCTGTGTTGTTGAAAAATGGTGTTTGCTGTGACCAGGTTGGCAGAATTCTGATAGCCTTTGCCCTGCTTCATTTTGTACTCTAAGGCTGAATTTGCCAAATACTCCATGTATGTCTTGACTTCCTACTTTTGCATTCCAACCCCTTATGATGAATAAGATATCTTTTTTGGTGTTAGTTCTAGGAGGTCTTCTAAGTCTTCACAAAACTGATCAGCTTCTTTGGCATCAGTGGTTGGGGCACAGATTTGGATTACTGTCATGTTGTATGATTTGCCTTTGAATGAACCAAGATCATTCTGTCATTTTTAAGTTAGCACTCAAGTACTGCATTTCAGAATCTTTTATTGATTATGAGGGCCACTCCATTTCTTCTATGGGATTTTGCCTACAGTAGCAGATATAATAGTCATCTGAATTAAATTAACCCATTCCCATCCACTTTAGTTCACTGATTCCTAAGATATCAATGTTTTTCTTGCCACCTCCTGCTTGACTATGTCCGGTTTACCTTGATTCATGGACCTAACATTCCAGGTTCCTATGCAATATTGTTCTTTCCAGCATCAGATTTTACTTTCATCACCAGACACATCTACAACTGAGCACTGTTTCTGCTTTGGCCTAGCTGCTTGATTCTTTCTGTAGCTATTAGTAATTGTTCTCTGCTCTTTGCCAGTAGCATATTGGACACCTTCTTACCTGGGGGGATCATCTTTTGGTGTTATATCTTTTTACCCTTTTGTTCATGGAATTCTCAAGAGCTAGTATACTGGAGTGTTTTGCCATTCCTGCCTCCAGTGGATCACATTTTGTCAGAACTCTCCACTATGACTCAGCCACCTTGCATGTCCTTACACGGGCATGGCTCATAGCTTCATGGAGTTACACAAGCCCTTTTTCCAGGACAAGGCAGTTATCCATGAAGGGGATATAACTCATTACAGAGCACTAAATAGAGTTCTCTGTGTTATACAGTAGGTTATTTGCTATTTTTTATATATCATGGTGTATATATGTCAGTCACAATCCCCCAATTTATCCCTTCTCTTTCCCCCAGTAACCATAAGTTTGTTTTCTACATCTGTGACTTAATCTCTGTTTTGTAAATAGATTCATTTGTACCATTTTTTTTTTTAGATTCCACACATAAGCCATATCATATGATATTTTTCTTTCTCTGTCTGATTTCACTCAATATGACAATCTCTGGATTCATCCATGTTGCTGTAATTGTATTTATTTTGTTCTTTTTTACGTTTGAGTAGTATTCCATTATATATATGTACCACATCTTCTTTACCCATTCCTTTGTTGATGAACATTTAGGTTGCTTCCATGTCCCAGCTATTGTAAATAATGCTGCAATGCACATTGGGGTGCCTGCAATTTTCAAACTATTTTTTTATGGATATATGCTCAGAAGTGGGGTTTCTGGATCATATGATAGTTTTGTTTTTAGTTTTTCAAAACACCTCTATACTGTTCCCAATAGTGACTGTACCAATTTACATTCCCACCAACAGTATAGGAGGGTTTCCTTTTCTCCACACCCTCTTTAGCATTTATTGTTTGTAGAGTTCTTGATGACAGACATTCTAACCAGTGTGAGGTGATGGCTCATTATAATTTTGATTTGTATTTCTCTAATAATAAGGGATGTTGAACATCTTTTCATGTGTCTCTTGGCCATCTATTCTTTGGCCCATTTTGAATATCTACTTTATTTGATATCTGTTAGGAGTGTTTTTTAAACATGAATGTGCATAGAAGTGACCTGAGTATATTATGAAAATATCGATTCCATTTCTGTAGATCTGAGGTAAAGCCTGAGATTTTGCTTTTCTAACAATCTCATAGATAATTCTGGCACTGAGGCTCCATGGACCACAGGTTTCTTCAGCATTTACACCTGAATGACTTATCTTTTCCTTTTATGTTTTTCACTAATTTTTCATGGCCATTAAAAATATGTCCCATAGAGGTAGCAGCTTACTCTTTTAAAATATGAAAATTGCTCTTAAAAATATTGCCATATCAACTCTATTAGTCTTGAGCATATAGTATTTGCTTAACAAAATTTTTGGGAGTTTTGGAAAATATCCACAAAATTTTTTGAATCATTGGTATGCCCAGCATTGTTTGATGAATAGAGATAGAGTAGTAAAGACAGAGCCTTCTTCCTCGTGGAGTTTACAGTCTGCAGTTAGACTCAAGAAGCAAAGAGGTTATGAAACGGTTTTTGATTGTACCAGTAAATCAGCAATCACCCACAGTGCTTACAATGCGGTAAAACAGGCATACACTTCCAACTTTCCTCAGGTTGTGTTCAAATGTCTTATTATCATCATATTTGTAATAAAGGAGAGTAATTTTGGAATTAAAAGGAAAATAGGTTAATCTTGGTCAAAATAAAGAACTTAAGATTAGAAGGGTAAAACACTTGTAAAAGATTATAAAATAATGAAAAACATGTATAAAGTCACTTAAAAGATTATGTATAGTAAAAGCATACAACCAGGAAGAACATATAACCAGCAAAAAAAATTAAAAAAAAAAAAACCTTTCTAGAAGCTAAAAACAGAATCAGTTCAACTGAAAAAATACTATTTTTTTAAAACCTAAATTTCTTTTAGAAATGAACTGTAAGCTACGAACCCATTAAAAACTGAAATCCAAGAGGATATCTAAATAAAATAAGGAAAGTCACTTTCAGTTCAGTTCTGTTCATTCGCTCAGTCGTGTCCGACTCTTTGCGACCCCATGAATTGTAGCACACTAGGCCTCCCTGTCCATCCCGGAGTTCACTCAAACTCACATCCATCGAGTTGGTGATGCCATCCAGCCATCTCATCCTCTGTTGTACACATCTCCTCCTGCCTCCAATCCCTCCCAGCATCAGGGTCTTTTCCAATGAGTCAACTCCTCGCGTGAGGTGGCCAAAGTATTGGAGTTTCAGTTTTAGCATCAGTCCGTCACTTTAGAAAGGCTTTTATTATAAGATTTATATTTTACACATTATTCTGAAGCTTGTTTTTTCTCATTAACAATAACCCTTTTCCATATATTCCATTTTTTTTCTATTTATGGCAGCAACTTAATATATCTCTTTAATCCACGAATGAATCATATTTGGAATATGTTTTATTTTTAAAACATTACAGTTAGTATTCAATTGGCAAACATTAATACACTCATCGTCTCCTATTTTTGTATTTCTGTGTAATAAATTCCTTGAAGGAGAACCTTAATAGTAATTTGTTACGGCTGCAGTAACAAGGAACTACAGAGTAGGCGGCTGACACAGAAGAAATGTATTTCTTACAATTCTGGAAGTCACAAGTCCAAGGCCAAGGTGTGGTCAGGCTGGTTTCTTCCCACCCTTGCTCCTTGGCTTGCAGACAGCCATCTTTTCCTTGTATCTTCACATGGTCTTCCTTCTGCATAGGTCTGTGTGCTGATCCCATTGTCTGATAACTAAACCAGTTATATTGCATTAGGGTCTATCCTAATGACCTCATTTTAACTTGATTGTCTTTTTAAAGACCCTATCTTGAAACACAAGCTAAGGCACCAGAGCTTAGGATTTTAATGCACAGATTGGGGCAGGGAACACAATTCAGTCTGTAACTATCTTGGTCAAATGCTTTGTACAATTATTTACTAAATTTTGTTGGTTAAATTTCAAAAATATGACACACATTTTTTTTCCAACCAGAAAGTTTTACTCCTTCTCATCTCTGCTTTTTAAATAGTCATTTCTTTTACTTTTATGTTAATTGAACATTTGAATTTTTATCTGTTATTGAGTGAAGGAAATGAAACCTTCTAGTGATAATGTAGAGAAACATAATATCATTGATGGCCTCCAGTTACCACATTAGAAATACTACCTTGGTGATGTGTTCAGGAGGAATTGCATTGTGGAGAAATCTGAAATGAAGAGAATCTGATTTCATAGCAAATGTCACCATTCATATTTTACATAATGATGGACTGAAAGAGGTGGTGACAGTTCGAATGTCAAGGAAGAGGCAAATGTAAAAGGCAACAGAAACGGAGAACAGTAGTGCTCAGATAGACTACATGAAAATGATAATTTTCTCTTCTGAAACACACTTTGGAACACATGATCTTGTGTTTTAATAGAGTCTAGGGATTCTGATCACTAGTTATAAATTATTGAACTTGATGTTCTAACTTGGATTTATAATCTTGCTAGTTAAGAGAACTAAGAAGAAGGCATCACTGATATGCAGGCGAAAGTAAATTAGGCAAATGTATGACATGTGAAGGAAGCGTATCATGCAAAAATGATAAACCTTTTGGGAATGTGGGCAGAGACTGGAAAGATTGTATAGCGTTTGTTTCAGAGTGGCATTTTATTTTTTTCAAAAAAAGGAAAAAGCAAGAATTTTATCAAGGATAGTAAAGGAACTGTAAAACAAAGTGGAGAAATTAGACCTTTGCTCTTGTTTTTCACGTTTACTCCTCTTTTTAATTTTTTATTTTATTTTTATTGAAGTATAGTTGATTTACAATGTTGTGTTAGTTTCCAGTGTACAGCAAGGTAAGTCAGTTATTCATATATGTATTGTGAATTGTGTGTGACTGTCACTCAGTTGTGTCCAACTCTTTGTGACCCCATGGACTATACAGTCCATGGAATTCTCCAGGCCAGAATCCTGGAGGGGGTAGCCATTCCCTTCTCCAGGGGATCTTCCTGACCCAGGAATCAAACCAGGGTCTCCTGCCTGCAGGAGGATTCTTTACCAGCTGAGCTACCAGGGAAGCCCTCATATATATATATATATCCACTCTTTTTCAGATTTTTTCCCCATATAAGCCGTTACAGAATATTGAGTAGTTTCCTGTGCTATACAGTATATCCTTTTTAGTTATCTATTTTATATATGGTAGTTTGTACATGTCAATCCCAATCTCTCAATGTATCCCTCCCCTCACTCCCTGGTACCTGTAAGTTTCTTCATGAAATATTTAGAATGTGCCACAAAGGATAACTTTTATTATTAATGCTATTGTTATTGGCATTGCCATTTTCTCTCACTGTGATATATACAGCCTGTTTCTCTAAGTGCCGTATCTGTTCTTTCAGAGAAGATTGCCAACCGTAACTGTGCTCTAGCCCTGATCACAGAGCTTTGTGCATGTTTATCTTGGAAATGATTATCTCGGAAGTACTATATTTAGGTTAACTGCAGACACACAGGGTATTTAGAATTCAAGAGAATGTAGGAGAAAGCCCTGCAGCTAAGAACCCAGTACAACTGGAGACACTATTTTTAAAAAGTAAATATCCATCCTGAAATGAATTGTAAACGATGGCAGTGCTAACTCTAATGACTGTTCACTCACTCCCATAGTCCTTGCTTGATGCTACTGAAACATTTTTACTTACTTTGGTGAGAAAAGGTGCATCACTTTGAATTCTGGATCTCCTCTGAATTATATCACTCCCCAATTGATTGACAGTCTTTATAGTTTTAGTGGGTGTAACTGAAGATAGCAAATATTTTAATAAATGAAATATTAATATTAATATAAATTTCCAGGGGTGTTCATACATCAAAGAAAGTAATCCTGAAAGCTCATATATTTAATGTCAGGGAAATCTGAAAATATTATGGTAACTTCCTTCAGTTCTGTGACTTTGAAACTTTTCCATAAATGTGATGAAATGGAGCCCACGGGTGAGTGAGTGAGTGTGTATGTGTGTGTGCATGTGGGAGTTAGTTCTCATTATTTCAAGAAACAGTAAGTAAATAAATAGAATAATAATAGGAATTTTATTAATTTAATGTAAATTTCCACACTAATTCTCGATTAATGCTGATATTAATTTAGACTAAAGAACTAAATCCTTCATAGGCATGCTCTTCTTGAGTAAACAAGTACAAGTCATCTAGTATCATATGAACTGATTTAAAATGATGACACGATAGGAAAGAAAATAGTAATCAGCAATCATTTCCCTATAAAAATCAATTACAAATTATTTGATATCAATGTACATGAGAGTGAGAATGTGAAAATATGATTTCTAATGTAATAAAAGTGAGAAAATTAATCCACAAAACATATCCCTTAAAATAGATTAGAACCCAGTTTCAGTTTCAAAACTCTATCCATTTGGATTTTTTGGAGCACAACACTGATAAACATCTCCTTCTTCAGATTATTTTAAAATAAAAATCATCTAATATCAATTCCCCTTTTGTCAACAGATTGTATTACTTAATCTTTTCTGATCTTCCCCATCACTTTCTCCCAAAGAACAGTAATATAATTCCCACTGAAATATAAAGTCAGCAGGAAAAAGAATGCAATCATCTCCAAAAAAAGCACTTGTCAGGCTTTTTTTCCATACTGCATTCTTTTTGAAAAGAAATGCAGATAGTGCTAGAAATTTTATATTTTAAAGTGGTTATATTTAAAATTAAAGGAAAAAAAAAAAAACAACCCTGTTCCTCTTTTGACCACTTGGGACCAAATTTCTTAATAAATTACACTTAAAAAATATTTTGCAAAATTAAAGCAAGGGAGAACCTATATATTGTATTGTATAAACAAATATTTCTCAATAATGGAAAAAAAATAGAAAATCAGGATGATAAACCACATAAATATTTCTCTCCTTACTGTCCCATACCACACACAATGAATTTTGGAAATTTGAACAACACCTTAATAGATAAGCAGATCTTTCAGTATGTGATATCTTCTATGTGTAAGCTTAATTAAAATAATTTGTATCCCAAAGCAAAGAAACCCAATGCTATTACTAGGTAGCTAAGTTGATTTTGAAACATTGAAAATTGTTCAGTGAGAAAAACAGAAATCAGTTTGGGAAATGCTACACTAGGTAGATTATTTTGAAAAGGGGGCAGAGAGAACAGATATATTATCCAGGCAATGTATTTTTATGAAGAGCATTGATAGATATTTTGAACTTGGGTAGTAGTAGTATATTCAAGACATAATGGCAACTACTTCATGCTGTTAAACAATAGACAATAAGCATGACAAAACATCTTAGAACATGTTCAATTATGATATTAAAATTAAATAGAAATTAAAGAAAAATTAACAATAATTTTTGCTAGAAAAAATGGTATCTAATTCACTTTTTTACTGTATTAAATTGTATAATACCTCATTTTGCCAACAACATTTTCAATGCATTCCTTATAGACTTTTTGCTAGTACAAAGTACCAAAACTTGAAAACATTTATAGTACGACAGTGTGAGGAGCTCTATAGTCATGCTGTCCAGCAAAACCAGAGAAAATCAGTAAAAATAAAATCCCAACCATTAAAATCTCTGGAAATGGTCTGAGGGCATACAGCAAAAAAGGCAGCATTTATTTAAGAAAATCTAAAACTTGTTGAGAACAATTATGTCTGTGACTGTGGAACCAAGACAACTCTGTCTCTCTGCTAAGATCAGTGAGATGGAAACTCCCAACTCCTGACTGGAACAGTCAGAAAAACAAGGTCCCTTTACCACCTGTAGCTCCTAGTTAGAGGGCTATTTTCTTAAGAGAAGCTGGGCATCAAAAGTTCTCCTCCTGCCCCTTGTTACTGAGTTTAAGTTCAGGAAATGTGTAACAGTGAGCTTGGGAGTGCTTTCTCCCACCTGGCCCCACTCATAAAATGAAAGTTCTACCTTGGGTGTGACAACATTGAAGATACTAAGGTCTTATTCTTTCTGGCCTTGATGTGTGGAGCAGAAATTCCACATCAGGAGTGGGAAGCCAAAGGAGGCCTGGGGTTGTTGCCCTCCCATTCAAACAAAATGTTCTCTTACTAAATTGGGGGTCACTTGGAGAGAAGTGCACTGTTGTTCCACCTCCAGTGTTAAAGACATGGCCCAAAGTTTTTGCACAGGGAAAAAGCTGGAGATAGTACAGACAGTTCCTAATCTCTTTTCAAAAGAAGTGACTTAATTTGCCACAGAGTTTGGACTGGTTTAAATCTCAGGTGAGATGGATTCATTGAATCATTGAAAACATATGCTAAACTGTTGCAGGGTTATTTGCAAGAGACAAATGAGGAAAGAGACATCAAGGAGGAGCTTTTCTGGGTGAAGAAAAACATCAAACACTAACCATAGGACTATCTCTTTAAAGGAGTCCAGGTTTGGTTGTATCAGTCTGTGAGCAAGTTATGTATTACATCATTGTTGTAAATTAGACAACCAACCAATAATTTTGGGGGATTAACAGATGGGTATAGATAAGGAAAGCACTGGAATTGTTGGGTCATATGGTATGTCCGAACAGATGTTTCAGTTCAGTTCAGTTCAGTTCACAGTTCATGCCCAGTGCTTTGTGACCCCATGGACTGCAGCATGCCAGTCCTCCCTGTCCTTTACCAACTTCCAGAGTTTACTCAGACTCATGTCCACTGAAGGATGATGCCATCCAACCATCTCATCCTCTGTCGTCCCCTTCTCCTCCTGCCCTCAATCTTTCCCAGCATCAGGGTCTTTTCAAATGAGTCAGCTCTTCGCATCAGGTGGCCAAAGGATTGGGTTTCAGCTTTTGCATCAGTCCTTCCAATGATTATTCAGGACTGATTTCCTTTAGGATAGACTGGTTGGATCTCCTTGCAGTCCAAGGGACTCTCAAGGGTCTTCTCCAACACCACAGTTCAAAAGCATCAATTCTTTGCCACTCAGCTTTCTTTATAATCCAACTCTCACATCCATACATGACTACTGGAAAATCCATAGCTTTGACTAGACAGACCTTTGGTGGGCAAAGCAATGTCTCTGCTTTTTAATGTGCTGTCTAGGTCAGTCATAACTTTTCTTCCAAGGAGCAAGTGTCTTTTTATTTCATGGTTGCAGTCACCATATGCAGTGATTTTGGAGCCCCCCAAAATAAAATCTGTCACTGTTTCCATTGTTTCCCTGTCTATTTTCCATGAGGCAATGGGACCAGATGCCACGATCTTCATTTTTTGATTGTTGAGTTTTAAGCCAACTTTTTCACTCTCCTGTTTTACTTTCAATCAAGAAGCTCTTAAAGAATAGAATGATTACCCATAACTTGTATATATCGGAAAGAAGCATTTTGAGCTGAACCATCTAACTTAAAGTTTCTTTTTAGAATGAAACAAATAAGAAATCATGGAAATTGGACTATCTATGGCTCCTTTGTCTTCTTTTTATACATTTTTTACTTAATATTGACTATTTATTGAGCATTATTTGTTCTGCAATATTCTAAGCACTATTAATATGTATATATGTATATATATACATATTAATCCTTATGAAGACTATGGAATAGATACTATCATCCCACATTTATTTATTTTTTATTATTTTTTGTGATTGAATAATTTTATAGATTATACTCCATTTAAAGCAATTACAAAATAATAGCTCTATTTCATTGTGCTGTAAAATACATCCTTGTTGCTTATTTAATTTATATGTAGCAGTTTGTATCTCTTTAATCTCCTATCCCAATTTGCCCTCCCCCTTCCCTCTCCTTACTGGCAGCTTCTGGTTTGTTTTCTGTATCTCTGAGTCTGCTTCTGTTTAGTTATATAAATGTATTGGTTTTATTTTTTAGATCCCACAGATAAATGAAAACATACAATATTTGTTTGTCTGACTCATTTCACTAAGATAATATTTTCTAAGTCCATCCACATTGTTGCACATGGCAGAATTTCATTATATTTGTATGGCCAAGTAATAATTCATTGTACAGTAATTCATCTGTTGGTGGACACTTGGGTTGCTTTTATATCTTAGCTATTGTAAATAATGGACTTTCCAGGTGGTGCTAGTGGTAAAGAACCTGCCTGCCAATGCAGGTAGATGTAAGAGGTGAGGTTTGATCACTGGGTCGGGGATACCCTGGAGGAGGGTATGGCAACCCATTCCAGTATTCTTGCCTGGAGAGTCCCATGGACAGAGGAGCCTGGAAGCCACAATCCATGGGGCCATGGAGTCACAAAGAGTTGGACTTGAATGAAGCAATTTAGCATGCATGCATTGTAAATAATGCAGCTATGAACATTTAGGTGCATGTATCTTATTAGTAGGTTTTACTTTCAGGTATATAATCAGGAGTTAAATTGTTGAAGCAAATGTTAATTCTATTTTAAAATTTTTGATGAACATCCATACTGATAGTGACTGCATCAAATTACATTCTTACCAGCAGCATACAAGGATTCCCCTTCTCCACATTCTTGCCAACATTTATTATTTGTAGAGATTTGATGATAGCCATTATGATAAGTGTGAGGTAATATTTCATTGTAGTTTTTTTTTCATTGTAGTTTTGATTTGTATTTCTCTAATAATTAGCTTTAAAAGCATTAATTTTAATTAAATTTATTTTTGCTTTTATTTCTCTTGTCTTAGGAGACAGATCCAAAAAAAATATTGCTACAATATACTTCAAAGAATGTTCTTTTTATGTTCCCTTCTAGGAGTTTTATGGCTTCAGGTCTTACATAGGTCCTTAATCATTTTTGTATATGATAGGAAATGTTCTAATATCATTCTTTTACATGTAGCTTTGCAGTTCGTCTAGTCAAGGCTATGGTTTTTCCAGTAGTCACGTATGGATGTGAGAGTTGGACTGTGAAGAAGGCAGAGTGCCGAAGAATTGATGCTTTCAAACTGTGGTGTTGGAGAAGACTCTTGAGAGTCCCTTGGACTGCAAGGAGATCCAACCAGTCCATTCTGAAGGAGATCAGCCCTGGGATTTCTTTGGAAGGAATGATGCTAAAGCTGAAACTCCAGTACTTTGGCCACCTCATGAGAAGAGTTGACTCATTGGAAAGGAGTCTGATGTTGGGAGGGGTTCGGGCAGGAGGAGAAGGGGACAACTGAGGATGAGATGGCTGGATGGCATCACTGACTTGATGGACGTAAGTCTGAGTGAACTCCAGGAGTTGGTGATGGACAGGGAAGCCTGGTGTGCTGCGATTCATGGGGTCACACGACTGAGCGACTGAACTGAACTGAACTGTGCAGTTTTCCAAGCACATCTTAAAGAGACTGTCTTTTCTCAACTGTATATTCTTGCCCCCTTTATTGTAGATTGATTAACCATAAGCGTGTGGGTTTGTTTCTGGGCTCTCTATTTTTTACATTGAGCAGTGCATCTGCATTTGCACCAATACTGTGCTCTTTTGATTTCTGTATATTTGTAGTATATCTATAATCAGGGAGCATGATACCTCCAGCTTTTTTTAATGTTTCTTTGGCAAGTTGGGTATTTCTGATTCAAAAATAAACTTGGGATTTAATAAAATTTTAGGATTATTTGTTCTAGTTATGTGAAAATGTCATGTGCATTTTGATGAGGATTGTATTATACCTGTAGAGTGTTAATTTCAGTTTGCTAACATTTTGCTAAGGATTTTTGCATCCATGTTCATCAAAGGTATTCGCTTGTTGTTTTCTTTTCTTGTAGTGTCTTTGCTTGGTTTTGGCATCAGAGTAATGGTGGCTTCACAGAATGAATTTGAGAATTTCCCACCCTCTTCACTTTTGGAATAGTTTGAGAAGATTAGGCATTAGTTTTTCTTTATATTTTTAGAATTCCCCTGTGAAGCTGTCTGGTCTTGGACTTTGTTTGCTGAAAGTTTTTATTATTATTATTACAAATTCAATTTCACTACATGATTAGTCTGTTCGCATTGTCTGTTTCTTCCCGATCCAGTATTAGCAGGTTATATATTTTAAGAAATTTGCCTGTTTCTTCTAGCATGTCCAATTTTTTGGCATCTAACTCTCCTTATTTCTTTTAGAGTAGGCTAAGTATTGATTACTTGTGTAAGAAATTATCTCTCTTTCCATTCTAAATGATAATCTTGCTGGGTAGAATATCCTAATTTGCAGGTTTTTCCCTTTCAGCACTTTGAATATGCTTTTCTGTTCGCACAGAGAAGTCAGCTGATATCCGTATGGGAATCCCCTTGTATATGACCCTTTGTTTTTCTATTGCTGCCTTTATAATTCTTTCTTTAATTTTTGCCACTTGTATTATGATATGCCTTAATATGGGTCCATTTGAGTTCATCTTATCTGAGACCCTCTTCCTGGTGGCTCAGTGGTAAAGAACCACCAGCCAATGCAGGAGACATAAGAGACTTGGATCAGGAAGATCCCCTTGAGGAGAGCATGGCAACCAGTATTCTTGCCTGGAGAATCCCATGGACAGAGGTGCCTGGCAGCTACAGTCCATGGAGTCACAAAGTGTCAGACAGGATGGAAGTGATTTAGCATGCATGCACGTGTTTCCTGTACCTGGATGTTTGTTTCTTTCTTCAGGTTTTCAGTCATAATTTACTAAAATATACTTTTCACACCCTTCTCTCTCTCACTCTTCTCCTGAGACTTCTACAATGAAAACATGTTATGGTTGATATTATCCCAGATATTTTTTTAAATTGTTCTCATTCTTAAAATGTGTTTTTCTTTCTTCCATTCTGATTGATATATATTATTCTGTCTTCCACGTCATTTATGTGTTCTTCTGTATCGCTTAGTTTGCTTAGTGTTGTTTTTTTTTTTTGGTTATTGTATTTGTCAATTCTGTTGATTCTTTTTTATATTTTCTAGTTCCTTATTAAAATTCTGTATTATTCTTTTCCCTAATTCAGTTAGCATTATTCTTACTTCTGTTTTTATTATCTTTTAAATTGTCTATTTCATTATTTGTTTTTTCAGGGATATTCTCTTGCTGTTTCAATTGAGACCAGTTCCTCTGCCTTGGTGTTTTGTTTCACTTTCTCTGTCTCCTAGTTTAGGTGAAATAGTTACCTATTGTGGTCCTAAAGGGGCATCCTTACCTACACAGTCTACATGTGCCCAGTGGCTTTTTTTATTTGACCTGAACAGAAGTCATATTTCTCATCAGGGTGTGCTGGCAGCTACCACCCAGGAGGTGGTGTTGGAGGTGAAGGGGCTGTGTATTGAGCTAGGTTTGAGGAGAGTCTTCCAGTCTGCTTAGGTGCTATCACCACCCTATTGAGGGCAGGGTCAGATTCCAAATTGCTGGAGCAGAAGCCCTGAGATTTGGGTCTGAGCTAGCTCTGTTCTCTTTATATTTGTGCTCTTCCCTCTCCCAATACCAGTACCTTTAACTGGAAGAGGAACAATGCTGAAGCCTGTACAGGCTGTTGGCTCATCATAGTATATGGACTGATGTGGGCTGGCCATGGATGGAGGTCCAAACTGCTTCCAATGTGCTACTAGTCTGAACTCCATGAACAATAGCCCTGCTCCTCTGAGTCTCCTTTGCAGGGCCCTTGTGGTCTTTTCAAGCTTATCAGCGTGTGAGCTATGGCAGTCCAGCTACTGACAGAGATTGGGACCTTCCCTAACATACTGCCTGTGTAAGAGCCAGCAATGGCCACCCTCAGTACACTTGGATGCAGCCCTGAGTCTGAGTTGTTTGTGTCCCATTGCTGAGCTTTCTCTCTGTCAGTGGCAGCCCTCGCTTTCCTGCAAGTGGAAGCTAGCAAAACTGGAGATTTCACTGAGCTCAGGCTGAGGCTTGTGCTGTTGTAGTCATGAGAAACTGGCAGCCACTGGAGCAGTGCTCCATCTACCCTCATCTCCCTGTCTCAGGAGCAAGCAAGCACTCATGTGCTCCTCACAGGAGGAGCCCAGTCTTCTCATAGTCCTCCTGTTAGTTCCCACGGCTGCCCAACCAGCAAAGTGGGTTTATCTTCTCTGTGTTGGACCCAAGGATCAGAGCAATCCAACATGTGGCTTGGGTTGCTCACTCCCCAGGGTAGACTCCACTCGTTTCTCCTTGTTCTTCTGAGTCCTGCTCCAGGAACACAGGTTCTGACCTGATCGCTTCTTTTCTCTTCCTACCTGATTCCTTTTGGAACTTTCTTTCACCTTGAATGTCCTTGAGTCTTTCTGCCAATATCCAGTTAGTTTTCATTGAGAATTATTCCACATATAGATGTATTTTTGATGTGTTCATGGGAATGGTAAATTACATGTCATACTTCACCATCTTTTTTTTCTTTCTTTTTCAATTGTCTCATTCAACATTTTATTGTTGTCTTAATTTTTATTTTTTATTGACATATAGTTGATTTACAGTGTTTCAGGTGTACAGCAGTGATTCAGTTACATATATATATATATATATATATATACACACACATATTTACATATATACATATTATTTTTCAAATTCTTTTCCATTAAAGGTTATTACAAGATAATGAATGTAGTTCCCTGGACTATATAGTAAGTCCTTGCTGTTCAACTGTTTTGTAAATAGTAGTGCATATTTATTAAACTCAAATCCCCTACTTTACCATCCTCTGTCACAATTTTAAATTGAAGAGTTAAGCAACTTGCCGAAGGCTGACCAGCTAGTGAACAGCAAAACCCACTGGTTTGGGATTTCTTTGGAAGGAATGATGCTGAAGCTGAAACTCCAGTACTTTGGCCACCTCATGCAAAGAGTTGACTCATTGGAAAAGACTCTGATGCTGGGAAGGATTGGGGGCAGGAGGAGAAGGGGACGACAGAGGATGAGATGGCTGGATGGCATCACTGACTTGATGGACATGAGTCTGAGTGAACTCCGGGAGTTGGTGATGGACAGGGAGGCCTGGCGTGCTGCGATTCACGGGGTCTCAAAGAGTCGGACATGACTGAGCAACTGAACTGAACTGAATTGAGTAAAGGGTCCTTGAACGGTAGTTATAAAGCTGTACCATTTCTGGACATGAAGATAGCATCATTTTCTATTTCTAGAGTGCAAGATAATATCCAGGGCAACATTGTGTTCCTGTTTGAAGATCAGAAATTATATTTGAAGGAAAGCATCCATCATGGAAAGAAAACAGGCTATTGCTAGTAGATTAAAAAGTGTTGCACAAAAACATGTTAGGTTGTTTCTATGAATGACAAATCTCAAGAACTGAAAGGGATCACATTCATATATCTTATGCGTTATGTGTCTCACATGTATATATGGAAATTAGCAAATATTACTGCTTTTAATTCAAGTATATATAGAAATTAACATATATTACTGCTTTTAATTTTACCGTTCATGTTCCAAGTTAGCAGGCCTTCAAGCTATTCTTTGATGAAAGCTAAGCACCTTTTTGTTAGAAATAAATTATCTGAAAAGTGATATAGGAGATACAGAGACATAAAACTGCGAAGGATAGTAAAGTTACAGAACATAAGGAAAATTAAAAAGCAAAACTGAGAAGTACTTGAGACACATATTTCTTTCTGTGTCTCTTTTGGCAGAATGAGAATTAAGATTTTCTAAGTTATATACCATAGCAATTAATGATTATGTTTGGTATACACATTAATGGTATGACTTCTTTTTAAAGATAACAGCTAATTCTTTTGCAATGATTTTTTTCACTTATGGGACTATTTTCAAAATATGAAGTAAATCAAAATTACATTATTATTTTAGTGAGGGATTTTATCTCTTATCTTAGAAGACTAATCTTAAGCAAGGACAATGAGATTTGATGAATGTATTTTTAATGATGTGCTTGGAAAAATTATTTAATACATGTTATTTAAACTTCTGAATATGTTTCAGTCTGGTTTGTCAAAACAAATATATGCTTTTTCTAGAAAATGAATGTATTTCAGTGTAAAGCTTCTCATCTAAAATTGTATTAGAAAAGAAAAAAATGAAAATAATATCTATGATAAATATACTATTTAGCATCAAGTAGATGTTAATGATTTGAGAGGCTCCTTAATATAACTGACTTTCTTATTTAAATGCAATTCTGTATTTTTATTTCTAAGACATACATAATGTTAAATTACTCTAAATTTTTTGCTGTTTTTCATTGTAAATATATAATTACATACATTTCAGAATATTTATATAGTAATGTAAGTATTATAAGGGCTTGAATGAGGATTCAAATGAAATAGACTATACATAAAAGCATAAGCAGACTTTAAAATTCTGTTTCATTAATAACAGCTTACTGGGATAGGCAATAGTTTGTGGTCAATTATGACTGGAGATGATTCCTTCCATAAACCAAAGATAGATATATACAAAGAGAAGGAAGTATGGAGGGGAAACATTTTGAATATATTGATTTCTAGATGTCTATGAAACATAAAGGTGGAATGGTTCAGTAGGTTAAGGAAAACATAGGTCTGTAACTCATGGGTGTAGTTTGATAAAGGGATAGATTTGAGATTAGCCAACATGTGGAAATTGAAGTGTAGGTTGCCTGTTTCAGGTTTTGTAATTTTTAAAGTGTGTCCTGCATAAAACACAGGAGAGCAAAAGAATGGAGCCTCCTGCACTGAATAATTACCAGTGGAAGCTGGTAATATCTAAAAACTAGCAGGAAGAAAATGGGCTTATAAAAAGAGATGGATATTAGATTGAGGAAAAGGGATAGATAAGGGAATCAAGGGGCTCAGTAGCACCATGGAAGAGTAGCTATATTAAATACACAGAAAGGAGAGTTAGGAGAGGCTCTTTCACACAGTGAGGTTAGTTAATCTAGATGATGGATGCTAAGGTTCAAGTTGTGCCATGCTGCCCCCGTATATATTGAAGAAATGATATCAAGGATCTTAGAGTCTAAGATGTTGGAAATACTATCTGATTGGGACATACATAACAGTAAAGGGAAGACATTAGGGTGTAGAGGGAGATTTTGAAATAGAAATCAGTCAGTGAATTGAAGTCAGTAATGAAAATGAGGAGGCTTCTTATTTGCTGGCACTGACTGTCCCTTTGTACTATAGTCTGAAGTCAGGAAGGTTGATTCCTTCAGCTCCATTCTTTCTCAGGATTGCTTAGGCTATTCAGGGTTTTTCGTCTTTCCATACAAATTGTGAAATTTGGGGCCTGAGACTTTATTTCAAAAATATGTTGAATAGGTAGAAAAGGAGAGATGAATAAGGAAAAATACTATTTTAGATACCATACCTCATTTGAATCACTATATATTTCTTAACATCAGTTAATCATGACAATTTTAACTAGTATATAATTCATCAGAAGCAAGTGCAAGAGATATTCCACCTTATTTTCTTCAGATAACTATCCAGTTCATCATATAGATGTTGACACAATATTAGACTTCAGAGAGACGTTGGGAGTTGTGATTCTCAGACATTAGATGTGTGAGTGAGGTTGATAGCTGAGAAAAGGGGGAAAGAAGAGATGTCCCAATATATTTTATAAATGCTCAAAAATGAGGAAAAGAATTTGAGTCACCCTTCAGAGGAAGTATCACCATGGTGGTATGCTCACCATTCTGCGGCGCAAGGACGAGGTCCAGACCGACGGGTGGTGGGCTCGCCTCGGGGACCGGGAGGGCTACGTGCCCAGGAACCTGCTGGGGTTGTATCCACGGATCAAACCCCGACAGTGGACGCTGGCCTGAGCCCCCCTGCAGAACCGCACAGGCTCGCCGGCGGCGGGGAGCGGCTCGGGCTGACTCGGCCGTCTCCCGGCAGTGGACGCTGGACGCAGCTTCAGGGGCTCCCGCAGCAGACCGTGTCCGCGCTGTGAGGGCCCCCGGGTGAGGGCCTGCCCTCGGCTCAGAGAGAGGCCTTCACCTCCGAGGAGACTGAATTTTGCCAATTACTGTAAATCCAAATAAATACCCAGCTTTCTAAACCAACCACCCTTGTTGCCAATAGGAAGCCCTGTCGTTGACCCTCGATTGGTTGCCGATGAAGACGATGCTCTTATGGACGTGGGCCCCAAAGCCCCCTCACCCCTGGTGTTGCCCCAGCTCCCCGCCCACCCCCAGAGAGCCTGCCTGCTGTGAGGTGCGCGCCTCGCGGGAGCCCCGCCCTCCTGTGCATCGGAAGTCAGAAGCCCGGCGCCATCCTCGCGTGCCTTTCTTCTCTTCATCACCAAAGGAGCCGTGTGTGGAGGCCTGTCTAGCGGGGGTGTCTGAGGTGTGGGCTCCTTTCCCATTCCAGGCCTCAGTCTAGGTCCCAGCAGGCCACAGGCACAAGGAGCCTTAGGACCAAGTGACACCACAGGGTCAGAAGTTTCAACACGGCGCCGCCTTCCTGCAGCCTCCAGCTGCCCCAGTGACCTTGCCCCACCCGGCGCTGTGAAGGCCCGGGCGGGGAGCGGGTGGATGGGGGACGCCCGCCCGTGCGTCTCTGGGCAGGGCCCAGACTCCCCGGTTCCGGTCCCAGACTTAACAGTGAGGCGCTTTCCCGAGATTTGAACAGGCGTTTGTATACCAAAAGTATTTTTTTGACTAAACCACTCGAAACTATCAGAACCATATTGAATTTTTTTTTTTCTCATTAAAGTGTAGGCCCTGAGCTTTATTTTCCAAAAATATAAAAAATAAAAAATCCTCAAAGAGAAAGAAGGAGCCAACTTCATCCTACTTAACTTTTCTTTTTAAGAAAACAGTCTTTTGGACTCTGTGGGAGAGGGAGAGGGTGGGGTGATTTGGGAGAGTGGCATTGAAACATGTATAATATCATATAAGAAATGAATTGCCGGTCTAGGTTCCATGCAGGATACAGGATGCCTGGGGCTGGCGCACTGAGACGACCCAGAGGGATGGTCTGGGGAGGGAGGTGGGAGGGGGGTTTAGGATTGGGAACACGCGTACACCCGTGGCGGATTCATGTTGATGTATGGCAAAACCAATACAGTATTGTAATGTAAAATAAAGTAAAATTTAAAAAAAAAAAGTAAAGATAACCTTCCCTTTGACCCGCTGTTTGTCAGGGTTGTGTCTCCAGTCCTGTCTGGAGGGTGTGTTCTGGGCGGAGGTGCCATCTGCATGGAACTTCTCACCAAGGAGGGCTGGAGCAGTGCCTACTCAATAGAGACAGTGATCATGCAGAGCAGCGCCACACTGGGGAAGGGGAAAGCACGAGTGCAGTTTAGAGCCAACAAATCTCAATGCAGTCTGACGAGAGCACAGCAGTCCTACCAATCCTTGGTGCAGATCCACGAAAAACATTGCTGGTGCACACCCCCGAAGGACACACACACACACACACACACACACACACACACACACACACAGAACTGTTTCAAGTACTTAAGACTGACTTACAGACCAACCAACCACCTGGCTGGAACCCTTGCTAGCAGGCATTCTTATAAAAGAAACTTTCAAGCCTCCTTATATTGCTGGAAACGCAGCTGTGCTCCAGACTAGAGCCTCCTTGCCTATGCTATGGATTTTTATTTTCTCTTATTTCATGAACACTGCTTTTTTTGGTTACAGTGTATGATGGATGTGTATGGAAAAAAAAAGTATCTTTGGGAAAACAATTACAGTTTGTTAATTTGAAAAAAAGAAAGTCATTTATCTTCAGCTTATCCCATCTATCAACATTCATTAAATTGGCCAAATATACAGATATGTCAGTCAACTGTCATCAACATTGTTAAATTGTTTTGTTACTTTGCATCAGTGAGGTGATTCTTCATCTTGAGAATCTTAGTTTGATTTCTGCGTTAGTAAACACTGATACTGTACCATTTTGGAGGGGGATACACACACACATACATAGTCCTCTATTCAAATGAATTTTCAATGAAAAAAAAAACAAACTCCAGTTCCATCTCAGGTCTGGCTAGTCTCTTAAAATTTGTTGCACTGAAATAAAACCTGAAAAGACTATATAAAACAATCACCAGATAATGGCATCATTTCTAGAGTATCTAATGCATGAAATGCCTAAACTTATGTTGAAAAGCTGTCAAGATAATTTAAAACTTTAGTTGTAAATCAAGATCCAGAGTTCTGTTTATAAATATGTGGAGAGAACACTACTTATTTTCTTCCATCACACAGGAGAAATAAAAGTCATTTAGAAAGCTTTTTGCTAAGGCAAGTGCTATAGACAACATCAAAGAACAGCTATTCTTAGGGTAACCCTGTGAGGTCCTTCTAGGTCTATAATTCACTCTCCAAAAACCCCAAAACCTAGGATGTGTATATTAATATTATGATATCTGTGTCAGCATGACAAGGACAAAAAAGGTTGATTATCATCTGTGATTTATATGCAGAGAAAGCCACCCAGAGCAATTATACTGTTTTGAGACAATCTGCTCTTCAACAGTTTTAACCAGATTTACTAGACATAAACATTCCATTTGTCACACTGTGTCCAATAATACTTTAAAATCATGATTCCAACAATTAAGATATTACCTCCACCTCATAATTTTCAAAGTGATATGTTAGTAAATATAAGGCAGGAAAGAAAAATAAACATGGTTATCATGTAAATGGACAACTGGTTTTCTAAATGCTTTGTTTAATATTTTGGAACATAAATGAGCTCATAACTATCTGAAAACCTTGATTTGTTCTCTTTCCAAAATATTTTCTCCTGGTATGATTTCTTAGCTAAGTTTAGCATTTTTTATTTTCCCCCACATACTAAAAGCTAAAAGTGACCATTTTTTAGTGAATCATTATTTTGAAGTTAGACTGAACATTTATGATAGTGAAGAGGAAACAAAAATTGGATAATCTTTCAGGTTTGATACTTTTCAAATTTGCTTTTCCACTCAAGTGAGCTAAATTGGCAAGTGGGAAAAAGATCGATCTAAAACATTTTATAAAATGAAAGCATTTCTGAGAGTAACTATTAGAAATTTTTGGTGCTAAACGGAATCATCTTTAAGTATTGTTTACTGAGTACTTAGGACATATGTTATGGTATAAGCCTGTAAAAGATAGTTTTTAAAGAAGCTCTGTAAGAGTTTACAATCTAAAAGGGAAAGTAGTCAACATTGATAGAGTACTTAGTCTATGGCAGGCACCAATTTAAGCACTTTACAAATATTAATATGTTTAATCATTGTAATAAACCTAAGATGCAAGTATTATTATTCACATTTTAGAAACTAAGGACAAAGAGGTACAGATAGTTTGAGTGACTTGCTCAAGGACACTAACTGTGTTAACATTTAGCCAGCCAATGAGGTTACTGCAAGACTTTGAGAGCATAATTTTTTCACCTTTCTCAATTGGAAACAAAGTGAGAAAGAGATGTTAGAGTCAAATGGCCAAAACTTAGCCTGTTACTTATAATGCCTATGGTGAAGAACAGGAACATTAAGTTTGTTCGCCAAGTATTTTTTGCCAAAATTTTGCTTGTTTGCCAAAAATTTTAACCCTAAATTGGACACAATAGTCTAGTCACTGTCCCTGGCAGTGGTTTAAAAATCAATGATTTCCAGGATCATCTGCCTAAAAATATGTCATAAAAGAGCAGAACAGAACATAGGTTCTTTGCAGGAAGATAGATTAGATAGAAGAAAAAAGAACAAAAAGAAAAGAGAGAGAGGGCACACATGCTACCATCTTCCAGTGTTAGTTTCTTATTTCTCTAAAGGGAAAGTGAAAGTCAGTTGTGTCCAACTCTTTGTGACCCCATGGACTGTAACCTGCCAGGTTTCTCTGTCCATGGAGTTCTCCAGGCAAGAATACTGGAGTGGGTAGCCATTCCCTTCTCCAGGGGATCTTCCTGACCCAGGGATTGAATCTGGGTCTCTCGCATTGCAGGCAGAACTTTTCACCATCTGAGCCACCAGGGAAGCCCTATTTCTGTAAAAATCACCACAAATTTATTAGATTAACACATTACCTATTTGTTATCTTACAGTTCTGGAGTGCAGAGTTCCTAGAATCAAGGTGTTGGCAAGGCTGTGTTCTTTGCGGAGGCTCTAGGGAGAATACGTGTCCTTACACTTACTAGCTTCTACAGGCCACATGCATGCTTTAGCTCATGGCCCTCTTCCTTCAGCTTCAGAAATTCATCATTCCATCCTCTACCACTTTTGTCATGTTGTGTTCTGCCTTTTTGACACATCTTGCATGCCTTTTATGAGGACCTTTGTGATTTATATTAAACTAACCAGAATCATCCAGGATGGTTTTCCCATCTCAAGATTCTTAATTATATCTCAACATATATGTCAAGTGCCTTTTGACATATAAGGCAACACACTCATAATTTCCAGGGACTAGAATGTGAATATGTTTGGAAGGAATTGTTACATCTAACACATCTCCTCAAATTCACCACTGGGAAGGAGTAAATAAAAGAGAAATAGAGTAAAAATTATGACCCTAGTGTGACTTCTTTCAGATGGCATCATAATATTAGGAAAAAGAGACTCCCTCTGTCCCTGGTCAGCATTTTGTAGTGTGTGGTTCCTTTCTCAGTGGATTTAACCAGTAATGTCATCTTTAATCAAAGCTAGTATTGTTTCTCTCAGAACAGGAAGTCATGAGTAGCTTTTATTTTATTAACCAGTTCCCCATTGCCAGCTAAGTTGCTTTATGTACCTTTCGGGGACTATTTACATATTCCATATTAAAAGTGAGCTATTGAAGTTTTCAGGTATTATAATTGAATTGTGTATTCACCCTTCTTAATTCTGTGAGGTTTTGCTTCATACATTTTTGTTTTCTGTTAAGTCCATGTATGCCCATGATAGCTATACTTTCATGATGGATTGACCCTTTTCACATTATATAATATTTTATTTATCTCTCTCTAGTAAAAATAGTTACAATTTGCTGAATGCTTATTATGTTCCAGACACAGTTCTAAGCAAGTATTATTTGTTGTTCATGTACAATTGCATCATATTGAAATTATTAAACAGATTCTATTTTTTTATTAATTTCTTATAGAAAAATAACTTTCAGTGGCATTTTTATTCTTTGAGTATTGAGGACAATATTTAATGTTTCCTTGTGCTGAAGTATTTTTCATATGCCTCATTTTGGATGATTTAGTGTATTTATTTACTGATTGTTGGACAATCTGAGGTCTATTCCATACCCATGTTTGCTATCAAGATTTAGGCTTCTCTTAAGCCTTGATCACTTTTATCTTCCATATTTGCATTAGTCCCAGTTCACCTTAAAATACAGGAATTTAATGATAAGAAGCATTTCAAAACCATTTCCATAAAAAATACTTCAAATAGAGTACTTTTGCTTGTTCAGCAAAGCTCTTTTCTGATAGATTTGATCACTAAAAGCTGCCCAGATTGAACAAACAAGATCTACATTTCTCATCAAGTTCTATTATCAGTTGTATTTCTTTTATTCTTTCTAAACTATGAAACTTTAAGAATCAGCATTTCATGTCCCTCATTCTCTTAAAATATGAGTAACATCACAAATCTACTTTTAATTTCTTATGTGTATGTGTATGCATGCATGTATATTGCAATCTAAAGGTGAATACTGATGTAGAGATTTTGATGGATGTCAAATGGAGGAGAGTAGAGAAAAGTATATTATTCTTATTGAATTAAAATGAAGGAAAGGGATGGTTGTTCAGTTCTCTGATGATTCTACGACTATAAGCTGGGAAATTCAGGTGGTGGAAACCAAGTTTCCCAGTAAGACTTTTTCAATTTTGACAGTTCTGAAGCATCTCAGGGTTTAGTTCCGTGCATCTACTGCTTGGTGAACTGTTCGCTAATAGTTACTTTCAGGTTGATTTTTTTTTTTTTTTCCCAAAAATCTTTTGCAATTTTGTCTTGGTCTGTCCTTTATAGTTACCTTTTTCTGTTTCTTTTTATTTGAATTTTATTTCTTTGTTGATTCATCACCTATTTTCCATCAAGATGACCTTTTTAAAAAAAGTGGAAACTTTTTACATATTAGCTCTTTGTGATATGGGTTGCACTTTTTTTTTTTAATTGGAGAATAATTGCTTTACCGTGTTGTGCTGGTTTCTGCTGTTCAACAGCATGAATCAGTTCTAGGTATACATATAATTCCTCCCTCTAGAGCCTCCCTCACACATCTGATCCTGCTCCTCTAGGTTTGCACAGAGCACCAAGCTGAACTCTTTGTGTTATACAGCTGCTTTCTGTTAGATATGTATTTTATACTTGGTAGTGTACATATGTCAGTGCTACTCTTTCAATTCATCCCACCCTCTCCTCACTTCACTGTGTTCACAAGTCTGTTCTCTACATCTGTGTCTCTATTGCTACCCCACAAAAAGGTTTATCAGTATCATTTTTATAGATTCTAAATGTACATATGCATTCATATATGATTTTTTTTTCTCTTTCTGACTTACTTCACTCTGTTTAACAGGCTATAGGTTTATCTACCTCACTACAAGGGACTCAAGTTCATTGTTTTTATGGCTTAATAATATTCCATTGTATATATGTACCACAACTTCTTTATCCATTCATCTGTTGATAGATATGTAGGTTACGTCCATGTCCTGGCTATTGTAAATAGTGCTGCTATGAACATTGGGATACAGGGGTCTTTTTAATTATAGTTTTCTGAGGGTATATGCCTAGTACTACTTCCTAACATCATGCTGTACTGTGCTTAGTCTCTCAATTATGTCTGACTCTTTGCAACCCCGTAGACTGTAGCCCACCAGGCTCCTCTGTCCATGGGGATTCTCCTGGCAAGAATACTAGAATGGGTTGTCATGCCCTCCTCTAGGGGATCTTCCCAACCCAAGGATTGAATCCAGGTCTCCTGCATTGCAGGTGGATTCTTTACTATCTGAGCCACCAGGAAAGCCCATGAATACTGGAATGAGTAGCCTGTCCCTTCTCCAGGCGATCTTCCTGACCCAGGAATTGAACTGGAGTCTCCTTCATTGCAAATGGATTCTTTACCAACTTAGCTACCAGGGAAGCTCTCCTTACACCATACACAAAGATAAACTCAAAATGGATTAAAGGCCTAAATGTAAAGCCAAATACTATAAAACTCATAGAGGAAAACATAGAACATTCTCTGACATAAATCTCAGCAAGATCCTCTTTCACCCATCTCCTGGAGTAATGGATATAAAACAAAACTAAACAAATGGGACCTAATTAAACTTAAAAGCTTTGCACAGCAAAGGAAACTATAAATAAATTGAAAAGGCAGCCCTCAGAATGGGAGAGGATAATTGTAAATGTAGCAACTGACAAAGGATTAATCTCCAAAATATACAAGCAGCTCATGTAGCTCAGTATCAGGAAAACAAACAACCCAATCAAAAAATAGGTGGAAGACCTAAACAGACATTTCTCCAAACTGGCTAATAAACACATGAAAAGATGCTCAACATCACTCATTGTTAGAGAAATGCAAGTCGAAACTACAAGGAGGCTTCACCCTGCACAGGTCAGAATGGCCATCATGAAGAAACCTACAAACAATACATGATAGGGAGAGTGTGGGGAAAATGGAACCCTCTTGCACTGTTGATAAGAATATAAACTGATACAGCCACTGTAGAGAACAGTGTGGAGATTTCTTAAAAAACTAGGAATAAAACTACCCTGGTGGTGGTGGTGGTGGTTTAGGTGCTAAATTGTGTCTGACTCTTGCCACCACCATTGGACTGTAGCCCACCAGGCTTCTCTGTCCATGGGATTTCTCAGGCAAGAATACTGGAGAGAGTTGCCATTTCTTTCTCCAGAGGATCTTCATGACCCAGGGATCAAACCAGGGTCTCCTGCACTTCAGATAGATTCTTTACCAACTGAGCCACCATGGAAGCCCCAAACTACCATATCACCCAGCAATTTCACTACTGGTCATATACTTTTTGTAGTTATTTTTATGAACAGATTCATGAAGCATTTTGTCACCTTTTTCAAGATTCCAAAATTATTAATTTCCATGCTCAATTTTACAGTTAATTTTGATTACTTTCTCTGTCACCCGGTCGTGTCCAACTCTTTGCGACCCCATGGACTAGTAGCCTACCAGGCTCCTCTCTCCATGGGATTCTCCAGGCAAGAGTACTGGAGTGGGTTGCCATTTCCTTCTCCAGGGGATCTTCCCAACCCAGGGATCGAACCCGGGTCTCCTGTATTCCAGGCAGATGCTTTAACCTCTGAGCCACCGGGTAAGCCTGATAATAAATATATAAACTATATATGATTTATAGGTCCATCTAGTCAAGGCTATGGTTTTTCCAGTGGTCATGTATGGATGTGAGAGTTGGACTATGAAGAAAGCTGAGTGCCAAAGAATTGATGCTTTTGAACTGTGGTGTTGGAGAAGACTCTTGAGAGTCCCTTGGACTGCAAGGAGATCCAACCAGTCCATTCTAAAGGAGATCAGTCTTGGGTGTTCTTTGGAAGGAATGATGCTAAAGCTGAAACTCCAGTACTTTGGCCACCTCATGTAAAGAGTTGACTCATTGGAAAAGACCCTGTAGCTGGGAGGGCTTGAGGGCAGGAGGAGAAGGGGACTACAGAGGATGAGATGGCTGGATGGCATAACTGACTCGATGGACATGGGTTTGTGTGAACTCTGTGAGTTGGTGATGGACAGGGAGGCCTGGCATGCTGCGATTCATGGGGTCGCAAAGAGTCAGACATGACTGAGCGACTGAACTGAACTGAATATAAAATAATTTTATTTTATACATTTAGAACACAGAGAAAAAATTTATAAATACACTTATAACTCCTAATTCAGTACTTTTGGCAACTAAATAGAGTATATAATTTTAAATAAAGTAGGTCAAATTCACTAGGAAATTACTGTCTGTTTTACCTAGACTAAGAAACCCTAAATTATCTTTTTTGTATTTCTCAGTGTTCTTTATTTTTAAAAAAGAGTGATTCTTTTCATCATACTGCAGTATGCTGCTTTCTATTATGTATTATTTTTTGTGTTGCAGAACAATAAAGCAACATTTGTCAGCAAACATTCATATGCCTGCTTCTGCCTCTGTCTTCTTTTCAGTACTGAAATCATCCAGAGAAAATAGACTCCAGGGAGAAAGTAAACAAATTATAGAGGAATGACACAATTCCGCAGTGCAAGTTGGCAGCATGGATTCTACATGCCAGGCTTATTACAGTCTGGTGAGAAATTGTAAAGGAGCCATTATGCCTGGTCAAGGGTAGCATGAGCAGCATGTGAAAGGTTGATAGTCAGCCCAGACAAATTGAACTTACTATTTTATTTAAAAATAGCATTGATCATAGCAAGAGTAGATTTTCAGAGGGTTAGTATATAGGATTGTCCCTTTATTTTGCTGAATTTGAATATATATCATTTACCCTATACTGGGCAAGAGCAAAAACAAAACAAAACAAAAAATGAAAGAATCTAGATTACAAATCATAAGCTCTGGATTTGAGTCCCAGATCTCATATTACTAAGGAAAATAGATGGGCAATGTAACCCTTCTTGATATCCAGATCTCTGTGTTTAATAATGAAAATACAGATGCCATATCATTGTGAAGATGAAAAATGAGACAATATACCTAAAACTCCCAGATGATAACGGAAATAAAGACCAAAGTACTATTTGAGTTCCATCATGGCTGTGGAGCTATTGGCACAGAAAACATGCAAGAATGAATATGAATATGGGCAAATCACACAGTGCTGTTGGAAGAAAATAGACATTTAAAGTCATTTGGATTTATTTAAATTATAGGTCATATTAATAGAAATGCAGCAAATAAATTTGGGAAGGAATACTGGTCTAGATCATGAGTGCCCTTGAGTGTTAGACTAAATAATACTGATTTCATTCCATGGGAAATGAAAAATGGAAAGCTATTCTGAAGAAAATGGAAAGTGAAAACTGGTATGATAAATAGGAGGTTAAAATGATCCAAAACAGTTTGAGGGTGAAAAGGTTATGTTTGAGGCAAGGAAAGTTCGAGTTATCTTATAGTTTGAAGCAAGGAAAGTTCAAGTTATCTTATAATACAAGTGGGAATGGAGGTTTGAGAAAAATACTAAGTTTGGAACTCAACTAGGATAATCATACTCATTTATTAGGTAATTACTCAGTGCCAAGAATATCACATATATAATTAAATCTTATCTTCATGACAAGTCTAAGACAAGAGCTGTGGCTCTATTTCAAGGAAAGAACTGAAACCAAAGACCACACAGCTGGGGACGCAGGGGAGCAGAGATTTGAACCACATCGTCTCTCTCCAAGGCTGGTACTCAGCAGCTGTGCTATTTTAGAACCCCATCACTCACAGGGTAGCATGTGAAAGGCAGAATTCTAACATCACAGCAGAAGTGTTCCAGCCTTAGTGACTGAGAAAATGCAAATGGCAATTACAGAAAAAATGATATGGTGGAATAAAGGGAGACAAAGTGAGTCTGGTTTTGACATTTTGAGTTTTAGTCCTTTTGGATTATAAAAGTGGTGATGTCCAGCAAGCAGATGGAAATGCAGGATGAACTAGGGAAGGATATGGAGAGACATGCTTTAGAGTTTTCCAAAAGGGGGTGATGGACGACTCCAGGAAAGGGCTTGACAAGAGACAGTGAATGCGGGAAATGCAGGCCAAGGGAAGGTCCCTGTGAAAAATCAGGAAGGCAATTATAATTTCAGCACAGAACATAAATATAATTTCATATCAGAGAATTTAAAGATCTTCTAGAGTAGCAATTCTCTCCTGCTTGGAAAAGCCACTGCATTGAAGGGCACCGTAAGCCTGTAAATCAATTAAACTCGAATTACCCAAAGTCAAACAGCATCTGTTCCCATCATGACATAAAACCTGCTAAGATGAAGAATCTCTGACAAGAATAAGTTAAATTTTTTATAAGTTACTCTTCCAGTGAGCTGTTTTTCTTCACATAGTTTCAATAACATCCATGCAGACCTGGTGCTTGGAAGTGTCCTTAGAGATCACCTGGTCTAACATCTTTATTTTAAAAATGAAAAATCTAAGGCTTAGAGAAGGGACCCCAGGTCACGAAGCTCGTTTTTCCATAAATGGGTTCATTTATATTTACACTCACTAAATGTTTGGGGATCAAGCAAACTGTATTTCATGATGATACCTCCCTGAGAGTATTACTAAGAAGTACTTTATATAATGTGTGAGCACAAAGTTTATTGAGTCTTTAATTTGTGTATATTTTTCTCTCCCTTTACAAAGAATGAAGCTATCATTTTGGTTTGTTTGTTTCCCCCAAGGACATCTTGGTTGCAGGGATGAAAGCAGAGATTGCCTACAAACAAATGTTTTCATGTCTTTTAAGAATATTTTGAGAGAAGGGGAAAATGAAGCCTTGTAGGGGAAAAAATGACAAGGAGATGAGGGTGAGAGAAACAAGCACTGAATTTTCTGCTGCCAACTTCTCTTTTGCCTTCAATCTTTCCCAGAAACAGGGTCTTCTCCAAAAAATAATCTCTCTTCATAGATGTCCAAAGTATTGGAGTTTCAGCTTCAGCAACAGACCTTCCATTAAATATAGGGTTGATTTCCTTTATGATTGACTGGTTTGGTCTTTTTTCAGTTCAAGGGACTCTCAAGTCTTCTCCAGCACCATAATTTGAAAGCATCCATTCTTCATTTCTCAACCATTGTTATATTTTACAGTTCTTTATTTTACCACAGTTGTTCTCTGCTCTTTTTCTTCAGATATCTCACCCTCTATACTTATTATTCCATAATCTAGGAACAGAAGTTATCTTTATAAATCTCATGTTTTTCTTCAAAAGAATTCTAAAGTACAATAGTATTCATAAGGAATGACATAGAGTCTGAAGAAAATGTGTTCGTAGCACTTCCTTTGTTTTTGACGGAACTCTAATTTTAATTGTAACATTTTATGAAATGTATTAATAGCATTAATATTCCTCCCAAATATTCAGGGAAATTTATATTTTAGGAAAGTAACCCATGTACTGTGGTAACAAATAGCCATACCCAGAATTGCAAGCACATCTGTTCAGGAGGAACAGGAAAGCAAGATACATACAAGTCAGTTCCTGTAAGGTGTCAAAGCAGCGATGTAACCAACTTCCTCTGAGTTAGGTAAGCTGAATTAATAGATATACATAATAAATGGTAACAGTTTGGAAGAAAAATATAATACTTTTAAAAGTGTCTACAAAGACAGTTTTGCAAAGAAGACGGGGCCAAACTAGATTTAAAAATTAATATATTAAACCAAGGACATACAAGAATGCTGAGTTTATCTTGGCACATTTAAGAGTGATTAACTTTTGTTGGACTGGTTAGAATAAATGAGTGAGGCAAAACTGATTATATTTGAATATACTTTATTCTTAGGGATTAAATCTGGTGCAGAAAATTTGAGAATCGTTCAATACTGTATAACATGGATCTTAACATAGGGTGCTTTTGGGAATCTTTTAAAAACTATAAATCCCTGGGCCTCAACTATAAACCAGTTAAACCAAAGTCTCTGGAGATGGGATCCAGAATGGGTATTTTTAAAATTCCTCAGGTCTTTCTCACATGTAGCCAGGTTGAATGCTACTGATCTTGAGATATTGAGTGGGGGATGAGGGTGGGATCACAGGCAGAATAATAGCCCTCAAAGATGTTCACAAATCAACTCCCAGAACCTATGAATGTTTTACCTTACATGACAAAAGGTACCTTACTTTACAGATATAATAAAGTAAAGCCTTTTGAGATGGGAAGGTTATTCTGGATTATTTAAGTGAGCCAGGTATAATCCAACAGAGAAGGGAATGGCAACCCACTCCAGTGTTCTTGCCTGGAGAATTCCAAGGACGGTGGAGCCGGGTGGGCTAACGTCTATGGGGTTGCACAGAATTGAACATGACTGAAGCAACTTAGCAGCAGCAGAGCAGTATAATACAAGGGCCCTTTTAAGAGGGAGGCATGTCAGAGTATTCTCTGGTGGCTCAGACAGTAAAGAATCTGCCTTCAGTGAGGGAGACAGGGTTCGATCCCTGGGTTGGGAAGATCCTCTGGAGAAGGGAATGGCAACCCACTCCAGTATTCTTGCCTGGAGAATCCCCATGGACAGAGGAGCCTGGTGGGCTACAGTCCATAGGGTCACAAAGAGCCGAACACAACGAGCGACCAACACTATTTCAGTGTCAGAGTCAGATATGCGGCCATGGAAGGAGAAGCTGGATGATGCAGGGCTGTGAATCAAGGCATACACGTGGCCTCTAGAAAAGGAAAAGAAACAGATTCTCCCCTAGAGCCTCCAGAAGCAATATTTTTCTGTTGACTCATTTTATCTCTTTTGACTACAATAAACGGTTTGCAAGATCTTAGTTCCCTGACCAGGGATTGAACCCATGCTCCTGGCAGTGAAAGCATAGAGTCCTAACCATTGAACCACCAGAGTTAGAACTGACTAACCTACTCCCATCTGCTGACTCATTTCAGACTTTTGTAAAATCATAAATATGTGTTGTTATAAGCAACTAGGTTTGTAGAATTTGTTGTAAGTAGTGAAAGACAACTAGCAAAGGTGGCTGCTTAAAATGGTGACTACCTAAAAGATCATGCTTCACAGTAAGAGAAAAATCAAGATGAATAGTTGTTGCCACCTTGGGTCCTTTGTATCACAGGTAATATACCACCTTCTCTTTTTGGATAGAGCAGAGGATTATAAATTTAAAGTTGGGGGAAAACCCTGTAATGATGTTTTTAAGTTATTTCTGTGTAATACAAATAGGTATTTGCAGGAAGAGTGTAGCTAATTGGTTGTTCCCACTTCTTGCGCTTTTTAGTCATTTTCTTTGCTATATTAGGACTTGTTTAACTCATAAACTTGTTTATGGGATAAGAAAGCTTCCCCATGATGGAAAGCAAATATACCTCCTCACCTTGCTCACAGCAGGTTTTGAGAAGCTGTGTTTTTAGGGGACAATCCTTCTTTAACTTAAAATCAAAGCAGAGCTAGTTCTCAGTTGTTAGTAATGACATTGAACTCCACATACAGCACCAGGAGGACTGTGAACAGAATGAAGAGCAGAAGGGTTTTATGTAGAGACCGGTGAAGGTGTAGGAAAAAATACATAATGGAGAAAAGACAGATATGATACAGAAACTCAAGGTTCACTAACCAAGCTATTGGTCCAAAAGATGGGGCTTTTGCATAGGAAATAGCATATGTATTTCCTGTAGAAGGACCATACCTAGGTTTCTAGTAACTTGCTGAGCAACCTTCATTAATAGATTCATCTTGTTGTGTTATGTACAAGGCCTTCATGTACCTCAATTTTTGTGTTTTCTAATGAGCTATCAGTCTTTATGCTGGTCAGTATTCTGAACTAATTGTGTCTGAAGATCTCTAAACTATTCTCATGTGTGGGAGCACTGATAAACTAGAGGGATTTTGAACTTGAATTAGAGGATTTTTTTTTTTACCTTTTAGTAGGGATTAAACAGAGCCTGCTAGGTATAGAAATATAATAGGTACAGATGTTGGTATAGGCATAGATATTTATTTATAACTTTATCTAGATGCTTTTGAACTGTGGTGTTGGAGAAGACTTTTGAGAGTCCCTTGGACTGCAAGGAGATCCAACCAGTCCATTCTAAAGGAGATCAGCCCTGGATGTTTTGGAAGGAATGATGGTAAAGCTGAAACTCCAGTACTTTGGCCACCTCATGCGAAGAGTTGACTCATTAGAAAATATTCTGATGCTGGGAGGGATTGAGGGCAGGAGGAGAAGGGAACGACAGAGGATGAGATGGCTGGATGGCATAACTGACTTGATGGATATGGATTTGTGTGAACTCTGGGAGCTGGTGATAGATAGGGAGGCCTGGGGTGCTGCAATTCATGGGGTCGCAAACAGTCGGACATGACTGAGTGACTGAACTGAACTGAGATCTGTATTTATGCTAAAATATATAATGTACATGGTTTATATTAAAATAAATTTAAAATTTTATAAAAAGTCTTATTCAGGTGGCATAGTCTTTCTCCAGAATCCTTAGTCTATATTGTTATTGTCATACTGAGGGTTGTTACAAACTCTATATGATATTGTTTTCTACCACAGGCATTACTTATGCTTAGAATCTACTGTGTCCTGTGAATCCCATTCAGCTTTGCACAGGTTTTTCATGTCACTAGGTATATATGGTTTAACGATGGAATATGGTAGAAGGCATAGACTATACTAACCCTACAACCCGAGTAAACCTATTGACCTATCAGGGGTTGAACTTTCCTTGTGTTGGGATAGAATGAGATGAAATGATCTGTCCTATATTTTATTTTATTTTTTTTTAATTTATTTATTTATTTATTTTTATTTTATTTTTTTTTTTAAATTTTAAAATCTTTAATTCTTACATGCGTTCCCAAACATGAACCCCCCTCCCACCTCCCTCCCCACAACATCTCTCTGGGTCATCCCCATGCACCTGCCCCAAGCAAGCTGCACCCTACGTCAGACATGGACTGGCGATTCAATTCTTACATGACAGTATACAAGTTAGAATTCCCATTCTCCCAAATCACCCCACCCTCTCCCTCTCCCTCTGAGTCCAAAAGTCCATTATACACATCTGTGTCTTTTTTCCTGTCTTGCATACAGGGTCGTCATTGCCATCTTCCTAAATTCCATATATATGTGTTAGTATACTGTATTGGTGTTTTTCTTTCTGGCTTACTTCACTCTGTATAATTGGCTCCAGTTTCATCCATCTCATCAGAACTGATTCAAATGAATTCTTTTTAACGGCTGAGTAATACTCCATTGTGTATATGTACCACAGCTTTCTTATCCATTCATCTGCTGATGGACATCTAGGTTGTTTCCATGTCCTGGCTATTATAAACAGTGCTGCGATGAACATTGGGGTACATGTGTCTCTTTCAATTCTGGTTTCCTCCGTGTGTATGCCCAGAAGTGGGATTGCTGGGTCATAAGGTAGTTCTATTTGCAATTTTTTAAGGAATCTCCACACTGTTCTCCATAGTGGCTGTACTAGTTTGCATTCCCACCAACAGTGTAGGAGGGTTCCCTTTTCTCCACACCCTCTCCAGCATTTATTGCTTGCAGATTTTTGGATCGCAGCCATTCTGACTGGTGTGAAGTGGTACCTCATTGTGGTTTTGATTTGCATTTCTCTAATAATGAGTGATGTTGAGCATCTTTTCATGTATTTGTTAGCCATCCGTATGTCTTCTTTGGAGAAATGTCTATTTAGTTCTTTGGCCCATTTTTTGATTGGGTCGTTTATTTTTCTGGAATTGAGCTGCAGAAGTTGCTTGTATATTTTTGAGATTAGTTGTTTGTCAGTTGTTTCATTTGCTATTATTTTCTCCCATTCAGAAGGCTGTCTTTTCACCTTGCTTATATTTTCCTTTGTTGTACAGAAGCTTTTAATTTTAATTAGATCCCATTTGTTTATTTTTGCTTTTATTTCCAGAATTCTGGGAGGTGGATCATAGAGGATCCTGCTGTGATTTATGTCTGAGAGTGTTTTGCCTATGTTCTCCTCTAGGAGTTTTATAGTTTCTGATCTTACATTTAGATCTTTAATCCATTTTGAGTTTATTTTTGTGTGCGGTGTTAGAAAGTGATCTAGTTTCATTCTTTTACAAGTGGTTGACCAGTTTTCCCAGCACCACTTGTCCTATATTTTAGATGTGTTTTTCCGACATGTTCCAGATGACCAGTTCCTACAGATTCAATGATAGCAAACCTATGAATCATAGGGCTTCTTTTCAACCTCCTGGGTCACACATGCCTTACCAAGCTTTCCTGACATTTTCTGCTTATACAGGTTTTGTCCTTGACATTTCCTGCTTATACAGGTTTATCAGCATGATGTCTTCAACATCGTGAATGCCTTTGACATTCTACAGGAAGCACATATAGTTTGGGTTTCTTCCAACCATATTATAACAGAGGGTGGCAAAGTTAGCAAAGTTTTGCTGCAAAACCAAAACTGAATAGTGATGTCCATTCCAAATGAATATTTTTAAAATCATGTTTTAAATATTTATTTATTTGGCTGTATCAGGTCTTAGCTGTGGCACATGAGCTCTTCATTTTGGCATTCAGCCTTCTCTCCAGTTGTGGTGCTCAGGCTTACTTGCCACTTGGCATGTGGGATCTTAGTTCCCCATCCGGGGATGGGACTCATGTCCCCTACACTGGAAGGAACATTCTTAACCATTGGGCCACCAAGGAAATCCCCCAGATGAATGTGAACTGTTTCTGTTCTTCCTTGCTGATACAGATGGAAAAAAAACATGTTTGGGAGATAAATGGCCAAATACCATCTACATATAATGATGTCAATTTTCTCTAGCCAAGATGTTATCTCTCCCAGAGCAGGTTTAATTAGGCAGCTTCTTGGTTGAGTCTGTAGTAGTCTGCATTATTTTCCAGGCTCAGTTTGGTTTTCTGGGCCAGCCTAGTGAACTAAATGCAGATATTTTGGAGACTTCACCTCTGCCTCCTTTGTATCTTTAGGGTAGTGCAAATCTCTGCCATTTCTCCTGCAATATTGTCACCGTCTTATTTGAGTTGGGGGAGGGGAGATGTTTTAGAGGCTTCCATTTTGCCTTTTCCACCATAATAGATTTTACTTTATAGGCCAAAACCTAATACAGAAATTGCATTAATTGCCAGGAATATTAGCTAAAATTATACATTTGACAATGGGGAAAAAGACCACATGTAAGTCATGGGACCAGTGAATGCATTTTGAGCTGAACTTACACTAGGACTTTATTTCCTGGCAAAACAAAAATCCATGTGTTCCTGCTCTCACAGGGAAATTATGAAAGTAATTTGTGGTCTTCAGTATCAATGCCTACTTAGCTCTTGTGTGCAACAATCCTTAGAATGTTTAGGTATTCCATTTTCCCCAGTGCATAGTTACTCAAGTCAATGACTGTAGGTTTTTTTGGGAAAAGATGAAGTAATCATTATAGCCAGAATGCTACAGGATACTTCTTGAGGATCAAGTTTGTCCTGCATTCAATGGGTTCACAGTTGGAAAAGTGGCTCACATCTGGATATTAGACAAGAGATTGAGATATTTTACTAAGATGACTGCCTGAAGTCACCTTCTTAGATCATACTTCCTTGATTGTTGTTATTGTTGTTGTTAGAGAGATTGAGTGATACCCTCATTGGGTGCATATCTTTCTCACACCCAAGAAAGCTGCATTATTGATATATTAGCCATATCTTTAGTTCTCTGCTTGCCATGCTCCTCTGATTGTCATTCCAACCTTCCTACCTTTAAACAGTTAAGAGCAACTATCTAGACCCCACTTTTTCAGAACTTACCATCCCTATTCTTATCATGAGACCAGTTCTCAACATCTTCGCATGAATCCTAGCTTACAATTAGACATTAGACTGTAGGCTCTAACACTGATGGCTCTCTCACCAGCATATTTTTTATTACTTTGTTAAATAAAGTTTTGGCCCTCCTGCAGAACATAGTATACTAGTATTTTCCCCAGCCTTACATCATGCAAACACTCTGGCATTCTCCTTTCTCTGAAGTATTTCTTCTTTGACTATCATTTGCTATAGCCATCCTTTCATTTATTTGGGGTCACCATTTTCTGCAAGCTTCTATGAGATATCCTAGAAAATATTAGAACCATTTACTTCAGTCTTTCTTTGAATGTTTTCTCCCAGATTATTTTCCAAAAAGCAATTCCCCTGTGTGAATAAACTCTCCCTTATAAAACTGCATATTCTTTCTGAGTTTAGTTCCATATATATTTCCCAAGTTCCTCTCAAGACTGTTTAGCTTGGGTCTGAATATTCTTGGGATATAATGCCTTTCTCCCTTTGCAATCCCATCACTTCCAAGGCCAGATTATGGTGGCCAGTAATTCTAGCTGTTGACCTATTTCCTAAGAGGAGATGTAGAAGGGGACATGTCTTGGAGGAGAGAGGTTTTCTTCAAGACAAATGGGAACACTAACTGCTAACAGAGAGAAGTGGGTGAGTTCAAGGAATCCAAAGAATTCAGAGGAATCTAGCAAATGAAGAGCATGAATACAGATGATCCCATATATCAGGATCCCATTTTTTCCCAATCAGAGCTCTAAACTTGGCACATCATATTTGTTTAGGTTAACCTTTCCAGGAGCCAGGCTACTTTTTACCATTAGGTCCTGGGTTTTCTCTGTCGTTAGTATCTGGGAATAAGGGCTATTGTATGCAGTCAAGGAGCCCCTCTAGCTTTCACAGTTTGCTTCTCACTGACAGTTAATAACTCCCAGAACTTCATGTACTTTCTTCAGAGTATCTTAACCCCTAACAATAGTTACCCAACTCCACAATCTTTATAAATACTGTATCTCTCATATTTCTCAAACATCTGCTGTATATATTATATCTGCTAGTAAGTTTACATCTACCAGTTTACCTCTCCAGTTCACTAAATAAAGTTTTTAACAATTTCATTGATACCTGGTTACAGAAGCTTTCCAAGTTCCATCTACTACTAGGAATTTGGATACTCACTGTGGGCTAGCTAGTAAGTGTTCCAGTCCATCTGCTTTACTAGATAAAACTGTTCCAGGTCAAGTTATCCATGAAGCAGGCACTAAGGAGATGTTTTTCCTATAAGAGTTTCATTGGGCAGTACTGTTATAATGCCTGAAGGGAATGGAACAGATCAGGTGTAGGCAGAGGGAGAACTTGGGCTCTGCCTAACCTCTTTCAAGCTCTGGCATGGATATTCAGAGTCGAGCCAACTTTTAAATCCTTGTATTAACCAGTTACTGGGTTCAGGATGTGCCTGGTATGGGAATATGATCTTGAACAAGAAGGCTTTCTTGAGCTAAGGGCAATTTCCAAAGGATTGACAGTTGAAGATAATTTGAGAGCAGCAGTCCCCAAACCTGGGTTCAACTATCCTTCAGTCCTGAAGAGGATATCTAAGTAACATGGCACACTGCTGGAGGCAATTAGATTGAAAACCACCGTCATAAAGCTGTGCCAGTTTGTAAACATGTGATTTCAGAACAAGGAACGAAAAATACATAATCCTTGTCACAAGAGGAGGGCTATTGCCATAGCAATAAAACACAAATATGCTGCCATACTATCAACTCTCAAATGATAAAAGTCCACTTGTGAAATGATTATCTAGGAGAAGTAAATTGGAATGATTTTCAGTTACCTTACAGTTTTTTTGTGACTTAGACTATCAGAAGCTGACGTTGAAAGGAAAACTACAATTACAAATCTATAGGGAAGTCATTCACCATATACACTCAGAATTATACTTTTATTTCCTACAGTTGCAATTATTACCTTCATAATCCTTATTCCTAGTCTTCTACCCTCTGGAGATAGGTATATAAAGTTTAAAATGAACTTAAACTATCCATTAAACTTGACATGCAGTGCCATACAAAATGCTTCAGTAAATGAAATTTGCTAAAATGTGTTAACACCTGAGCATTATAAGAAAAAGTTGATAATGGTACTTTTAGTTAATGACCATCACTTCAAACAAAATATAACAGTTCCTGAACTCCAGTAATATATTTATGTTGGGGTAGATTCATCCACCCCTAAATTTATATTCTGTTTTCCTTAGAAGAATGTTTGCAAGACTGCATTCTCCTCTATATAAAGTTTAGAAGGCAATAAAATCTCAGTTGCACTAATAAGAGTAAGAAATGATATTTCTTATCGCCCCTGAAAGAACAGTGCCCATATATATCACAATGCATTTTTCACATATTAAGTGAGTATTTCAGTCAAGTAGAGATATTATGATCACAGTATCCTTTCTTTTATTCATTTGAAATCCGTAGCCTGACATTGGGTATAATAACCCGGTATGATTTTCCTTGTTACAGATTTGTAGTTTGGATGATATTTTACATACATCAGCTACAAAGTCCATTTCCATCCTCTAATAGGTGGAAAGAGATCTCAAACCTAACTGCAGTTAGCATCATTTGGACAGTTTGTTGTTTGCTTTTAATGCAGATGCACAGACCACATACCCTAAATGATTCTCATTCATTTGGTCTGGGGTGGCCTGGACATCACATTTCTCCTAGCACGGAGAAGCACTTTAATATGGTATTTGGGTTACCCTTATAAAGTGAACATTTAAGCTCAAGCCTCAAATATCTCTTGTATCCCCAAAGTCTGATTGTCTAATATTATTTAAAGTCTCAGGAGATAGTATAGCAAAACTGCAGATTAACTGCTACAAATCATTCACTCTGACTTTCTTTGCATTTCTCAACTTGTTCCTTAACCTTGAACTTCAGAGTAAACTTTGAGATGGAAATTAATGCACAGAAGAAATATCAATGCAAGAAAAATGGGTTAGCTTCTGAAAAATGTTCAATTCATCTGTATGTAATAAAGAGAATATAATTTGGGTCTAGAAATTGGCATGGTGTATAGTTATGGAAAACCCACAATTTGCTATGTTTAAAGATCCCAGTCCTCAGGAACTATCATGTAAATATTACTTTGGACATATGCTACTTAGAATCCATAAAGAAAATTTTAATTCACATTCAATTGTAAGGTGTTAGCTTTATCAAAAACTTTCAAAATAAATAGTTGATTTACTATTTAAAAAGACATCAGAGGTGATTTACTGCAAATTCAAACTCAATTCTTATCTTAAATCTTGTTCTGAGAACCAAATTCATTATTCCCTCTTCTCTCCTAAATGTTCTTTCCTATATGCCAGTGAAAGAAATAAAACAAGGAATACTTAATTTCTAACTTTAAACAACTATGTTTGGTCTGTGTTGTCCCATCCCTTCTTGTTCTCTTAAATCCACTTAGTGTGACAACTTGACACAACAACTGTCTTTATTGATAAAATACATATCACCCTGGACAAACTTGTGGATTTAAAAAATGTTCTTGCCATAGGAAAATTTATCCCTCGTTTTCTAACTGTATGTTCAATCATATTTTATGATTTTGTTTTCAAAAGCTGCGGTTGCTAAAATTGATGAGCTGTACTAATACCCACCACATGAGCATCCTATTTCTTCAACCAAAAATCCATCATTTTATGAGGAGAGTCAAGGTGTAGGGTTAGGTGAATATAGAGTCTTTTTCACTCAGACTTGGGCAAGGAAAGGAGATGTGCAGGCCAGTAGGGGTAGAGTTGCCTTTTTGACTTATTCTCAAGTTTCCAGATCAGCTTTTTCTAGTTGTTCAGAAACCAGAGTAATAGAAAAGGGCAAAATAGTGAGAAGTCAGTTCTCATTTTATTAGAGAATATGAGCTTCTTCTTGAGACAGTGCTTCTCAAACATGAACATGTAAGTGAATCCCCAGGCATCTTGTTGAAATGTGGAACTGTTCTGATAGGTTAAAAATGGTACCTGTGAGTTTATATTTCTAACATATGATTCTAAGGTTGCTGGTCCTTAGAATTACTCAGTACAGAACATCTGAATATAGTCTTTGTGCAAATTTGCTTCTTCAGCCCACCTTTGACCTACCTACTTTCCCAAGACTAGTAGTCAAATGAAACAAAAGGGAACATTGGACATTTAGGATTTGATTGTTTATTCTCTTGCACTGTAAGTGTGTATAAGAACCTGCTGATGATCATCGTTAATAAAGCACCTTATTTCCTCTGATTAGAGAAGAAAAAATATTCTCTTCAAATTTCACTACTCTTCTCTACCTAGGTTATGCAGACCTCTTGTTATTAAAATATCATATTTGTAAGGAAATTTCAAAGCATGGCCTTCTAATGAGCTAGTGATAAAAATACTGTCTTAGCCACTGAAACAGCTATATTCAGAGTTGAATTAAGAATTTTGTCCATGTGTAAAGAAATGGAATAAGTGGCAATAAGTTAATACGTTCTGTTACTAGTGGAGCAAACTAACTGCTTTTTAAAAATTAACCTTGGACCTTATCCTCATTCAGTAGTTAATGGAATTGAGAGATTAAATACTTCATATATTATTTATAACATTAATAGAAAAATAAAATAATTTCTTCTTGGCTTTATCGCTTGCATAGTTTTAATTCTCTGCTTTCATCATTGGGATATTGCATTAAGTTTGAGGAAGAAACTGTCATAGAATCTAATTAGTACAAACATTTATAGAATGCTTCATATGACCAGGCAGGCACTGTTTTAAGTATTAATTCAGTGAATCACTTACTTTAATTTCCATTTTAAAGATATGAAAATTGAACAACTTAGAAACTGGTCCCTTGTTATACAGCTGGAAAGTGTCAGCCAAGCATTCTGACGGAAGTGCCCATGCAAACAACCACTCTGTGTTTCTGGCTTGTTAGTTATATGAGTGCAAAGTGTGATTTCAGAGACCAGGAATGCTCCTCTACCCAGATTTCTTCAATAGAAATCAAAGCTGCAGATACTTTGAACTTATTTTCTCATTCATTTTCTTTATCAAATTTAGCACATATTACCAAATATTACTTACCTATTTTGGTTCAAAAAAGTAACAACCTTGTATAAATTCAAACATTCATTTCTCCAGTCCCTACACCCATGTTAAGTCCTAGAAGAAGAGATTAATTGTTTGTCCAGAAGCCTTGGCACATTCACTGTTGTTGACCTTAGTTGTATGCTCATATTTCCTTAGAAACCTTTCCCTTCAATTGGTAATTTATATTACTGACACCCCTTTCAGACTTTTACCCCACCCTCTTCCCACTATCAGCAAATGTCCTAAACTCTTTTCTTCCTAGTGACTGTTGAGTCCGTTAGGTGTAAAGTCCCTTAAATACTCTCACTTCACAAACATGCCTGTACATTTCCATCTAAAAACCCTTTCTTTGCTTAGCTTTGGTTTACTTGGAAATAATGCCCCTCCTTCCATCCAAAACTTATCTTGAACCTCTGCTATAGATAACAGCCCCATCACTCTCCTTTCTTTGTCTCCATTGATCTCTTTTCTCTGCAGCTTATGTGCCTTCTGTGCACAAAATATTAAAAAATTAAAGAAACAAAAACACTATGCTAAATCTTGTTATTCTTTGTAGGTAGGGCTCTGTCTCATTCCTCACCATCATCAAAAATATTTTAAAGAATATATACTAGGTATTTATCTTTCTATTTTCATCCTTGTTTTCTCCTCAGTCTTTCTATTTATTGATTTTATAGTCTTCAGAATAACTAACAATGTCCCTCTAAAGTTTAATGTTATTTGCCAACTTTTATCTCATTTAGTTTCTTAAGCTTTTGGCTATTTGTTTATATTTTAGATTAACTCCTCCTTTCTTTTCTAGGATAGCACTCTACTTCCCCCCCCCCCCCCCCGGTAAGACTGTGTGGTGGTGCAATTGGGAAAGTAAAGAAAAATGTTGAGGATGTGACAATATCATATGTTGTTTGATATAGTGCTATGGAATATGAACACATGTGGGCCCAGTGGAATCAACCATTCATTTTAGTTTTCATTATAGGCTATTGTTCCAACATCATTCTGTAAATAACAGAGAATAATGTCAAACACCCTATTCTAAATCCCCCTGTTCCTGCAGCTATGATAAATACTCAATCCTTGAGAAATGGACCCAAAGAAAAACAACCAGAAAGATGAAAAATTCATCTTAGGCAAAGTAATGGTTTTAATCCCATGTGAACTTTTTTTGTGTAGCACCTCCACATGTAGCTAGCTAAAGCCAAAGCATTAGTGTGGAACCTAGGAGTACCTTGCCAGGAGATATTTTTACAATTCTTGATAGGAATTCTTTCCAGAATTTTACATGTTCCTAAAGTTACCTGTCACTTGAAGAAGCCAATTTGATAGGTTAAATATCTATTTCTGAAGGCTTCAAATTGTTCAGTAATTTTTTGTAAACATCTCTAATCTTGCTTGGAAAAGTTTCAAGACGGCAAATAGAAGGTCATGCACTCATCTTCTCCTGCTTATTTAACTTAAATGCAGAGTACATCATGTGAAATGCTGGGCTAGATGAAGCACAAGCTGGAATCAAGATTGCTGGGAAAAATATCAATATGCAGACACCTCAGATATGCAGACACCACACTTATAGCAGAAAGCAAAAAAGAACTAAAGAGCCTCTTGGTGAAAGTGAAAGAGGAGAGTGAAAAAGTTGGTTCAAAACTCAACATTCAGAAAACTAAGATCATGGCATCCAGCCCCATCACTTCATGGCAAATAGATGGGGTAGCAATGGAAACAGTGACATACTTTATTTTGGGGGGGATCCAAAATCACTGCAGATAGTGACTGCAGCCATGAAATTAAAAGACACTTGCTCCTTGAAAGGAAAGCTATGATGAACCTAGACAGCATATTAAAACACAGAGACATTACTTTGCCAACAAAGGTCAGTCCAGTCAAGGCTATGGTTTTTCCAGTAGTCGTGTATGGATGTGAGAGTTGGACTGTGAAGAAAGCTGAGCACTGAAGAATTGATGCTTTTGAACTGTGGTGTTGGAGAAGACTCCTGAGAGTCCCTTGGATAGCAAGGAGATCAAACCAGTCTATCCTAAAGGAAATAAGTCCTGAATAATCTGCAGCCCATTGGGTCACAAAGAGTTGGAAACAACTGAACAACTGAACTGAACCAAACTGAATTGAAGTATATGTTAGTTTTCTTCTTCCCAATATTTGATAATCACCTTTTACATTTGCCTGATGTTTAAATTTTATAAAACACTTCTACCAGGCTCCTCCATCCATGGATTTTCCAGGCAAAAGTACTGGAGTGGGGTGCCATTGCCTTCTCCTATAGCTCTTTTTAAAATGTTTATTTACTGACAATAAAAATAATTAGCAGAAATGAGAGGAGGAAAGTAATGATTGTTCAGCACTAGCTTATTCCTAGCATACTCTAGACACTTTTGGTTTTTATTTTTTTTTTATTTTTTTTTATTTTTTTATTTTTAGTTGTGATAGCAGTTTATTTTTTTAATTTTTTTATGATCTATTTCTTTTTTTTATTTTTTATTTTTTTAAATTTTAAAATCTTTAATTCTTACATGCATTCCCAAACATGAACCCCCCTCCCACCTCCCTCCCCATAAGATTTATTTATTTGCTTATTTGTTTTGGCCACACTGGATCTTCGTTGCTGCGCATAGGTTTTCTCTAGCTGCAGCGAGTAGGGGCTGCTCTGTAGTTGTGGTGCGCGTTTCTCACTGTGGTGGCTTCTCTTGTTGCGGAGCACAGCCGCTAGGTGCACAGGCTTCAGAAGTTGTGATGTGTGGTCTCATTTGTTGTGGCTCTTGGGCTTAGTTACTCTGCAGCTTGTGAGATCTTTGGGGAGCAGGGATCAATCAAACCCGTGTCCCCAGCATTTGCAGGTGGATTCTTAACCACTGAATGAGCAGGGAAGCCCTACACTAGAAATTTTAACCTTTTTCCTTTATTCTGAAATTTAGGTAGTATTTGATAAGTATGCAGTTAGTTAATACTGCATATTTGAAAGGGAAATAATTTTATGCATATAAGAAACAAAAAGCTGAAAATACTTCATACCTGTAATACAATGCCTATAATAAGGAGAACGACTATCATTCGATTATTATTATATTTCAACCTATGGCTTAAATTTTTAATGGATGACCTAGTTTTCAGTTATAGCCAAAGCTATATTTTCAAGTATTTTTCAGTAGGGCTTCGATTAGCTTCGTTAAGATAAGATATTTCCCTGGTTAATTTTAACTTGAGTAGTTAGAGATTTTATATTGTATATTCCTGAACACACTGTAGACTACAATAGAAAATTAATAACTTGAATTATTGCAACTTTACATAGGTTCTAACTAGGAACTGTATGATACATACTGACCAGTTAATTACTATCCTTTTATATAAAGGCATCACAGTTATATATTTATAATACATTTTATGGAATATATTTTATTATATAAGATAAACTAAGATATCGTTTTCCAAGTAAATTGATGGGTGGTCAGTTCTGTTGGGAAATCCTAGGGGCACAAACCTCAGAGTTTTCTGAATTAATATGTAAAGCGGTAGGTTCTTTACTATATAATACCTTTCAGTACTTGGTCAGGAGCCTGTTTCCAGAGAGCATTCAGTTCAATCATGGCTGACTCTTTGCAACTCCGTGGAATGCAACACGCCAGGCCTTCCCGTCCATTGTCAACTCCCGGAGTTTACCCAAACTCATGTCCATTGAGTTGGTGATCCCAATCATCTCATCCAATCATCTCATCCTCTGTTGTCCCCTTCTCCTCCTGCCTTCAATCTTTCCCAGCATCAGGGTCTTTTCAAATGAGTCAGCTCTTCACATCAGGTGGCTGAAGTATTAGAGTTTCAGCTTCAACATTAGTCCTTCCAATGAACATTCAGGACTGATCCCCTTTAGGATGGACTGGTTGGCTCTCCTGGCAGTTCAAGGGACTCTCAAGAGTCCCAACACCACAGTTCAAAAGCATCAATTCTTTGGCACTCAGCTTTCTTTACAGTCCAACTCTCACATCCATACATGATTACTAGAAAAACCATAGTCTTGACTAGACAGACCTTTGTTGGCAATGTCTCTGCTTTTTAATATGCTGTCTAGGTTGGTCATAACTTTCCTTCCAAGAAGTAAATGTCTTTTAATTTCGTGGCTGCAGTTACCATCTGCAGTGATTTTGGAGCCCTAAAAAAACAAAGGCAGCCACTGTTTCCCCATCTATTTGCCATGAAGTGATGGGACTGGATTCCATGATCTTAGTTTCCTGAATGTTGAGCTTTAAGCCAACTTTTTCACTCTCCTCTTTCACTTTCATCAAGAGGCTCTTTAGTTCTTCACTTTCTGCCATAAGGGTGGTGTCATCTGCATATCTGAGGTGATGGAATTTCAGTTGAGCTATTTCAAATCCTAAAAGATGATGCTGTGAAAGTGCTTCACTCAATATGCCAGCAAATTTGGAAAGCTCAGCAGTGGCCAAATTGCTGAGGGACTGGAAAAGGTCAGTTTTCACCCCAATCCCAAAGAAAGGCAATGCCAAAGGATGTTCAAACTATTGCACAATCGCACTCATCTCACACACTAGCAAAGTAATGCTCAAAATTCTCCAAGCCAGGCTTCAGCAATACATGAACCGTGAATTTCCGGATGTTCAAGCTGGTTTTAGGAAAGGCAGAGGAACCAGAGATCAAATTGCCAACATCCGCTGTTTCATTGAAAAAGCAAAAGAGTTCCAGAAAAACATCTATTTCTGCTTCATTGACTATGCCAAAGCCTTTTACTGTGTGGGTCACAAGAAACTGGAAAATTCTTCAAGAGATGGGCATACCAGACCACCTGACCTGCCTCTTGAGAAATCTGTACGTAGGTCAGGAAGCAGCAGTTAGAACTGGACATTGAACAACAGAGTGTTTCCAAGTAAGAAAAGGAGTACATCAAGGCTGTATATTGTCACCCTGCTTATTTAACTTATATGCAGAGCACATCATGAGAAATGCTGGGCTAGATGAAGCACAAGCTGGAATCAAGATTGCTGGGAGAAATATCAACAGCCTCAGAAGGCATTAGTTCTCTGGTAATTCTAACCTGCCACCCATGTATGCAGAACTAATTCCTGGGTCAAAGAGAGTTATTTGACAAGAGGCAGGTGCTAGATGTTGGAAGATTTGCTAGAAGTTGGGGTGGCATGAAAGGAACTGGTAAGCACTCAGAGGATATGGTAAGGCGTTGACAGTAAGCTATGAAGTCTTCTAGAGGAAACAGTTTCAAATTGAGAAATAAATAAAAGGCAGTATTATGTAGTGAATAATAGCCTGGCTGCTGGAGCTGATAGACTAGAAGTCAAATCTAGACTCTGAATATCCTGGCAGGCTAATCTTGGGAAAATGATTTAATTTCTCTCAGTCTGGACTTCCTTCTCTATAGAATGGAAATGGGGCACTTACTTTAAAATTTGTAAAAAAAAAAAAAAAAAGTATTACCAAGAAGTGTTTACAACAGTATCTAGTGATCAATAAATAATAAGTATTAATGCACACAAAAGGTAGTTTGGTGTTTAAAATATTTTATTTATCAACCTTTTCTAGCGCAAGAAATTTCCTCTAAACTACCTTTCTTGGGCAACTGTTCAATCTGAACTTGAACCCTTCTAGTTACAGTGCATATGCAGCCTAAAAGTTTGTCTTTTCTAGTTTGGGGCAGCACTAATGACTAACATGTTCTTTTTGATGTTGGAATTGAAATTACTTCACTAATAATGATCTAGCCTCATAGATTATATTAAGATAAATTGTTTCATTAATCAATGGCCTCAGAATCACTTCTAATGTTTCTGCAGGACCTGTGGCATGAGAACACATAGAGGATCACATTCTCTTTGTCTGAAAACTATAATGCAATGGCACAGTTGATACACAAAATATTTTGTTATGAAAAGTATGTCTACATAGTGGAAAATGGAAATGCATGTATTATGATACTATTTTTAGTGGACTGAAAGCAAATGTAAACTACTAATATAAGCAAACTTAATTTCATATGCTTCTCCATATATATAATTATTGATGGCTTAGTGGTATTTGAATGATTAATAAATTAACATAATTCATAAAATATAATGTTTATTCAATGCAGACTTAGCCTTCATTTTATCAACATGATTAACTGTTCTTATAAACAATTTTAATGTATTTTTTTCTTGACAGTAATACCACATTAGACAACTTTAAAAACATTCAAATGATCTTTAGATCATTTATTGAAATAAAAGTGTATTATTACATTTTTGTACTAGAGCTCAAAGAGCAGATGTTGCAGTCTTTTTTAAAGTCCATTTTATTGAGGTAGACTTTGCAAAAAATGATACACTTTTTAAGAGTATGCTTGATGAGTTTGACAAATATAGAGTCATGGAACCACCAAGAAGATGAAGTTATTTGATGGCTCTAAGACATTCTCTCATGGTTGTCTGCCCACAGCCCCCAAAGGCTCTTATTAAGTTATTATGAAAGTGAAAAGTGACGTCACTCAGTCATGTCCAACTCTTTGCGATCGCATGAACTGTAGCCTACCAGGCTCCTCTGTCCATGGGATTTTCCAGGCAAGAGTATTGGAGTGGGTTGCCATTTCCTTCTCCATGGGATCTTCCTGACCCAATCGAACCCAGGCCTTCCGCATTGTAGGTAGATACTTTACTGTCTTAGCCACCAGGGAAGTTATTATAATTCTTTGTTATTTTATAATCCAACATGGAAAACTGTAACCTACTGAGACAGTGGTCAGTGGAACTGGCAGTAAAATTCTTAAATGTTAAGTTTACAAAGGAATTATAGATTTTAAATAATATGCTCAAACATTGTGATGGGGTAGCAAATAGTATAGCATCATCATCATAGAAAATATTGAAAAGCATTTAAATTTCATCTTACAAATTGCTTGTCTTAGTTTGCCATTTTTACCATCTCTTCAAGCAATATATAGTTTCATAGATTATTGCTTGCATTCTTCTTTTGAAATTTTAATACTAAGATATTATGAAGAAAATGAAAATAACAGTATGGTGCCCAATTTGTTCCAGTTTCTCTTCATATACTTTGATCTATAATTGCCAGAAAAGATTATTCTCTATAGAAATCAGTGTTGAGATTATTTGTACATTAATCTTATTCTTCATAGTCATGGGTATGGTGTTCATTTCCTTGTTCTAATTATCTTGCTTTTATTGTAACGTTATGTATGTTGCATTTTTTTCCACTCAGTCTGATAACTGTTTTTGCTAAGCTTTTAATGATATTATTAAAAGTAAATTAGGATTACACCAAATAATGTGAATAGTGCAAATTTAAGCTTTAGTTTCTGCCAAAGATTCACTCTTTGATGATAATTCTTGATTAATTTTTTCTATTGAATCTCATATCTTGTCTAAAATAAGTCCAATTGTTTTATTTTGATGATTATCTCTGGAACCACAGTTTGGAAAAAGAAGTGAGCAAAACAAAACAAAAAATATTTAGCCAGCCAAAGTTACTTCATTCTGTAAGACTTTATTGCATTCTTTCTATTGGAGAAAGATTTACAGGTTACAATTTTTCTGCCTTTGCCTATGCTTCCACAGCAGAAATTCACATTTTTAGTTCAAAGCAGTGATCTACAAAGGAGATGGTGTGGCAACTCACTCCAGTATTCTTGCCTGGAGAATCCTAAGGACAGAGGAGCCTGGCAGGCTACAAAACAGTCCTTAGGGTCGCAAAGAGTCAGACACGACTGAAGCAACTTAACACACACACACAGTGATCTACAAAGGGGTTGGTAACAGAATCTAAACCATGGACATGAGTTTGAGCAAAGTTTGGGAGATGGTGAAGGACAGAGTAGCCTGGCTGCAGTCATAGGGTTGCAGTCAGACACGGCTGAGCTACTGAACAATAACAAAGTGACCTACAATGGGGTTGGTAACACATTCTAAACCTTCAGAACCTTTAGCCACAGTTGACTTTTGTTTTGAAAATATAGGGCAAGAATATGGTGAAGGATTTCCTAGAGACCTGAAGGACATAGTTACAAAACAATTATGGGTTGAACTGTGCCAGCACTGCATGCCAGATTCTGAGTGACAGGCATGCCTGTGTATTCTCTAGTACTTGTGTGTGTGTGATGTGCAGGGCCTCCTAAATCACATGGCTCAATTCAGGGGAAATTCCTTGAATGGATCTAAGGATGATCTAATCTAGCTTCCTTATGACAGACCTTTAGTTTTGATGATGGCTATTAATGTCTTTGATTTTCATAGCTGAAAATTGCTAACTTCAACTTTTCTATTGAAAATGCTTGCTTTACACTGTGAGCTAGAATTGTCAGTAAGTAAACCACCATAAGGCTTCGGTCTTCGCACAAAATTTAGGAAAACTTGCCATTTGTTTACTCTTCCCTCCACTTCCAACTTCTTACTTGGTACCTGGCCAGAGTCCTCCTAAATATATCCTAAGAATGCTCCCCTTTATTCGGTGTGACTTATTAGCAGTTCACTGTTGCTAGCACATTCATCCAGAGGCTCTATCTTTCAGAAGAGGAGGATCTATAAAAAGGGTCTTACAGTTCTAAGGCCACAGCTCAGATATATCCCTGGAGATGATGAGGCCAGTTTTGTGGCTCCTTCCCCACATCAACCTGGAGCTCACACATTTGGCTGAACCCCATGCAGGCAGTAGGCTCCCCTCAACAGCGGGATGGCAGCAGAGGTGTGAAGTGAATGGCACCACTCTCTCAGTTCACAGACATGGCAAGCCCATCTGATTGGCAGGGCAGTAAATGGCCCTCTACAGCTATTCTCTTTATTAGTATGTATCTGTGTTGTAAACTCTCTTCTTATTACATGTAGATGAGCCATCACATGGAGCTCCTTCTTGAACCTTTTTCTACCTGGCTACTATTCTTAGCCAACTTCCAGTTCCTTCCTGCTCTTGATACAGCTTCTTTTTTTAAAAAAAAAAATTCCTAATTATTGGTAGTGCTCTTTCCTGTTTATACACAGAGAAATACATATCTAAACTTTATAGATAGAGATACAACTAAATAGAAAAAAGCATACCCCTTGAATACAGTTTTCTTATTTGACATATGTTCTAGATACAACTACATTCTGATTCTCCTCTTCTCTATTGTCTTAAGGTTTTAACATCTATTCTTTAAAATATGGTTGCCAGAGCAATAGCAACTTCAGACAGTGAAATTCAATATAAATTGGGAGATAAAAATCTCCCCCATTTCTTGATACTGTATGTCTGTTTTTATACTCTCCAAACAAGTTAGCTTTGTGGAGGTAGAAATCCTATGTTGTTGATACTATTAAATTTTCAGTAAAAAACTCATATAACTTTTTTCCTTTCCATAAAAATTGTTATTAAAATAGATCTTTCATTGACGTTTTGGGTGTAATTAAAACAAGAATGAAGAAAGCATGATGTAAATGAACTAATACCCAAACTGGAAATTTAGATGGGTAACAATTAAATTCTGTATTGATTCAAAGAAGTGAACAGGATTCTTTCCATCAGAGTCCTGATAGGAAGTGCCCTCAAGAGAGAAAGCCAAGTATCTGTTCATGTCAAGTGACATCTCACTTAAGGAAGAGACAGAAGATAGAGAAGGAATTTGTGCATGATGGAGAAAGAAATCCTTAGGCTGACCAGAATTTAGATTAGGGTACCATGTCTTGAAAAGGAAGAAAGTAAATAAGACAGAGATGAAAGTTTGTGAAAAGAGATCTATTAGATGTGGTTCTTATTTTAGGCTGACCAGTATGGATGGCTGGGTGTGGGAGGCTAGGAGGGAAGTTAAAGATTATATTATATATAAGTATATAGTAACAAGAAGGGAGGAAACTGTGATCAGCTAGTTCTAATAATTTCCACAGTGCCTATGGTAATATGAAAAGATATTAAATATGCAAATTTGTATCAGTATTTGAGTACAGGATGGATTAAATCCAATTTTCAGATGCTATCTCACACTAAGCCATCTCACCTTTCATGAAAAAACTTCACTTAAAGCAGATACATCCAGAAATCCTTTTATAATATTGAGATTTATCGTTATATCATTTCAAACAGTGGGGAAACTCATAATGTCAGTTTTGCATATTATATTAACTTTTATACCATATTTCCTTATCTCATCAAGATGGTGTTGTTACATATGAATGGGGAAACCCAGGATATTAAAAGAAAGCTATCAATTCAAATGTTACTTTAATTTTGGCTTGTGATAAATCCCACTGCATAAGCCCTAAAAGCACAATGAACCAGACTGAGTACATTGGCCTAGGTGCTTCAAAATAATAATAGATCATCTGTGTTTTCCTACTAGTGTGCCAAGGGAAAGTACATGCTATGGCTACCATTTCCTATTGCACATGGAGTAATACTGTAGAGACAGCTGAGTAATCTATATGCAAATTAAAGGCCAACTTGGTTACTGAACATAGACACTAGAAGTCTCTGGGGTCTGTTCTTCTTGTAAAGATCAGGGAGTTGTCAGTACTGGCTCTGCAGTGTCATCTTAGTCCCATTTCATACGGCTGCAATTATTCTTATTCATCTCACATCATCAGATGTCTGGTCTCCAAAGTCTTAAATGATGCTGCATAACTGCTTTCTTGTCAGATGACACAAGAACTCATTCTTCAACAAAAGGAAAATAAACTGCTTCTGCTCTGCTTAAGCTGCATACCAGAACGTTCATCTAAATCTACTTCATAGAACATCTGTTCTAATAACGTAGATGGTGCTGAAGACCTGGAAGCTATTAACGCAGAGCCCATTGCTAAGCTCTTCTGTATTTTTAAGGGTAATAGGGGGATGTAAAGTAGATTGTTAAAGAAAAAACTCTGTAAAGCCTCTATCACGCACTTCCAGATGGTGACAAGAGACTTCATCTCATCCTGGACCTCTTTGAGAACTGTACCCTCCTCTTTGGAGGCTGAAATTATATAAAGTTCATTTGTTTTTAGTTTGGTGAAAAAGTAATTGAGGTTTCAGACCATGAGTTTTAAATCACTATAACTAAATTCAAACATATCTTTTTTTAAATTTTTTTTTTAAATTTTACTTTACAATACTGTATTGGTTTTGCCATACATTGACATGAATCCACCACGGGTGTACGTGAGTTCCCAATCCTGAACCTCCCTCCCACCTCCCTCCCCATATCATCCCTCTGGGTCATCCCAGTGCACCAGCCCCAAGCATCCTGTATCTTGTATTGAACCTAGACTGGCGATTCATTTCTAGGAAACCATTACAATCAACACTTTTTTTTCAATGAGAAATAACTTTGTTTATTTCTGTAGCATAAAGATCTGTGCTTCAGGATTTGATGCACTCTTGGAAAGCATTTTCTGCCTCCTGCTGGTTATGAAAATATTTTCCCTGCAAAATGTTGTTGAGAGAGTTGAAGAAGTGGTAGTCAGTTGGTGAGAGGTCAGGTGAATATGGAGGATCAGACAAAATTCCATAGCTCAATTTGTTCAACTTTTGAATCATCGGTTGTGTGACACACAGTTGGGAGTTGTCATGGAGAACTGAGCCCTTTCTGTTGACCAATGCCGGCTCCAGGCATTGCAGTTTTCAGTGCATTTCATTGATTTGCTGAGCATACTTCTCAGATACAATGGTTTTGCTTGGATTTAGAAACCTATAGCAGATCATAAGGGAGGAAGACCATCAAACAGTGACCATGATTTTTTTGGGGTGCAAGTTTGACTTTGGGAAGTGCTTTGGAGCTTCTTCTTGGTCCAACCACAGAGCTGATCATCTCTGGTTGTAATATAAAATCCATTTTTGTCACATGTCAGAATCCAGTCAAGAAATGTCTTGTTGTTGTTGCATAGAATAAGAGAAGATGATGCTTCTAAGTGACATTTTTTTTTTCCACACAGCTCATGAGGCACCCACTTATCAAGCTTTTTCACCTTTCCAATTTGTTTCAAATGCCAAAGGCTGTCATTGAGCTCTTTGGCACCTTTTCATGTAGTGGCTAGAGGATTAGTTTTGATGATGGCTCTCAACTGTTGTCAACTTCTGATAGCCCACTACTGCACTCCTCATCTTCAAAGCTCTTGTCTCCTTTGCAAAACTTCTTGAACCACCACTGCACTGTACATATGTTACCAGTTCCTGGGCCAAATGTGTTGTTGATGTTGTGAGTTATCTCCTCTGTTTTACAACCCAGTTTGAACTTGATTAAGAAAATCATTTGAATTTACTTTTTGTCTAACATCCTTTCTCTAGTCTAAAATAAATACAAAATAAATAGCAAGTAAAAGTTATTAGCAAAAAATACAAAGCAAGAAATGCACATTAAAATTATGTAAGACATTACCATATTTATTTAAGACTGTATTCCAGTGTTAAACAGCAGTGTTCAGCAATGCAAAACCGCAGTTACTTTTGCACCAACCTTAGTAGAAAAACATTTACAATCTACTTCAGGAGTGAACAAAACACTTAAACTCAGAATATTGCCTAGATCGATGTTTTCTTTACCTTGCCCAGTGATTGTCAGCCAGGATGATTTTACGCATGAGACAACATTTGCAAATATCAGGAGACAGTTTTGATCATCATACAGTGGCAGTATGGAGTAACACATTTACTAGATAGAGACCAGAGATACTGCTCAGCATCCTACAGTATACAGGACACCCCTCACATACACACACATACACATACACACACACACACACACACACAAAATGAAAAATTATCTTGTTCAAAATGTCTTAGCTTTACTGTTGGAACATCCTAAGCTAGCCTTTTACATTTCTGCTCTGGGAGACATATAGAATTTGTTTCTTAAGTGATATAGCTCTTTTTTTTGCCAATCAATCAGTGTTCTCAGTTTTGTTTACTCAGTTATAGTGATTGTTTTAATTTGATTTAACAAGTGAGGCTTAAACCAAAAAGATGTTTGGTAAGACATTGGTTTGTGCATCATGTTTGATTAAACTATTTGTGTGAAAGAAGTGAGAAGATATTTTAACTAGTGAGATCTATGTGCTGCCCAGAATGGAGAAGCCAGTACCTCAGTTAGTTATCACCCACGGTGGGACAGAGTATGAAGTGAGTTTTGGGCTTCTCTTGATACTAAATGTGGAATCCCTTATGACCACCAAGGAAGTATAGGATTGCTCTAGCCACATCCAGGAAAAATTCCTAGATCCTGTCTAATTTCTGTGATGTCTGAGAACCGAAGTTCCACCGTTACCGACTAGGCCTTCATGAAATTTATTTTTGAGATAAAACCTCTTCTTATCTTCGAATATCAATAATATTGTAAATCTATGTGTGCCAAACTACTTTCATCATTTTTATTTACCTGCCTCTGCTCCTCTCTTCCAGGCCATAACCATACCCAAATGTTTCTTCTTGGTTTTGTAATTGTCATTATTCTGGTTTTTGTTCTTTTTTTTCCCTGCAGCTGGAATGTCCTGCCCTTAAGTTTTCCATCTATCTGATTTCTAGTCTTAATAATTTCAGCTCGATTACAACCAAATTCTCTAATTTGATATTTGGTCTTTTCAATGTAAATGATATCGCCCTCTTATTAAACTGCTTTTACCATAACTGTCTACTTTTGATTAAGGGGCAGTATCAGAGTCACTTGAAGGGGCGGAGAGTTTTAATACTACTGCTTTTCGTCAATTACCTACTCTTTTATACTGTGCACTCAGACACTGTCCCAGTCTCTAGTGAAAATCCCTCCTCTTGAGAAAATGATGGCTGGTAGTACTTTTTAAAGAGTATGCTATTTCATACTATTATTCTTTGAAAGTGTGTTATTGTCTCCCCAATCATACTGTGTCAGAGACTTTATTCTGTACCCTTTATCTACGCTTGCCTAGTATGAGTGTGCTAGAACATAAAAGTATATCAACAAACGTACTTTGCTGTAAATCGTATACATGAAGAAATCCCAATCCTCTCCCCCCAAAAATATCTTGACCACCTTAGGTTGGGATTTCAAACTTACATTTAGACAATTAAACAAACTTTTTATTTTATTTTTTAAAGAGCTCTATAGCCTGACCCAGGATGAGAAATGAATGTGAGAGAAAACAGTTTTAGTTTGATTGCATTAATATTTTACTGGAAGCAGCTAGGCAAATTATAGATTGACTGTAAACAGCACACAATCAGTGGCTATACTGAATTTTGGCATCCAACAAGCCTTTAGCTTCTTCTAGAAGCAGCAGCAAATTTGCAGAAAAATAATTCAAAGTTTTAATTTCCTAATTTAAGCAGAATCACTCACTTAAGCAGTTTAGCTGAATATAATTATGAAAACATATCATATATTTAGCAGCAACTTGTAAGTTCTCCTGTGGTCCAGATTACTAATACATTCAATGATGCTCCTTTTCAATATTAATGTTGAGATTTTTAATACATGAAACCACTGACATTGAGATCAAGCATTTTATCTGAGGAAAAAATAATGTGTCGCCTTTTCTCTATATTAATGTGACAGGAAACAAAATGATTATTCATGGCTGTTACTTTACTGTGCTTTCAAACATATTTGCTGCTTTAATTAGGCCATCTTGAATTAATAGATGCAAATACAGTTGGTAACAGAAACGGTGGCTCTTTGTGGAATGACAGTGCTTTGCCTGAGGCTTACCTGCAATGTGTGTTCTTATAGGAAAACAATGATTATAGCTAATTTTACTCAGCTTGAAAAACCAGGAGATTAGCTGCAGATAGGGCACTTTCAGTTTACTTAATGTCAGTATTTCCTGAAAGCCTCTTATATGTCAGGGACTATGCAAGGCCTGGGAAATAAAAGATGAATGAGATGCCACAGTACTCAAGGAGAGTATACTTTAGAGCTGGGATCCAGTATCAGCTAGAATAGACATTAGGATGAGAATGGATAAGCAGACAAGGATGGGATACTGTTGACTCAGAGGAAAAGCCATTTTTTAATTGAAGGGACTTGTACATTTTTTTTCTTAACCCCAAGTCAACTATGCCTGAGACGTGCCTATATTTATATTCTCTCAATCTTCCTCTCCATCTCTCTCTGTCTGTCATAAAATTCTTACTCACAATTATAGGCATTAATAGAAATCAAGAACTGTTATTAGATAGTGAACTTTTGCATTATTTTCTCCCTCATAATGTATTACTACCTTTAAATATAAAGTAGTAGGTTATTCTTTCCTTTCCTTCTTTCCCACTTTGTACCCCCAACTCTTATCTGAGATTTGCTTGCTCAGATTCCATAGTTCCGAATCATCTCCCTTGACATACTCCCTACTCTTACCCACCCTACCCACTGCTGTCAAATAATGTCTGGTACTCTCTCTGA